>NW_026777462.1:0-300000 GCF_028023285.1 Balaenoptera ricei | reverse complement strand
TATTTGGGGGTCCAGCCATGGAGAAGAGTTTAGACACTAGGATAAGATAAGGAACACACCCATTATAAAGAAATCACATTAGGATTCTCTTTTTAAGCTGTTCCTTAAAACACTAGTGCTTAGGAAATCTATTGGAGGCAGAAGCAGTCAAGGGTAGCCTAGGGTTAGGGTTAGGCTTAGGGTTAGGGTTAGGGTACGGCTTAGGGTACGGGTTCGGGGAGGGGTCCCTGTATGGTGTAGGGTATGGGTTAGGGTTAGGGTTAGGGTTAGTGTTAGGGTTAGGGCTCATTTTAGGGTACGGGTTAGGATTAGAGTACGTGTTAGGTTTAGGGTAGGGGTTAGGGTTAGGGTACGCGTTAGGGTTAGGGTAGTTATTAAACCTATCCCACTCTCTAGATACCCCTTAGCACGTAAAGGAATATTATTTGGGGGTCCAGCCATGGAGAAGAGTTTAGACACTAGGATAAGATAAGGAACACACCCATTATACAGAAATCACATTAGGATTCTCTTTTTAAGCTGTTCCTTAAAACACTAGTGCTTAGGAAATCTATTGGAGGCAGAAGCAGTCAAGGGTAGCCTAGGGTTAGGGTTAGGCTTAGGGTTAGGTTTAGGGTACGGTTTAGGGTATGGGTTCGGGGAGGGGTCCTTGTACGGTGTAGGGTATGGGTTAGGGTTAGGGTTAGGGTTAGAGTTAGGGTTAGGGCTCGGTTTAGGGTACGGGTTAGGATTAGGGTACATTTTAGGGTTAGGGTATGGGTTAGGGTTAGGATACGCGTTAGGGTTAGGGTTGTTATTAAACCTATCCCATTCTCTAGATACACCTTCGCACGTAAAGGAATATTATTTGGGGGTCCAGCCATGGAGAAGAGTTTAGACACTAGGATAAGATAAGGAACACACCCATTATACAGAAATCACATTAGGATTCTCTTTTTAAGCTGTTCCTTAAAACACTAGTGCTTAGGAAATCTATTGGAGGCAGAAGCAGTCAAGGGTAGCCTAGGGTTAGGGTTAGGCTTAGGGTTAGGGTTAGGGTACGGCTTAGGGTACGGGTTCGGGGAGGGGTCCGTGTACGGTGTAGGGTATGGGTTAGGGTTAGGGTTAGGGTTAGTGTTAGGGTTAGGGCTCGGTTTAGGGTACGGGTTAGGATAAGATTACGTGTTAGGTTTAGGGTAGGGGTTAGGGTTAGGGTACGCGTTAGGGTTAGGGTAGTTATTAAACCTATCCCACTCTCTAGATACCCCTTAGCACGTAAAGGAATATTATTTGGAGGTCCAGCCATGGAGAAGAATTTAGACACTAGGATAAGATAAGGAACACACCCATTATAAAGAAATCACATTAGGATTCTCTTTTTAAGCTGTTCCTTAAAACACTAGTGCTTAGGAAATCTATTGGAAGCAGAAGCAGTCAAGGGTAGCCTAGGGTTAGGGTTAGGCTTAGGGTTAGGGTTAGGGTACGGCTTATGGTACGGGTTCGGGGAGGGGTCCGTGTACGGTGTAGGGTATGGGTTAGGGTTAGGGTTAGGGTTAGTGTTAGGGTTAGGGCTCGGTTTAGGGTACGGGTTACGATTAGGGTACATGTTAGGGTTAGGGTAGGGGTTAGGGTTAGGATACGCGTTAGGGTTAGGGTAGTTATTAAACCTATCCCACTCTCTAGATACCCCTTAGCACGTAAAGGAATATTATTCGGGGGTCCAGCCATGGAGAAGAGTTTAGACACTAGGATAAGATAAGGAACACACCCATTATACAGAAATCACATTAGGATTCTCTTTTTAAGCTGTTCCTTAAAACACTAGTGCTTAGGAAATCTATTGGAGGCAGAAGCAGTCAAGGGTAGCCTAGGGTTAGGGTTAGGCTTAGGGTTAGGGTTAGGGTACGGCTTAGGGTACGGGTTCGGGGAGGGGTCCGTGTACGGTGTAGGGTATGGGTTAGGGTTAGGGTTAGGGTTAGTGTTAGGGTTAGGGCTCTGTTTAGGGTACGGGTTAGGATTAGGGTACATGTTAGGGTTAGGGTAGGGGTTAGGGTTAGGATACGCGTTAGGGTTAGGGTTGTTATTAAACCTATCCCATTCTCTAGATACCCCTTAGCACGTAAAGGAATATTATTTGGGGGTCCAGCCATGGAGAAGAGTTTAGACACTAGGATAAGATAAGGAACACACCCATTATAAAGAAATCACATTAGGATTCTCTTTTTAAGCTGTTCCTTAAAACACTAGTGCTTAGGAAATCTATTGGAGGCAGAAGCAGTCAAGGGTAGCCTAGGGTTAGGGTTAGGCTTAGGGTTAGGGTTAGGGTACGGCTTAGGATACGGGTTCGGGGAGGGGTCCGTGTACGGTGTAGGGTATGGGTTAGGGTTAGGGTTAGGGTTAGTGTTAGGGTTAGGGCTCATTTTAGGGAACGGGTTAGGATTAGAGTACGTGTTAGGTTTAGGGTAGGGGTTAGGGTTAGGGTACGCGTTAGGGTTAGGGTAGTTATTAAACCTATCCCACTCTCTAGATACCCCTTAGCACGTAAAGGAATATTATTTGGGGGTCCAGCCATGGAGAAGAATTTAGACACTAGGATAAGATAAGGAACACACCCATTATAAAGAAATCACGTTAGGATTCTCTTTTTAAGCTGTTCCTTAAAACACTAGTGCTTAGGAAATCTATTGGAGGCAGAAGCAGTCAAGGGTAGCCTAGGGTTAGGGTTAGGCTTAGGGTTAGGGTTAGGGTACGGCTTAGGGTACGGGTTCGGTGAGGGGTCCGTGTACGGTGTAGGGTATGGGTTAGGGTTAGGGTTAGGGTTAGTGTTAGGGTTAGGGCTCGGTTTAGGGTACGGGTTAGGATTAGGGTACGTGTTAGGGTTAGGGTAAGTGTTAGGGTAAGGGTACGTGTTAGGGTTAGGGTAGTTATTAAACCTATCCCACTCTCTAGCTACCCCTTAGCACGTAAAGGAATATTATTTGGAGGACCAGCCATGGAGAAGAGTTTAGACACTAGGATAAGATAAGGAACACACCCATTATACAGAAATCACATTAGGATTCTCTTTTTAAGCTGTTCCTTAAAACACTAGTGCTTAGGAAATCTTTTGGAGGCAGAAGCAGTCAAGGGTAGCCTAGGGTTAGGGTTAGGCTTAGGGTTAGGGTTAGGGTACGGCTTAGGGTACGGGTTCGGGGAGGGGTCCGTGTACGGTGTAGGGTATGGGTTAGGGTTAGTGTTAGGGTTAGTGTTAGGGTTAGGGCTCGGTTTAGGGTACGGGTTAGGATTAGGGTACGTGTTAGGGTTACGGTAGGGGTTAGGGTTAGGATACGCGTTAGGGTAAGGGTTGTTATTAAACCTATCCCATTCTCTAGAAACCCGTTAGCACGTAAAGGAATATTATTTGGGGGTCCAGCCATGGAGAAGAGTTTAGACACTAGGATAAGATAAGGAACACACCCATTATAAAGAAATCACATTAGGATTCTCTTTTTAAGCTGTTCCTTAAAACACTAGTGCTTAGGAAATCTATTGGAGGCAGAAGCAGTCAAGGGTAGCCTAGGGTTAGGGTTAGGCTTAGGGTTAGGGTTAGGGTACGGCTTAGGGTACGGGTTCGGGGAGGGGTCCCTGTATGGTGTAGGGTATGGGTTAGGGTTAGGGTTAGGGTTAGTGTTAGGGTTAGGGCTCATTTTAGGGTACGGGTTAGGATTAGAGTACGTGTTAGGTTTAGGGTAGGGGTTAGGGTTAGGGTACGCGTTAGGGTTAGGGTAGTTATTAAACCTATCCCACTCTCTAGATGCCCCTTAGCACGTAAAGGAATATTATTTGGGGGTCCAGCCATGGAGAAGAGTTTAGACACTAGGATAAGATAAGGAACACACCCATTATACAGAAATCACATTAGGATTCTCTTTTTAAGCTGTTCCTTAAAACACTAGTGCTTAGGAAATCTATTGGAGGCAGAAGCAGTCAAGGGTAGCCTAGGGTTAGGGTTAGGCTTAGGGTTAGGTTTAGGGTACGGTTTAGGGTATGGGTTCGGGGAGGGGTCCTTGTACGGTGTAGGGTATGGGTTAGGGTTAGGGTTAGGGTTAGAGTTAGGGTTAGGGCTCGGTTTAGGGTACGGGTTAGGATTAGGGTACATTTTAGGGTTAGGGTATGGGTTAGGGTTAGGATACGCGTTAGGGTTAGGGTTGTTATTAAACCTATCCCATTCTCTAGATACACCTTCGCACGTAAAGGAATATTATTTGGGGGTCCAGCCATGGAGAAGAGTTTAGACACTAGGATAAGATAAGGAACACACCCATTATACAGAAATCACATTAGGATTCTCTTTTTAAGCTGTTCCTTAAAACACTAGTGCTTAGGAAATCTATTGGAGGCAGAAGCAGTCAAGGGTAGCCTAGGGTTAGGGTTAGGCTTAGGGTTAGGGTTAGGGTACGGCTTAGGGTACGGGTTCGGGGAGGGGTCCGTGTACGGTGTAGGGTATGGGTTAGGGTTAGGGTTAGGGTTAGTGTTAGGGTTAGGGCTCGGTTTAGGGTACGGGTTAGGATTAGGGTACGTGTTAGGGTTAGGGTAGGGGTTAGGGTTAGGGTACGCGTTAGGGTTAGGGTTGTTATTAAACCTATCCCATTCTCTAGATACCCGTTAGCACGTAAAGGAATATTATTTGGGGGTCCAGCCATGGAGAAGAGTTTAGACACTAGGATAAGATAAGGAACACACCCATTATAAAGAAATCACATTAGGATTCTCTTTTTAAGCTGTTCCTTAAAACACTAGTGCTTAGGAAATCTATTGGAGGCAGAAGCAGTCAAGGGTAGCCTAGGGTTAGGGTTAGGCTTAGGGTTAGGGTTAGGGTACGGCTTAGGGTACGGGTTCGGGGAGGGGTCCGTGTACGGTGTAGGGTATGGGTTAGGGTTAGGGTTAGGGTTAGTGTTAGGGTTTGGGCTCATTTTAGGGTACGGGTTAGGATAAGAGTACGTGTTAGGTTTAGGGTAGGGGTTAGGGTTAGGGTACGCGTTAGGGTTAGGGTAGTTATTAAACCTATCCCACTCTCTAGATACCCCTTAGCACGTAAAGGAATATTATTTGGGGGTCCAGCCATGGAGAAGAATTTAGACACTAGGATAAGATAAGGAACACACCCATTATAAAGAAATCACATTAGGATTCTCTTTTTAAGCTGTTCCTTAAAACACTAGTGCTTAGGAAATCTATTGGAAGCAGAAGCAGTCAAGGGTAGCCTAGGGTTAGGGTTAGGCTTAGGGTTAGGGTTAGGGTACGGCTTATGGTACGGGTTCGGGGAGGGGTCCGTGTACGGTGTAGGGTATGGGTTAGGGTTAGGGTTAGGGTTAGTGTTAGGGTTAGGGCTCGGTTTAGGGTACGGGTTACGATTAGGGTACATGTTAGGGTTAGGGTAGGGGTTAGGGTTAGGATACGCGTTAGGGTTAGGGTAGTTATTAAACCTATCCCACTCTCTAGATACCCCTTAGCACGTAAAGGAATATTATTTGGGGGTCCAGCCATGGAGAAGAGTTTAGACACTAGGATAAGATAAGGAACACACCCATTATACAGAAATCACATTAGGATTCTCTTTTTAAGCTGTTCCTTAAAACACTAGTGCTTAGGAAATCTATTGGAGGCAGAAGCAGTCAAGGGTAGCCTAGGGTTAGGGTTAGGCTTAGGGTTAGGGTTAGGGTACGGCTTAGGGTACGGGTTCGGGGAGGGGTCCGTGTACGGTGTAGGGTATGGGTTAGGGTTAGGGTTAGGGTTAGTGTTAGGGTTAGGGCTCGGTTTAGGGTACGGGTTAGGATAAGAGTACGTGTTAGGTTTAGGGTAGGGGTTAGGGTTAGGGTACGCGTTAGGGTTAGGGTAGTTATTAAACCTATCCCACTCTCTAGATACCCCTTAGCACGTAAAGGAATATTATTTGGGGGTCCAGCCATGGAGAAGAATTTAGACACTAGGATAAGATAAGGAACACACCCATTATAAAGAAATCACATTAGGATTCTCTTTTTAAGCTGTTCCTTAAAACACTAGTGCTTAGGAAATCTATTGGAAGCAGAAGCAGTCAAGGGTAGCCTAGGGTTAGGGTTAGGCTTAGGGTTAGGGTTAGGGTACGGCTTATGGTACGGGTTCGGGGAGGGGTCCGTGTACGGTGTAGGGTATGGGTTAGGGTTAGGGTTAGGGTTAGTGTTAGGGTTAGGGCTCGGTTTAGGGTACGGGTTACGATTAGGGTACATGTTAGGGTTAGGGTAGGGGTTAGGGTTAGGATACGCGTTAGGGTTAGGGTAGTTATTAAACCTATCCCACTCTCTAGATACCCCTTAGCACGTAAAGGAATATTATTTGGGGGTCCAGCCATGGAGAAGAGTTTAGACACTAGGATAAGATAAGGAACACACCCATTATACAGAAATCACATTAGGATTCTCTTTTTAAGCTGTTCCTTAAAACACTAGTGCTTAGGAAATCTATTGGAGGCAGAAGCAGTCAAGGGTAGCCTAGGGTTAGGGTTAGGCTTAGGGTTAGGGTTAGGGTACGGCTTAGGATACGGGTTCGGGGAGGGGTCCGTGTACGGTGTAGGGTATGGGTTAGGGTTAGGGTTAGGGTTAGTGTTAGGGTTAGGGCTCATTTTAGGGAACGGGTTAGGATTAGAGTACGTGTTAGGTTTAGGGTAGGGGTTAGGGTTAGGGTACGCGTTAGGGTTAGGGTAGTTATTAAACCTATCCCACTCTCTAGATACCCCTTAGCACGTAAAGGAATATTATTTGGGGGTCCAGCCATGGAGAAGAATTTAGACACTAGGATAAGATAAGGAACACACCCATTATAAAGAAATCACGTTAGGATTCTCTTTTTAAGCTGTTCCTTAAAACACTAGTGCTTAGGAAATCTATTGGAGGCAGAAGCAGTCAAGGGTAGCCTAGGGTTAGGGTTAGGCTTAGGGTTAGGGTTAGGGTACGGCTTAGGGTACGGGTTCGGGGAGGGGTCCGTGTACGGTGTAGGGTATGGGTTAGGGTTAGGGTTAGGGTTAGTGTTAGGGTTAGGGCTCGGTTTACGGTACGGGTTAGGATTAGGGTACGTGTTAGGTTTAGGGTAGGGGTTAGGGTTAGGATACGCGTTAGGGTTAGGGTAGTTATTAAACCTATCCCACTCTCTAGATACCCGTTAGCACGTAAAGGAATATTATTTGGGGGTCCAGCCATGGAGAAGAGTTTAGACACTAGGATAAGATAAGGAACACACCCATTATAAAGAAATCACATTAGGATTCTCTTTTTAAGCTGTTCCTTAAAACACTATTGCTTAGGAAATCTATTGGAGGCAGAAGCAGTCAAGGGTAGCCTAGGGTTAGGGTTAGGCTTAGGGTTAGGGTTAGGGTACGGCTTAGGGTATGGGTTCGGGGAGGGGTCCGTGTACGGTGTAGGGTATGGGTTAGGGTTAGGGTTAGGGTTAGTGTTAGGGTTAGGGCTCGGTTTAGGGTACGGGTTAGGATTAGGGTACGTGTTAGGTTTAGGGTAGGGGTTAGGGTTAGGATACGTGTTAGGGTTAGGGTAGTTATTAAACCTATCCCACTCTCTAGATACCCCTTAGCACGTAAAGGAATATTATTTGGGGGTCCAGCCATGGAGAAGAGTTTAGACACTAGGATAAGATAAGGAACACACCCATTATACAGAAATCACATTAGGATTCTCTTTTTAAGCTGTTCCTTAAAACACTAGTGCTTAGGAAATCTATTGGAGGCAGAAGCAGTCAAGGGTAGCCTAGGGTTAGGGTTAGGCTTAGGGTTAGGGTTAGGGTACGGCTTAGGGTACGGGTTCGGGGAGGGGTCCGTGTACGGTGTAGGGTATGGGTTAGGGTTAGGGTTAGGGTTAGTGTTAGGGTTAGGGCTCGGTTTAGGGTACGGGTTAGTATTAGGGTACATGTTTGGGTTAGGGTAGGGGTTAGGGTTAGGATACGCTTTAGGGTTAGGGTTGTTATTAAACCTATCCCATTCTCTAGATACCCCTTAGCACGTAAAGGAATATTATTTGGGGGTCCAGCCATGGAGAAGAGTTTAGACACTAGGATAAGATAAGGAACACACCCATTATAAAGAAATCACATTCGGATTCTCTTTATAAGCTGTTCCTTAAAACACTAGTGCTTAAGAAATCTATTGGAGGCAGAAGCAGTCAAGGGTAGCCTAGGGTTAGCGTTAGGCTTAGGGTTAGGGTTAGGGTACGGCTTAGGGTCCGGTTTCGGGGCGGGGTTCCGGTACGGTGTAGGGTATGGGTTAGGGTTAGGGTTAGGGTTAGTGTTAGGGTTAGGGCTCGGTTTAGGGTACGGGTTAGGATTAGGGTACGTGTTAGGTTTAGGGTAGGGGTTAGGGTTAGGATACGCTTTAGGGTTAGGGTTGTTATTAAACCTATCCCATTCTCTAGATACCCCTTAGCACGTAAAGGAATATTATTTGGGGGTCCAGCCATGGAGAAGAGTTTAGACACTAGGATAAGATAAGGAACACACCCATTATAAAGAAATCACATTCGGATTCTCTTTATAAGCTGTTCCTTAAAACACTAGTGCTTAGGAAATCTATTGGAGGCAGAAGCAGTCAAGGGTAGCCTAGGGTTAGGGTTAGGCTTAGGGTTAGGGTTAGGGTACGGCTTAGGGTACGGGTTCGGGGAGGGGTCCGTGTACGGTGTAGGGTATGGGTTAGGGTTAGGGTTAGGGTTAGTGTTAGGGTTAGGGCTCATTTTAGGGTACGGGTTAGGATTAGAGTACTTGTTAGGTTTAGGGTAGGGGTTAGGGTTAGGGTACGCGTTAGGGTTAGGGTAGTTATTAAACCTATCCCACTCTCTAGATACCCCTTAGCACGTAAAGGAATATTATTTGGGGGTCCAGCCATGGAGAAGAGTTTAGACACTAGGATAAGATAAGGAACACACCCATTATAAAGAAATCACATTAGGATTCTCTTTTTAAGCTGTTCCTTAAAACACTAGTGCTTAGGAAATCTATTGGAAGCAGAAGCAGTCAAGGGTAGCCTAGGGTTAGGGTTAGGCTTAGGGTTAGGGTTAGGGTACGGCTTATGGTACGGGTTCGGGGAGGGGTCCGTGTACGGTGTAGGGTATGGGTTAGGGTTAGGGTTAGGGTTAGTGTTAGGGTTAGGGCTCGGTTTAGGGTACGGGTTACGATTAGGGTACATGTTAGGGTTAGGGTAGGGGTTAGGGTTAGGATACGCGTTAGGGTTAGGGTAGTTATTAAACCTATCCCACTCTCTAGATACCCCTTAGCACGTAAAGGAATATTATTCGGGGGTCCAGCCATGGAGAAGAGTTTAGACACTAGGATAAGATAAGGAACACACCCATTATACAGAAATCACATTAGGATTCTCTTTTTAAGCTGTTCCTTAAAACACTAGTGCTTAGGAAATCTATTGGAGGCAGAAGCAGTCAAGGGTAGCCTAGGGTTAGGGTTAGGCTTAGGGTTAGGGTTAGGGTACGGCTTAGGGTACGGGTTCGGGGAGGGGTCCGTGTACGGTGTAGGGTATGGGTTAGGGTTAGGGTTAGGGTTAGTGTTAGGGTTAGGGCTCTGTTTAGGGTACGGGTTAGGATTAGGGTACATGTTAGGGTTAGGGTAGGGGTTAGGGTTAGGATACGCGTTAGGGTTAGGGTTGTTATTAAACCTATCCCATTCTCTAGATACCCCTTAGCACGTAAAGGAATATTATTTGGGGGTCCAGCCATGGAGAAGAGTTTAGACACTAGGATAAGATAAGGAACACACCCATTATAAAGAAATCACATTAGGATTCTCTTTTTAAGCTGTTCCTTAAAACACTAGTGCTTAGGAAATCTATTGGAGGCAGAAGCAGTCAAGGGTAGCCTAGGGTTAGGGTTAGGCTTAGGGTTAGGGTTAGGGTACGGCTTAGGATACGGGTTCGGGGAGGGGTCCGTGTACGGTGTAGGGTATGGGTTAGGGTTAGGGTTAGGGTTAGTGTTAGGGTTAGGGCTCATTTTAGGGAACGGGTTAGGATTAGAGTACGTGTTAGGTTTAGGGTAGGGGTTAGGGTTAGGGTACGCGTTAGGGTTAGGGTAGTTATTAAACCTATCCCACTCTCTAGATACCCCTTAGCACGTAAAGGAATATTATTTGGGGGTCCAGCCATGGAGAAGAATTTAGACACTAGGATAAGATAAGGAACACACCCATTATAAAGAAATCACGTTAGGATTCTCTTTTTAAGCTGTTCCTTAAAACACTAGTGCTTAGGAAATCTATTGGAGGCAGAAGCAGTCAAGGGTAGCCTAGGGTTAGGGTTAGGCTTAGGGTTAGGGTTAGGGTACGGCTTAGGGTACGGGTTCGGTGAGGGGTCCGTGTACGGTGTAGGGTATGGGTTAGGGTTAGGGTTAGGGTTAGTGTTAGGGTTAGGGCTCGGTTTAGGGTACGGGTTAGGATTAGGGTACGTGTTAGGGTTAGGGTAAGTGTTAGGGTAAGGGTACGTGTTAGGGTTAGGGTAGTTATTAAACCTATCCCACTCTCTAGCTACCCCTTAGCACGTAAAGGAATATTATTTGGAGGACCAGCCATGGAGAAGAGTTTAGACACTAGGATAAGATAAGGAACACACCCATTATACAGAAATCACATTAGGATTCTCTTTTTAAGCTGTTCCTTAAAACACTAGTGCTTAGGAAATCTTTTGGAGGCAGAAGCAGTCAAGGGTAGCCTAGGGTTAGGGTTAGGCTTAGGGTTAGGGTTAGGGTACGGCTTAGGGTACGGGTTCGGGGAGGGGTCCGTGTACGGTGTAGGGTATGGGTTAGGGTTAGTGTTAGGGTTAGTGTTAGGGTTAGGGCTCGGTTTAGGGTACGGGTTAGGATTAGGGTACGTGTTAGGGTTACGGTAGGGGTTAGGGTTAGGATACGCGTTAGGGTAAGGGTTGTTATTAAACCTATCCCATTCTCTAGAAACCCGTTAGCACGTAAAGGAATATTATTTGGGGGTCCAGCCATGGAGAAGAGTTTAGACACTAGGATAAGATAAGGAACACACCCATTATAAAGAAATCACATTAGGATTCTCTTTTTAAGCTGTTCCTTAAAACACTAGTGCTTAGGAAATCTATTGGAGGCAGAAGCAGTCAAGGGTAGCCTAGGGTTAGGGTTAGGCTTAGGGTTAGGGTTAGGGTACGGCTTAGGGTACGGGTTCGGGGAGGGGTCCCTGTATGGTGTAGGGTATGGGTTAGGGTTAGGGTTAGGGTTAGTGTTAGGGTTAGGGCTCATTTTAGGGTACGGGTTAGGATTAGAGTACGTGTTAGGTTTAGGGTAGGGGTTAGGGTTAGGGTACGCGTTAGGGTTAGGGTAGTTATTAAACCTATCCCACTCTCTAGATGCCCCTTAGCACGTAAAGGAATATTATTTGGGGGTCCAGCCATGGAGAAGAGTTTAGACACTAGGATAAGATAAGGAACACACCCATTATACAGAAATCACATTAGGATTCTCTTTTTAAGCTGTTCCTTAAAACACTAGTGCTTAGGAAATCTATTGGAGGCAGAAGCAGTCAAGGGTAGCCTAGGGTTAGGGTTAGGCTTAGGGTTAGGTTTAGGGTACGGTTTAGGGTATGGGTTCGGGGAGGGGTCCTTGTACGGTGTAGGGTATGGGTTAGGGTTAGGGTTAGGGTTAGAGTTAGGGTTAGGGCTCGGTTTAGGGTACGGGTTAGGATTAGGGTACATTTTAGGGTTAGGGTATGGGTTAGGGTTAGGATACGCGTTAGGGTTAGGGTTGTTATTAAACCTATCCCATTCTCTAGATACACCTTCGCACGTAAAGGAATATTATTTGGGGGTCCAGCCATGGAGAAGAGTTTAGACACTAGGATAAGATAAGGAACACACCCATTATACAGAAATCACATTAGGATTCTCTTTTTAAGCTGTTCCTTAAAACACTAGTGCTTAGGAAATCTATTGGAGGCAGAAGCAGTCAAGGGTAGCCTAGGGTTAGGGTTAGGCTTAGGGTTAGGGTTAGGGTACGGCTTAGGGTACGGGTTCGGGGAGGGGTCCGTGTACGGTGTAGGGTATGGGTTAGGGTTAGGGTTAGGGTTAGTGTTAGGGTTAGGGCTCGGTTTAGGGTACGGGTTAGGATTAGGGTACGTGTTAGGGTTAGGGTAGGGGTTAGGGTTAGGGTACGCGTTAGGGTTAGGGTTGTTATTAAACCTATCCCATTCTCTAGATACCCGTTAGCACGTAAAGGAATATTATTTGGGGGTCCAGCCATGGAGAAGAGTTTAGACACTAGGATAAGATAAGGAACACACCCATTATAAAGAAATCACATTAGGATTCTCTTTTTAAGCTGTTCCTTAAAACACTAGTGCTTAGGAAATCTATTGGAGGCAGAAGCAGTCAAGGGTAGCCTAGGGTTAGGGTTAGGCTTAGGGTTAGGGTTAGGGTACGGCTTAGGGTACGGGTTCGGGGAGGGGTCCGTGTACGGTGTAGGGTATGGGTTAGGGTTAGGGTTAGGGTTAGTGTTAGGGTTTGGGCTCATTTTAGGGTACGGGTTAGGATAAGAGTACGTGTTAGGTTTAGGGTAGGGGTTAGGGTTAGGGTACGCGTTAGGGTTAGGGTAGTTATTAAACCTATCCCACTCTCTAGATACCCCTTAGCACGTAAAGGAATATTATTTGGGGGTCCAGCCATGGAGAAGAATTTAGACACTAGGATAAGATAAGGAACACACCCATTATAAAGAAATCACATTAGGATTCTCTTTTTAAGCTGTTCCTTAAAACACTAGTGCTTAGGAAATCTATTGGAAGCAGAAGCAGTCAAGGGTAGCCTAGGGTTAGGGTTAGGCTTAGGGTTAGGGTTAGGGTACGGCTTATGGTACGGGTTCGGGGAGGGGTCCGTGTACGGTGTAGGGTATGGGTTAGGGTTAGGGTTAGGGTTAGTGTTAGGGTTAGGGCTCGGTTTAGGGTACGGGTTACGATTAGGGTACATGTTAGGGTTAGGGTAGGGGTTAGGGTTAGGATACGCGTTAGGGTTAGGGTAGTTATTAAACCTATCCCACTCTCTAGATACCCCTTAGCACGTAAAGGAATATTATTTGGGGGTCCAGCCATGGAGAAGAGTTTAGACACTAGGATAAGATAAGGAACACACCCATTATACAGAAATCACATTAGGATTCTCTTTTTAAGCTGTTCCTTAAAACACTAGTGCTTAGGAAATCTATTGGAGGCAGAAGCAGTCAAGGGTAGCCTAGGGTTAGGGTTAGGCTTAGGGTTAGGGTTAGGGTACGGCTTAGGGTACGGGTTCGGGGAGGGGTCCGTGTACGGTGTAGGGTATGGGTTAGGGTTAGGGTTAGGGTTAGTGTTAGGGTTAGGGCTCGGTTTAGGGTACGGGTTAGGATAAGAGTACGTGTTAGGTTTAGGGTAGGGGTTAGGGTTAGGGTACGCGTTAGGGTTAGGGTAGTTATTAAACCTATCCCACTCTCTAGATACCCCTTAGCACGTAAAGGAATATTATTTGGGGGTCCAGCCATGGAGAAGAATTTAGACACTAGGATAAGATAAGGAACACACCCATTATAAAGAAATCACATTAGGATTCTCTTTTTAAGCTGTTCCTTAAAACACTAGTGCTTAGGAAATCTATTGGAAGCAGAAGCAGTCAAGGGTAGCCTAGGGTTAGGGTTAGGCTTAGGGTTAGGGTTAGGGTACGGCTTATGGTACGGGTTCGGGGAGGGGTCCGTGTACGGTGTAGGGTATGGGTTAGGGTTAGGGTTAGGGTTAGTGTTAGGGTTAGGGCTCGGTTTAGGGTACGGGTTACGATTAGGGTACATGTTAGGGTTAGGGTAGGGGTTAGGGTTAGGATACGCGTTAGGGTTAGGGTAGTTATTAAACCTATCCCACTCTCTAGATACCCCTTAGCACGTAAAGGAATATTATTTGGGGGTCCAGCCATGGAGAAGAGTTTAGACACTAGGATAAGATAAGGAACACACCCATTATACAGAAATCACATTAGGATTCTCTTTTTAAGCTGTTCCTTAAAACACTAGTGCTTAGGAAATCTATTGGAGGCAGAAGCAGTCAAGGGTAGCCTAGGGTTAGGGTTAGGCTTAGGGTTAGGGTTAGGGTACGGCTTAGGATACGGGTTCGGGGAGGGGTCCGTGTACGGTGTAGGGTATGGGTTAGGGTTAGGGTTAGGGTTAGTGTTAGGGTTAGGGCTCATTTTAGGGAACGGGTTAGGATTAGAGTACGTGTTAGGTTTAGGGTAGGGGTTAGGGTTAGGGTACGCGTTAGGGTTAGGGTAGTTATTAAACCTATCCCACTCTCTAGATACCCCTTAGCACGTAAAGGAATATTATTTGGGGGTCCAGCCATGGAGAAGAATTTAGACACTAGGATAAGATAAGGAACACACCCATTATAAAGAAATCACGTTAGGATTCTCTTTTTAAGCTGTTCCTTAAAACACTAGTGCTTAGGAAATCTATTGGAGGCAGAAGCAGTCAAGGGTAGCCTAGGGTTAGGGTTAGGCTTAGGGTTAGGGTTAGGGTACGGCTTAGGGTACGGGTTCGGGGAGGGGTCCGTGTACGGTGTAGGGTATGGGTTAGGGTTAGGGTTAGGGTTAGTGTTAGGGTTAGGGCTCGGTTTACGGTACGGGTTAGGATTAGGGTACGTGTTAGGTTTAGGGTAGGGGTTAGGGTTAGGATACGCGTTAGGGTTAGGGTAGTTATTAAACCTATCCCACTCTCTAGATACCCGTTAGCACGTAAAGGAATATTATTTGGGGGTCCAGCCATGGAGAAGAGTTTAGACACTAGGATAAGATAAGGAACACACCCATTATAAAGAAATCACATTAGGATTCTCTTTTTAAGCTGTTCCTTAAAACACTATTGCTTAGGAAATCTATTGGAGGCAGAAGCAGTCAAGGGTAGCCTAGGGTTAGGGTTAGGCTTAGGGTTAGGGTTAGGGTACGGCTTAGGGTATGGGTTCGGGGAGGGGTCCGTGTACGGTGTAGGGTATGGGTTAGGGTTAGGGTTAGGGTTAGTGTTAGGGTTAGGGCTCGGTTTAGGGTACGGGTTAGGATTAGGGTACGTGTTAGGTTTAGGGTAGGGGTTAGGGTTAGGATACGTGTTAGGGTTAGGGTAGTTATTAAACCTATCCCACTCTCTAGATACCCCTTAGCACGTAAAGGAATATTATTTGGGGGTCCAGCCATGGAGAAGAGTTTAGACACTAGGATAAGATAAGGAACACACCCATTATACAGAAATCACATTAGGATTCTCTTTTTAAGCTGTTCCTTAAAACACTAGTGCTTAGGAAATCTATTGGAGGCAGAAGCAGTCAAGGGTAGCCTAGGGTTAGGGTTAGGCTTAGGGTTAGGGTTAGGGTACGGCTTAGGGTACGGGTTCGGGGAGGGGTCCGTGTACGGTGTAGGGTATGGGTTAGGGTTAGGGTTAGGGTTAGTGTTAGGGTTAGGGCTCGGTTTAGGGTACGGGTTAGTATTAGGGTACATGTTTGGGTTAGGGTAGGGGTTAGGGTTAGGATACGCTTTAGGGTTAGGGTTGTTATTAAACCTATCCCATTCTCTAGATACCCCTTAGCACGTAAAGGAATATTATTTGGGGGTCCAGCCATGGAGAAGAGTTTAGACACTAGGATAAGATAAGGAACACACCCATTATAAAGAAATCACATTCGGATTCTCTTTATAAGCTGTTCCTTAAAACACTAGTGCTTAAGAAATCTATTGGAGGCAGAAGCAGTCAAGGGTAGCCTAGGGTTAGCGTTAGGCTTAGGGTTAGGGTTAGGGTACGGCTTAGGGTCCGGTTTCGGGGCGGGGTTCCGGTACGGTGTAGGGTATGGGTTAGGGTTAGGGTTAGGGTTAGTGTTAGGGTTAGGGCTCGGTTTAGGGTACGGGTTAGGATTAGGGTACGTGTTAGGTTTAGGGTAGGGGTTAGGGTTAGGATACGCTTTAGGGTTAGGGTTGTTATTAAACCTATCCCATTCTCTAGATACCCCTTAGCACGTAAAGGAATATTATTTGGGGGTCCAGCCATGGAGAAGAGTTTAGACACTAGGATAAGATAAGGAACACACCCATTATAAAGAAATCACATTCGGATTCTCTTTATAAGCTGTTCCTTAAAACACTAGTGCTTAGGAAATCTATTGGAGGCAGAAGCAGTCAAGGGTAGCCTAGGGTTAGGGTTAGGCTTAGGGTTAGGGTTAGGGTACGGCTTAGGGTACGGGTTCGGGGAGGGGTCCGTGTACGGTGTAGGGTATGGGTTAGGGTTAGGGTTAGGGTTAGTGTTAGGGTTAGGGCTCATTTTAGGGTACGGGTTAGGATTAGAGTACTTGTTAGGTTTAGGGTAGGGGTTAGGGTTAGGGTACGCGTTAGGGTTAGGGTAGTTATTAAACCTATCCCACTCTCTAGATACCCCTTAGCACGTAAAGGAATATTATTTGGGGGTCCAGCCATGGAGAAGAGTTTAGACACTAGGATAAGATAAGGAACACACCCATTATAAAGAAATCACATTAGGATTCTCTTTTTAAGCTGTTCCTTAAAACACTAGTGCTTAGGAAATCTATTGGAAGCAGAAGCAGTCAAGGGTAGCCTAGGGTTAGGGTTAGGCTTAGGGTTAGGGTTAGGGTACGGCTTATGGTACGGGTTCGGTGAGGGGTCCGTGTACGGTGTAGGGTATGGGTTAGGGTTAGGGTTAGGGTTTGTGTTAGGGTTAGGGCTCGGTTTAGGGTACGGGTTAGGGTTAGGGTTAGGGTTAGTGTTAGGGTTAGGGCTCGGTTTAGGGTACGGGTTAGGATTAGGGTACGTGTTAGGGTTAGGGTAGGGGTTAGGGTTAGTATACGCGTTAGGGTTAGGGTTGTTATTAAACCTATCCCATTCTCTAGATACCCCTTAGCACGTAAAGGAATATTATTTGGGGGTCCAGCCATGGAGAAGAGTTTAGACACTAGGATAAGATAAGGAACACACCCATTATACAGAAATCACATTAGGATTCTCTTTTTAAGCTGTTCCTTAAAACACTAGTGCTTAGGAAATCTATTGGAGGCAGAAGCAGTCAAGGGTAGCCTAGGGTTAGGTTTAGGCTTAGGGTTAGGGTTAGGGTACGGCTTAGGGTACGGGTTCGGGGAGGGGTCCGTGTACGGTGTAGGGTATGGGTTAGGGTTAGGGTTAGGGTTAGTGTTAGGGTTAGGGCTCGGTTTAGGGTACGGGTTAGGATTAGGGTACGTGTTAGGGTTAGGGTAGGGGTTAGGGTTAGGATACGCGTTAGGGTTAGGGTTGTTATTAAAACTATCCCATTCTCTAGATACCCCTTAGCACGTAAAGGAATATTATTCGGGGGTCCAGCCATGGAGAAGAGTTTAGACACTAGGATAAGATAAGGAACACACCCATTATAAAGAAATCACATTAGGATTCTCTTTTTAAGCTGTTCCTTAAAACACTAGTGCTTAGGAAATCTATTGGAGGCAGAAGCAGTCAAGGGTAGCCTAGGGTTAGGGTTAGGCTTAGGGTTAGGGTTAGGGTACGGCTTAGGGTACGGGTTCGGGGAGGGGTCCGTGTACGGTGTAGGGTATGGGTTAGGGTTAGGGTTAGGGTTAGTGTTAGGGTTAGGGCTCATTTTAGGGTACGGGTTAGGATTAGAGTACGTGTTAGGTTTAGGGTAGGGGTTAGGGTTAGGGTACGCGTTAGGGTTAGGGTAGTTATTAAACCTATCCCACTCTCTAGATACCCCTTAGCACGTAAAGGAATATTATTTGGGGGTCCAGCCATGGAGAAGAATTTAGACACTAGGATAATATAAGGAACACACCCATTATACAGAAATCACATTAGGATTCTCTTTTTAAGCTGTTCCTTAAAACACTAGTGCTTAGGAAATCTATTGGAAGCAGAAGCAGTCAAGGGTAGCCTAGGGTTAGGGTTAGGCTTAGGGTTAGGGTTAGGGTACGGCTTAGGGTACGGGTTCGGGGAGGGGTCCTTGTACGGTGTAGGGTATGGGTTAGGGTTAGGGTTAGGGTTAGAGTTAGGGTTAGGGCTCGGTTTAGGGTACGGGTTAGGATTAGGCTACATGTTAGGGTTAGGGTAGGGGTTAGGGTTAGGATACGCGTTAGGGTTAGGGTTGTTATTAAACCTATCCCATTCTCTAGATACCCCTTCGCACGTAAAGGAATATTATTTGGGGGTCCAGCCATGGAGAAGAGTTTAGACACTAGGATAAGATAAGGAACACACCCATTATAAAGAAATCACATTAGGATTCTCTTTTTAAGCTGTTCCTTAAAACACTAGTGCTTAGGAAATCTATTGGAGGCAGAAGCAGTCAAGGGTAGCCTAGGGTTAGGGTTAGGCTTAGGGTTAGGGTTAGGGTACGGCTTAGGGTACGGGTTCGGGGAGGGGTCCGTGTACGGTGTAGGGTATGGTTTAGGGTTAGGGTTAGGGTTAGTGTTAGGGTTAGGGCTCATTTTAGGGTACGGGTTAGGATTAGAGTACGTGTTAGGTTTACGGTAGGGGTTAGGGTTAGGGTACGTGTTAGGGTTAGGGTAGTTATTAAACCTATCCCACTCTCTAGATACCCCTTAGCACATAAAGGAATATTATTTGGGGGTCCAGCCATGGAGAAGAGTTTAGACACTAGGATAAGATAAGGAACACACCCATTATAAAGAAATCACATTAGGATTCTCTTTTTAAGCTGTTCCTTAAAACACTAGTGCTTAGGAAATCTATTGGAGGCAGAAGCAGTCAAGGGTAGCCTAGGGTTAGGGTTAGGCTTAGGGTTAGGGTTAGGGTACGGCTTAGGGTACGGGTTCGGGGAGGGGTCCGTGTACGGTGTAGGGTATGGGTTAGGGTTAGGGTTAGGGTTAGTGTTAGGGTTAGGGCTCGGTTTAGGGTACGGGTTAGGATTAGGGTACGTGTTAGGTTTAGGGTAGGGGTTAGGGTTAGGATACGCGTTAGGGTTAGGGTAGTTATTAAACCTATCCCACTCTCTAGATACCCGTTAGCACGTAAAGGAATATTATTTGGGGGTCCAGCCATGCAGAAGAGTTTAGACACTAGGATAAGATAAGGAACACACCCATTATACAGAAATCACATTAGGATTCTCTTTTTAAGCTGTTCCTTAAAACACTAGTGCTTAGGAAATCTATTGGAGGCAGAAGCAGTCAAGGGTAGCCTAGGGTTAGGGTTAGGCTTAGGGTTAGGGTTAGGGTACGGCTTAGGGTACGGGTTCGGGGAGGGGTCCGTGTACGGTGTAGGGTATGGGTTAGGGTTAGGGTTAGGGTTAGTGTTAGGGTTAGGGCTCGGTTTAGGGTACGGGTTAGGATTAGGGTACGTGTTAGGGTTAGGGTAGGGGTTAGGGTTAGGGTACGCGTTAGGGTTAGGGTTGTTATTAAACCTATCCCATTCTCTAGATACCCGTTAGCACGTAAAGGAATATTATTTGGGGGTCCAGCCATGGAGAAGAGTTTAGACACTAGGATAAGATAAGGAACACACCCATTATAAAGAAATCACATTAGGATTCTCTTTTTAAGCTGTTCCTTAAAACACTAGTGCTTAGGAAATCTATTGGAGGCAGAAGCAGTCAAGGGTAGCCTAGGGTTAGGGTTAGGCTTAGGGTTAGGGTTAGGGTACGGCTTAGGGTACGGGTTCGGGGAGGGGTCCGTGTACGGTGTAGGGTATGGGTTAGGGTTAGGGTTAGGGTTAGTGTTAGGGTTTGGGCTCATTTTAGGGTACGGGTTAGGATAAGAGTACGTGTTAGGTTTAGGGTAGGGGTTAGGGTTAGGGTACGCGTTAGGGTTAGGGTAGTTATTAAACCTATCCCACTCTCTAGATACCCGTTAGCACGTAAAGGAATATTATTTGGGGGTCCAGCCATGGAGAAGAGTTTAGACACTAGGATAAGATAAGGAACACACCCATTATACAGAAATCACATTAGGATTCTCTTTTTAAGCTGTTCCTTAAAACACTAGTGCTTAGGAAATCTATTGGAGGCAGAAGCAGTCAAGGGTAGCCTAGGGTTAGGGTTAGGCTTAGGGTTAGGGTTAGGGTACGGCTTAGGGTACGGGTTCGGGGAGGGGTCCGTGTACGGTGTAGTGTATGGGTTAGGGTTAGGGTTAGGGTTAGTGTTAGGGTTAGGGCTCGGTTTAGGGTACGGGTTAGGATTAGGGTACGTGTTAGGGTTAGGGTAGGGGTTAGGGTTAGGGTACGCGTTAGGGTTAGGGTTGTTATTAAACCTATCCCATTCTCTAGATACCCGTTAGCACGTAAAGGAATATTATTTGGGGGTCCAGCCATGGAGAAGAGTTTAGACACTAGGATAAGATAAGGAACACACCCATTATAAAGAAATCACATTAGGATTCTCTTTTTAAGCTGTTCCTTAAAACACTAGTGCTTAGGAAATCTATTGGAGGCAGAAGCAGTCAAGGGTAGCCTAGGGTTAGGGTTAGGCTTAGGGTTAGGGTTAGGGTACGGCTTAGGGTACGGGTTCGGGGAGGGGTCCGTGTACGGTGTAGGGTATGGGTTAGGGTTAGGGTTAGGGTTAGTGTTAGGGTTTGGGCTCATTTTAGGGTACGGGTTAGGATAAGAGTACGTGTTAGGTTTAGGGTAGGGGTTAGGGTTAGGGTACGCGTTAGGGTTAGGGTAGTTATTAAACCTATCCCACTCTCTAGATACCCCTTAGCACGTAAAGGAATATTATTTGGGGGTCCAGCCATGGAGAAGAATTTAGACACTAGGATAAGATAAGGAACACACCCATTATACAGAAATCACATTAGGATTCTCTTTTTAAGCTGTTCCTTAAAACACTAGTGCTTAGGAAATCTATTGGAAGCAGAAGCAGTCAAGGGTAGCCTAGGGTTAGGGTTAGGCTTAGGGTTAGGGTTAGGGTACGGCTTATGGTACGGGTTCGGGGAGGGGTCCGTGTACGGTGTAGGGTATGGGTTAGGGTTAGGGTTAGGGTTAGTGTTAGGGTTAGGGCTCGGTTTAGGGTACGGGTTACGATTAGGGTACATGTTAGGGTTAGGGTAGGGGTTAGGGTTAGGATACGCGTTAGGGTTAGGGTAGTTATTAAACCTATCCCACTCTCTAGATACCCCTTAGCACGTAAAGGAATATTATTTGGGGGTCCAGCCATGGAGAAGAGTTTAGACACTAGGATAAGATAAGGAACACACCCATTATACAGAAATCACATTAGGATTCTCTTTTTAAGCTGTTCCTTAAAACACTAGTGCTTAGGAAATCTATTGGAGGCAGAAGCAGTCAAGGGTAGCCTAGGGTTAGGGTTAGGCTTAGGGTTAGGGTTAGGGTACGGCTTAGGGTACGGGTTCGGGGAGGGGTCCGTGTACGGTGTAGGGTATGGGTTAGGGTTAGGGTTAGGGTTAGTGTTAGGGTTAGGGCTCGGTTTAGGGCACGGGTTAGGATAAGAGTACGTGTTAGGTTTAGGGTAGGGGTTAGGGTTAGGGTACGCGTTAGGGTTAGGGTAGTTATTAAACCTATCCCACTCTCTAGATACCCCTTAGCACGTAAAGGAATATTATTTGGGGGTCCAGCCATGGAGAAGAATTTAGACACTAGGATAAGATAAGGAACACACCCATTATAAAGAAATCACATTAGGATTCTCTTTTTAAGCTGTTCCTTAAAACACTAGTGCTTAGGAAATCTATTGGAAGCAGAAGCAGTCAAGGGTAGCCTAGGGTTAGGGTTAGGCTTAGGGTTAGGGTTAGGGTACGGCTTATGGTACGGGTTCGGGGAGGGGTCCGTGTACGGTGTAGGGTATGGGTTAGGGTTAGGGTTAGGGTTAGTGTTAGGGTTAGGGCTCGGTTTAGGGTACGGGTTACGATTAGGGTACATGTTAGGGTTAGGGTAGGGGTTAGGGTTAGGATACGCGTTAGGGTTAGGGTAGTTATTAAACCTATCCCACTCTCTAGATACCCCTTAGCACGTAAAGGAATATTATTTGGTGGTCCAGCCATGGAGAAGAGTTTAGACACTAGGATAAGATAAGGAACACACCCATTATACAGAAATCACATTAGGATTCTCTTTTTAAGCTGTTCCTTAAAACACTAGTGCTTAGGAAATCTATTGGAGGCAGAAGCAGTCAAGGGTAGCCTAGGGTTAGGGTTAGGCTTAGGGTTAGGGTTAGGGTACGGCTTAGGGTACGGGTTCGGGGAGGGGTCCGTGTACGGTGTAGGGTATGGGTTAGGGTTAGGGTTAGGGTTAGTGTTAGGGTTAGGGCTCGGTTTAGGGTACGGGTTAGGATTAGGGTACATGTTAGGGTTAGGGTAGGGGTTAGGGTTAGGATACGCGTTAGGGTTAGGGTTTTTATTAAACCTATCCCATTCTCTAGATACCCCTTAGCACGTAAAGGAATATTATTTGGGGGTCCAGCCATGGAGAAGAGTTTAGACACTAGGATAAGATAAGGAACACACCCATTATAAAGAAATCACATTAGGATTCTCTTTTTAAGCTGTTCCTTAAAACACTAGTGCTTAGGAAATCTATTGGAGGCAGAAGCAGTCAAGGGTAGCCTAGGGTTAGGGTTAGGCTTAGGGTTAGGGTTAGGGTACGGCTTAGGATACGGGTTCGGGGAGGGGTCCGTGTACGGTGTAGGGTATGGGTTAGGGTTAGGGTTAGGGTTAGTGTTAGGGTTAGGGCTCATTTTAGGGAACGGGTTAGGATTAGAGTACGTGTTAGGTTTAGGGTAGGGGTTAGGGTTAGGGTACGCGTTAGGGTTAGGGTAGTTATTAAACCTATCCCACTCTCTAGATACCCCTTAGCAAGTAAAGGAATATTATTTGGGGGTCCAGCCATGGAGAAGAATTTAGACACTAGGATAAGATAAGGAACACACCCATTATAAAGAAATCACGTTAGGATTCTCTTTTTAAGCTGTTCCTTAAAACACTAGTGCTTAGGAAATCTATTGGAGGCAGAAGCAGTCAAGGGTAGCCTAGGGTTAGGGTTAGGCTTAGGGTTAGGGTTAGGGTACGGCTTAGGTTACGGGTTCGGGGAGGGGTCCGTGTACGGTGTAGGGTATGGGTTAGGGTTAGGGTTAGGGTTAGTGTTAGGGTTAGGGCTCGGTTTACGGTACGGGTTAGGATTAGGGTACGTGTTAGGTTTAGGGTAGGGGTTAGGGTTAGGATACGCGTTAGGGTTAGGGTAGTTATTAAACCTATCCCACTCTCTAGATACCCGTTAGCACGTAAAGGAATATTATTTGGGGGTCCAGCCATGGAGAAGAGTTTAGACACTAGGATAAGATAAGGAACACACCCATTATACAGAAATCACATTAGGATTCTCTTTTTAAGCTGTTCCTTAAAACACTAGTGCTTAGGAAATCTATTGGAGGCAGAAGCAGTCAAGGGTAGCCTAGGGTTAGGGTTAGGCTTAGGGTTAGGGTTAGGGTACGGCTTAGGGTACGGGTTCGGGGAGGGGTCCGTGTACGGTGTAGGGTATGGGTTAGGGTTAGGGTTAGGGTTAGTGTTAGGGTTAGGGCTCGGTTTAGGGTACGGGTTAGGATTAGGGTACATGTTAGGGTTAGGGTAGGGGTTAGGGTTAGGATACGCTTTAGGGTTAGGGTTGTTATTAAACCTATCCCATTCTCTAGATACCCCTTAGCACGTAAAGGAATATTATTTGGGGGTCCAGCCATGGAGAAGAGTTTAGACACTAGGATAAGATAAGGAACACACCCATTATAAAGAAATCACATTCGGATTCTCTTTATAAGCTGTTCCTTAAAACACTAGTGCTTAAGAAATCTATTGGAGGCAGAAGCAGTCAAGGGTAGCCTAGGGTTAGCGTTAGGCTTAGGGTTAGGGTTAGGGTACGGCTTAGGGTACGGGTTCGGTGAGGGGTCCGTGTACGGTGTAGGGTATGGGTTAGGGTTAGGGTTAGGGTTAGTGTTAGGGTTAGGGCTCGGTTTAGGGTACGGGTTAGGATTAGGGTACATGTTAGGGTTAGGGTAGGGGTTAGGGTTAGGATACGCGTTAGGGTTAGGGTTGTTATTAAACCTATCCCATTCTCTAGATACCCCTTAGCACGTAAAGGAATATTATTTGGGGGTCCAGCCATGGAGAAGAGTTTAGACACTAGGATAAGATAAGGAACACACCCATTATAAAGAAATCACATTAGGATTCTCTTTTTAAGCTGTTCCTTAAAACACTAGTGCTTAGGAAATCTATTGGAGGCAGAAGCAGTCAAGGGTAGCCTAGGGTTAGGGTTAGGCTTAGGGTTAGGGTTAGGGTACGGCTTAGGATACGGGTTCGGGGAGGGGTCCGTGTACGGTGTAGGGTATGGGTTAGGGTTAGGGTTAGGGTTAGTGTTAGGGTTAGGGCTCATTTTAGGGAACGGGTTAGGATTAGAGTACGTGTTAGGTTTAGGGTAGGGGTTAGGGTTAGGGTACGCGTTAGGGTTAGGGTAGTTATTAAACCTATCCCACTCTCTAGATACCCCTTAGCAAGTAAAGGAATATTATTTGGGGGTCCAGCCATGGAGAAGAATTTAGACACTAGGATAAGATAAGGAACACACCCATTATAAAGAAATCACGTTAGGATTCTCTTTTTAAGCTGTTCCTTAAAACACTAGTGCTTAGGAAATCTATTGGAGGCAGAAGCAGTCAAGGGTAGCCTAGGGTTAGGGTTAGGCTTAGGGTTAGGGTTAGGGTACGGCTTAGGGTACGGGTTCGGGGAGGGGTCCGTGTACGGTGTAGGGTATGGGTTAGGGTTAGGGTTAGGGTTAGTGTTAGGGTTAGGGCTCGGTTTACGGTACGGGTTAGGATTAGGGTACGTGTTAGGTTTAGGGTAGGGGTTAGGGTTAGGATACGCGTTAGGGTTAGGGTAGTTATTAAACCTATCCCACTCTCTAGATACCCCTTAGCACGTAAAGGAATATTATTTGGGGGTCCAGCCATGGAGAAGAGTTTAGACACTAGGATAAGATAAGGAACACACCCATTATACAGAAATCACATTAGGATTCTCTTTTTAAGCTGTTCCTTAAAACACTAGTGCTTAGGAAATCGATTGGAGGCAGAAGCAGTCAAGGGTAGCCTAGGGTTAGGGTTAGGTTTAGGGTTAGGGTTAGGGTACGGCTTAGGGTACGGGTTCGGGGAGGGGTCCGTGTACGGTGTAGGGTATGGGTTAGGGTTAGGGTTAGGGTTAGTGTTAGGGTTAGGGCTCGGTTTAGGGTACGGGTTAGGATTAGGGTACATGTTAGGGTTAGGGTAGGGGTTAGGGTTAGGATACGCTTTAGGGTTAGGGTTGTTATTAAACCTATCCCATTCTCTAGATACCCCTTAGCACGTAAAGGAATATTATTTGGGGGTCCAGCCATGGAGAAGAGTTTAGACACTAGGATAAGATAAGGAACACACCCATTATAAAGAAATCACATTCGGATTCTCTTTATAAGCTGTTCCTTAAAACACTAGTGCTTAAGAAATCTATTGGAGGCAGAAGCAGTCAAGGGTAGCCTAGGGTTAGCGTTAGGCTTAGGGTTAGGGTTAGGGTACGGCTTAGGGTACGGGTTCGGTGAGGGGTCCGTGTACGGTGTAGGGTATGGGTTAGGGTTAGGTTTAGGGTTAGTGTTAGGGTTAGGGCTCGGTTTAGGGTACGGGTTAGGATTAGGGTACATGTTAGGGTTAGGGTAGGGGTTAGGGTTAGGATACGCGTTAGGGTTAGGGTTGTTATTAAACCTATCCCATTCTCTAGATACCCCTTAGCACGTAAAGGAATATTATTTGGGGGTCCAGCCATGGAGAAGAGTTTAGACACTAGGATAAGATAAGGAACACACCCATTATAAAGAAATCACATTAGGATTCTCTTTTTAAGCTGTTCCTTAAAACACTAGTGCTTAGGAAATCTATTGGAGGCAGAAGCAGTCAAGGGTAGCCTAGGGTTAGGGTTAGGCTTAGGGTTAGGGTTAGGGTACGGCTTAGGATACGGGTTCGGGGAGGGGTCCGTGTACGGTGTAGGGTATGGGTTAGGGTTAGGGTTAGGGTTAGTGTTAGGGTTAGGGCTCATTTTAGGGAACGGGTTAGGATTAGAGTACGTGTTAGGTTTAGGGTAGGGGTTAGGGTTAGGGTACGCGTTAGGGTTAGGGTAGTTATTAAACCTATCCCACTCTCTAGATACCCCTTAGCAAGTAAAGGAATATTATTTGGGGGTCCAGCCATGGAGAAGAATTTAGACACTAGGATAAGATAAGGAACACACCCATTATAAAGAAATCACGTTAGGATTCTCTTTTTAAGCTGTTCCTTAAAACACTAGTGCTTAGGAAATCTATTGGAGGCAGAAGCAGTCAAGGGTAGCCTAGGGTTAGGGTTAGGCTTAGGGTTAGGGTTAGGGTACGGCTTAGGGTACGGGTTCGGGGAGGGGTCCGTGTACGGTGTAGGGTATGGGTTAGGGTTAGGGTTAGGGTTAGTGTTAGGGTTAGGGCTCGGTTTACGGTACGGGTTAGGATTAGGGTACGTGTTAGGTTTAGGGTAGGGGTTAGGGTTAGGATACGCGTTAGGGTTAGGGTAGTTATTAAACCTATCCCACTCTCTAGATACCCGTTAGCACGTAAAGGAATATTATTTGGGGGTCCAGCCATGGAGAAGAGTTTAGACACTAGGATAAGATAAGGAACACACCCATTATAAAGAAATCACATTAGGATTCTCTTTTTAAGCTGTTCCTTAAAACACTATTGCTTAGGAAATCTATTGGAGGCAGAAGCAGTCAAGGGTAGCCTAGGGTTAGGGTTAGGCTTAGGGTTAGGGTTAGGGTACGGCTTAGGGTATGGGTTCGGGGAGGGGTCCGTGTACGGTGTAGGGTATGGGTTAGGGTTAGGGTTAGGGTTAGTGTTAGGGTTAGGGCTCGGTTTAGGGTACGGGTTAGGATTAGGGTACGTGTTAGGTTTAGGGTAGGGGTTAGGGTTAGGATACGTGTTAGGGTTAGGGTAGTTATTAAACCTATCCCACTCACTAGATACCCCTTAGCACGTAAAGGAATATTATTTGGGGGTCCAGCCATGGAGAAGAGTTTAGACACTAGGATAAGATAAGGAACACACCCATTATACAGAAATCACATTAGGATTCTCTTTTTAAGCTGTTCCTTAAAACACTAGTGCTTAGGAAATCTATTGGAGGCAGAAGCAGTCAAGGGTAGCCTAGGGTTAGGGTTAGGCTTAGGGTTAGGGTTAGGGTACGGCTTAGGGTACGGGTTCGGGGAGGGGTCCGTGTACGGTGTAGGGTATGGGTTAGGGTTAGGGTTAGGGTTAGTGTTAGGGTTAGGGCTCGGTTTAGGTTACGGGTTAGGATTAGGGTACATGTTAGGGTTAGGGTAGGGGTTAGGGTTAGGATACGCTTTAGGGTTAGGGTTGTTATTAAACCTATCCCATTCTCTAGATACCCCTTAGCACGTAAAGGAATATTATTTGGGGGTCCAGCCATGGAGAAGAGTTTAGACACTAGGATAAGATAAGGAACACACCCATTATAAAGAAATCACATTAGGATTCTCTTTATAAGCTGTTCCTTAAAACACTAGTGCTTAAGAAATCTATTGGAGGCAGAAGCAGTCAAGGGTAGCCTAGGGTTAGCGTTAGGCTTAGGGTTAGGGTTAGGGTACGGCTTAGGGTACGGGTTCGGTGAGGGGTCCGTGTACGGTGTAGGGTATGGGTTAGGGTTAGGTTTAGGGTTAGTGTTAGGGTTAGGGCTCGGTTTAGGGTACGGGTTAGAATTAGGGTACGTGTTAGGGTTAGGGTAAGTGTTAGGGTAAGGGTACGTGTTAGGGTTAGGGTAGTTATTAAACCTATCCCACTCTCTAGCTACCCCTTAGCACGTAAAGGAATATTATTTGGAGGACCAGCCATGGAGAAGAGTTTAGACACTAGGATAAGATAAGGAACACACCCATTATAAAGAAATCACATTCGGATTCTCTTTATAAGCTGTTCCTTAAAACACTAGTGCTTAAGAAATCTATTGGAGGCAGAAGCAGTCAAGGGTAGCCTAGGGTTAGCGTTAGGCTTAGGGTTAGGGTTAGGGTACGGCTTAGGGTACGGGTTCGGTGAGGGGTCCGTGTACGGTGTAGGGTATGGGTTAGGGTTAGGTTTAGGGTTAGTGTTAGGGTTAGGGCTCGGTTTAGGGTACGGGTTAGGATTAGGGTACATGTTAGGGTTAGGGTAGGGGTTAGGGTTAGGATACGCGTTAGGGTTAGGGTTGTTATTAAACCTATCCCATTCTCTAGATACCCCTTAGCACGTAAAGGAATATTATTTGGGGGTCCAGCCATGGAGAAGAGTTTAGACACTAGGATAAGATAAGGAACACACCCATTATAAAGAAATCACATTAGGATTCTCTTTTTAAGCTGTTCCTTAAAACACTAGTGCTTAGGAAATCTATTGGAGGCAGAAGCAGTCAAGGGTAGCCTAGGGTTAGGGTTAGGCTTAGGGTTAGGGTTAGGGTACGGCTTAGGATACGGGTTCGGGGAGGGGTCCGTGTACGGTGTAGGGTATGGGTTAGGGTTAGGGTTAGGGTTAGTGTTAGGGTTAGGGCTCATTTTAGGGAACGGGTTAGGATTAGAGTACGTGTTAGGTTTAGGGTAGGGGTTAGGGTTAGGGTACGCGTTAGGGTTAGGGTAGTTATTAAACCTATCCCACTCTCTAGATACCCCTTAGCAAGTAAAGGAATATTATTTGGGGGTCCAGCCATGGAGAAGAATTTAGACACTAGGATAAGATAAGGAACACACCCATTATAAAGAAATCACGTTAGGATTCTCTTTTTAAGCTGTTCCTTAAAACACTAGTGCTTAGGAAATCTATTGGAGGCAGAAGCAGTCAAGGGTAGCCTAGGGTTAGGGTTAGGCTTAGGGTTAGGGTTAGGGTACGGCTTAGGGTACGGGTTCGGGGAGGGGTCCGTGTACGGTGTAGGGTATGGGTTAGGGTTAGGGTTAGGGTTAGTGTTAGGGTTAGGGCTCGGTTTACGGTACGGGTTAGGATTAGGGTACGTGTTAGGTTTAGGGTAGGGGTTAGGGTTAGGATACGCGTTAGGGTTAGGGTAGTTATTAAACCTATCCCACTCTCTAGATACCCGTCAGCACGTAAAGGAATATTATTTGGGGGTCCAGCCATGGAGAAGAGTTTAGACACTAGGATAAGATAAGGAACACACCCATTATACAGAAATCACATTAGGATTCTCTTTTTAAGCTGTTCCTTAAAACACTAGTGCTTAGGAAATCTATTGGAGGCAGAAGCAGTCAAGGGTAGCCTAGGGTTAGGGTTAGGCTTAGGGTTAGGGTTAGGGTACGGCTTAGGGTACGGGTTCGGGGAGGGGTCCGTGTACGGTGTAGGGTATGGGTTAGGGTTAGGGTTAGGGTTAGTGTTAGGGTTAGGGCTCGGTTTAGGGTACGGGTTAGGATTAGGGTACATGTTAGGGTTAGGGTAGGGGTTAGGGTTAGGATACGCTTTAGGGTTAGGGTTGTTATTAAACCTATCCCATTCTCTAGATACCCCTTAGCACGTAAAGGAATATTATTTGGGGGTCCAGCCATGGAGAAGAGTTTAGACACTAGGATAAGATAAGGAACACACCCATTATAAAGAAATCACATTCGGATTCTCTTTATAAGCTGTTCCTTAAAACACTAGTGCTTAAGAAATCTATTGGAGGCAGAAGCAGTCAAGGGTAGCCTAGGGTTAGCGTTAGGCTTAGGGTTAGGGTTAGGGTACGGCTTAGGGTACGGGTTCGGTGAGGGGTCCGTGTACGGTGTAGGGTATGGGTTAGGGTTAGGTTTAGGGTTAGTGTTAGGGTTAGGGCTCGGTTTAGGGTACGGGTTAGGATTAGGGTACATGTTAGGGTTAGGGTAGGGGTTAGGGTTAGGATACGCGTTAGGGTTAGGGTTGTTATTAAACCTATCCCATTCTCTAGATACCCCTTAGCACGTAAAGGAATATTATTTGGGGGTCCAGCCATGGAGAAGAGTTTAGACACTAGGATAAGATAAGGAACACACCCATTATAAAGAAATCACATTAGGATTCTCTTTTTAAGCTGTTCCTTAAAACACTAGTGCTTAGGAAATCTATTGGAGGCAGAAGCAGTCAAGGGTAGCCTAGGGTTAGGGTTAGGCTTAGGGTTAGGGTTAGGGTACGGCTTAGGATACGGGTTCGGGGAGGGGTCCGTGTACGGTGTAGGGTATGGGTTAGGGTTAGGGTTAGGGTTAGTGTTAGGGTTAGGGCTCATTTTAGGGAACGGGTTAGGATTAGAGTACGTGTTAGGTTTAGGGTAGGGGTTAGGGTTAGGGTACGCGTTAGGGTTAGGGTAGTTATTAAACCTATCCCACTCTCTAGATACCCCTTAGCAAGTAAAGGAATATTATTTGGGGGTCCAGCCATGGAGAAGAATTTAGACACTAGGATAAGATAAGGAACACACCCATTATAAAGAAATCACGTTAGGATTCTCTTTTTAAGCTGTTCCTTAAAACACTAGTGCTTAGGAAATCTATTGGAGGCAGAAGCAGTCAAGGGTAGCCTAGGGTTAGGGTTAGGCTTAGGGTTAGGGTTAGGGTACGGCTTAGGGTACGGGTTCGGGGAGGGGTCCGTGTACGGTGTAGGGTATGGGTTAGGGTTAGGGTTAGGGTTAGTGTTAGGGTTAGGGCTCGGTTTACGGTACGGGTTAGGATTAGGGTACGTGTTAGGTTTAGGGTAGGGGTTAGGGTTAGGATACGCGTTAGGGTTAGGGTAGTTATTAAACCTATCCCACTCTCTAGATACCCGTTAGCACGTAAAGGAATATTATTTGGGGGTCCAGCCATGGAGAAGAGTTTAGACACTAGGATAAGATAAGGAACACACCCATTATAAAGAAATCACATTAGGATTCTCTTTTTAAGCTGTTCCTTAAAACACTAGTGCTTAGGAAATCTATTGGAGGCAGAAGCAGTCAAGGGTAGCCTAGGGTTAGGGTTAGGCTTAGGGTTAGGGTTAGGGTACGGCTTAGGGTACGGGTTCGGGGAGGGGTCCGTGTACGGTGTAGGGTATGGGTTAGGGTTAGGGTTAGGGTTAGTGTTAGGGTTAGGGCTCGGTTTAGGGTACGGGTTAGGATTAGGGTACGTGTTAGGGTTAGGGTAGGGGTTAGGGTTAGTATACGCGTTAGGGTTAGGGTTGTTATTAAACCTATCCCATTCTCTAGATACCCCTTAGCACGTAAAGGAATATTATTTGGGGGTCCAGCCATGGAGAAGAGTTTAGACACTAGGATAAGATAAGGAACACACCCATTATACAGAAATCACATTAGGATTCTCTTTTTAAGCTGTTCCTTAAAACACTAGTGCTTAGGAAATCTATTGGAGGCAGAAGCAGTCAAGGGTAGCCTAGGGTTAGGGTTAGGCTTAGGGTTAGGGTTAGGGTACGGCTTAGGGTACGGGTTCGGGGAGGGGTCCGTGTACGGTGTAGGGTATGGGTTAGGGTTAGGGTTAGGGTTAGTGTTAGGGTTAGGGCTCGGTTTAGGGTACGGGTTAGGATTAGGGTACGTGTTAGGGTTAGGGTAGGGGTTAGGGTTAGGATACGCGTTAGGGTTAGGGTTGTTATTAAACCTATCCCATTCTCTAGATACCCGTTAGCACGTAAAGGAATATTATTTGGGGGTCCAGCCATGGAGAAGAGTTTAGACACTAGGATAAGATAAGGAACACACCCATTATAAAGAAATCACATTAGGATTCTCTTTTTAAGCTGTTCCTTAAAACACTAGTGCTTAGGAAATCTATTGGAGGCAGAAGCAGTCAAGGGTAGCCTAGGGTTAGGGTTAGGCTTAGGGTTAGGGTTAGGGTACGGCTTAGGGTACGGGTTCGGGGAGGGGTCCGTGTACGGTGTAGGGTATGGGTTAGGGTTAGGGTTAGGGTTAGTGTTAGGGTTAGGGCTCATTTTAGGGTACGGGTTAGGATTAGAGTACGTGTTAGGTTTAGGGTAGGGGTTAGGGTTAGGGTACGCGTTAGGTTTAGGGTAGTTATTAAACCTATCCCACCCTCTAGATACCCCTTAGCACGTAAAGGAATATTATTTGGGGGTCCAGCCATGGAGAAGAATTTAGACACTAGGATAATATAAGGAACACACCCATTATACAGAAATCACATTAGGATTCTCTTTTTAAGCTGTTCCTTAAAACACTAGTGCTTAGGAAATCTATTGGAAGCAGAAGCAGTCAAGGGTAGCCTAGGGTTAGGGTTAGGCTTAGGGTTAGGGTTAGGGTACGGCTTAGGGTACGGGTTCGGGGAGGGGTCCGTGTACGGTGTAGGGTATGGGTTAGGGTTAGGGTTAGGGTTAGTGTTAGGGTTAGGGCTCGGTTTAGGGTACGGCTTAGGATTAGGTTACGTGTTTGGTTTAGGGTAGGGGTTAGGGTTAGGATACGCGTTAGGGTTAGGGTAGTTATTAAACCTATCCCACTCTCTAGATACCCCTTAGCACGTAAAGGAATATTATTTGGGGGTCCCGCCATGGAGAAGAGTTTAGACACTAGGATAAGATAAGGAACACACCCATTATAAAGAAATCACATTAGGATTCTCTTTTTAAGCTGTTCCTTAAAACACTAGTGCTTAGGAAATCTATTGGAGGCAGAAGCAGTCAAGGGTAGCCTAGGGTTAGGGTTAGGCTTAGGGTTAGGGTTAGGGTACGGCTTAGGGTACGGGTTCGGGGAGGGGTCCGTGTACGGTGTAGGGTATGGGTTAGGGTTAGGGTTAGGGTTAGTGTTAGGGTTAGGGCTCATTTTAGGGTACGGGTTAGGATTAGAGTACGTGTTAGGTTTAGGGTAGGGGTTAGGGTTAGGGTACGCGTTAGGGTTAGGGTAGTTATTAAACCTATCCCACTCTCTAGATACCCCTTAGCACGTAAAGGAATATTATTTGGGGGTCCAGCCATGGAGAAGAATTTAGACACTAGGATAATATAAGGAACACACCCATTATACAGAAATCACATTAGGATTCTCTTTTTAAGCTGTTCCTTAAAACACTAGTGCTTAGGAAATCTATTGGAGGCAGAAGCAGTCAAGGGTAGCCTAGGGTTAGGGTTAGGCTTAGGGTTAGGGTTAGGGTACGGCTTAGGGTACGGGTTCGGGGAGGGGTCCTTGTACGGTGTAGGGTATGGGTTAGGGTTAGGGTTAGGGTTAGAGTTAGGGTTAGGGCTCGGTTTAGGGTACGGGTTAGGATTAGGCTACATGTTAGGGTTAGGGTAGGGGTTAGGGTTAGGATACGCGTTAGGGTTAGGGTTGTTATTAAACCTATCCCATTCTCTAGATACCCCTTCGCACGTAAAGGAATATTATTTGGGGGTCCAGCCATGGAGAAGAGTTTAGACACTAGGATAAGATAAGGAACACACCCATTATAAAGAAATCACATTAGGATTCTCTTTTTAAGCTGTTCCTTAAAACACTAGTGCTTAGGAAATCTATTGGAGGCAGAAGCAGTCAAGGGTAGCCTAGGGTTAGGGTTAGGCTTAGGGTTAGGGTTAGGGTACGGCTTAGGGTACGGGTTCGGGGAGGGGTCCGTGTACGGTGTAGGGTATGGTTTAGGGTTAGGGTTAGGGTTAGTGTTAGGGTTAGGGCTCATTTTAGGGTACGGGTTAGGATTAGAGTACGTGTTAGGTTTAGGGTAGGGGTTAGGGTTAGGGTACGTGTTAGGGTTAGGGTAGTTATTAAACCTATCCCACTCTCTAGATACCCCTTAGCACATAAAGGAATAATATTTGGGGGTCCAGCCATGGAGAAGAGTTTAGACACTAGGATAAGATAAGGAACACACCCATTATAAAGAAATCACATTAGGATTCTCTTTTTAAGCTGTTCCTTAAAACACTAGTGCTTAGGAAATCTATTGGAGGCAGAAGCAGTCAAGGGTAGCCTAGGGTTAGGGTTAGGCTTAGGGTTAGGGTTAGGGTACGGCTTAGGGTACGGGTTCGGGGAGGGGTCCGTGTACGGTGTAGGGTATGGGTTAGGGTTAGGGTTAGGGTTAGTGTTAGGGTTAGGGCTCGGTTCAGGGTACGGGTTAGGATTAGGGTACGTGTTAGGTTTAGGGTAGGGGTTAGGGTTAGGATACGCGTTAGGGTTAGGGTAGTTATTAAACCTATCCCACTCTCTAGATACCCGTTAGCACGTAAAGGAATATTATTTGGGGGTCCAGCCATGGAGAAGAGTTTAGACACTAGGATAAGATAAGGAACACACCCATTATACAGAAATCACATTAGGATTCTCTTTTTAAGCTGTTCCTTAAAACACTAGTGCTTAGGAAATCTATTGGAGGCAGAAGCAGTCAAGGGTAGCCTAGGGTTAGGGTTAGGCTTAGGGTTAGGGTTAGGGTACGGCTTAGGGTACGGGTTCGGGGAGGGGTCCGTGTACGGTGTAGGGTATGGGTTAGGGTTAGGGTTAGGGTTAGTGTTAGGGTTAGGGCTCATTTTAGGGTACGGGTTAGGATTAGAGTACGTGTTAGGTTTAGGGTAGGGGTTAGGGTTAGGGTACGCGTTAGGTTTAGGGTAGTTATTAAACCTATCCCACCCTCTAGATACCCCTTAGCACGTAAAGGAATATTATTTGGGGGTCCAGCCATGGAGAAGAATTTAGACACTAGGATAATATAAGGAACACACCCATTATACAGAAATCACATTAGGATTCTCTTTTTAAGCTGTTCCTTAAAACACTAGTGCTTAGGAAATCTATTGGAAGCAGAAGCAGTCAAGGGTAGCCTAGGGTTAGGGTTAGGCTTAGGGTTAGGGTTAGGGTACGGCTTAGGGTACGGGTTCGGGGAGGGGTCCGTGTACGGTGTAGGGTATGGGTTAGGGTTAGGGTTAGGGTTAGTGTTAGGGTTAGGGCTCGGTTTAGGGTACGGCTTAGGATTAGGTTACGTGTTTGGTTTAGGGTAGGGGTTAGGGTTAGGATACGCGTTAGGGTTAGGGTAGTTATTAAACCTATCCCACTCTCTAGATACCCCTTAGCACGTAAAGGAATATTATTTGGGGGTCCAGCCATGGAGAAGAGTTTAGACACTAGGATAAGATAAGGAACACACCCATTATAAAGAAATCACATTAGGATTCTCTTTTTAAGCTGTTCCTTAAAACACTAGTGCTTAGGAAATCTATTGGAGGCAGAAGCAGTCAAGGGTAGCCTAGGGTTAGGGTTAGGCTTAGGGTTAGGGTTAGGGTACGGCTTAGGGTACGGGTTCGGGGAGGGGTCCGTGTACGGTGTAGGGTATGGGTTAGGGTTAGGGTTAGGGTTAGTGTTAGGGTTAGGGCTCATTTTAGGGTACGGGTTAGGATTAGAGTACGTGTTAGGTTTAGGGTAGGGGTTAGGGTTAGGGTACGCGTTAGGGTTAGGGTAGTTATTAAACCTATCCCACTCTCTAGATACCCCTTAGCACGTAAAGGAATATTATTTGGGGGTCCAGCCATGGAGAAGAATTTAGACACTAGGATAAGATAAGGAACACACCCATTATACAGAAATCACATTAGGATTCTCTTTTTAAGCTGTTCCTTAAAACACTAGTGCTTAGGAAATCTATTGGAAGCAGAAGCAGTCAAGGGTAGCCTAGGGTTAGGGTTAGGCTTAGGGTTAGGGTTAGGGTACGGCTTAGGGTACGGGTTCGGGGAGGGGTCCTTGTACGGTGTAGGGTATGGGTTAGGGTTAGGGTTAGGGTTAGTGTTAGGGTTAGGGCTCGGTTTAGGGTACGGGTTACGATTAGGGTACATGTTAGGGTTAGGGTAGGGGTTAGGGTTAGGGTACGCGTTAGGTTTAGGGTAGTTATTAAACCTATCCCACCCTCTAGATACCCCTTAGCACGTAAAGGAATATTATTTGGGGGTCCAGCCATGGAGAAGAGTTTAGACACTAGGATAAGATAAGGAACACACCCATTATACAGAAATCACATTAGGATTCTCTTTTTAAGCTGTTCCTTAAAACACTAGGGCTTAGGAAATCTATTGGAGGCAGAAGCAGTCACGGGTAGCCTAGGGTTAGGGTTAGGCTTAGGGTTAGGGTTAGGGTACAGCTTAGGTTACGGGTTCGGGGAGGGGTCCGTGTACGGTGTAGGGTATGGGTTAGGGTTAGGGTTAGGGTTAGTGTTAGGGTTAGGGCTCGGTTTAGGGTACGGGTTAGGATTAGGGTACGTGTTAGGGTTAGGGTAGGGGTTAGGGTTAGTATACGCGTTAGGGTTAGGGTTGTTATTAAACCTATCCCATTCTCTAGATACCCCTTAGCACGTAAAGGAATATTATTTGGGGGTCCAGCCATGGAGAAGAGTTTAGACACTAGGATAAGATAAGGAACACACCCATTATACAGAAATCACATTAGGATTCTCTTTTTAAGCTGTTCCTTAAAACACTAGTGCTTAGGAAATCTATTGGAGGCAGAAGCAGTCAAGGGTAGCCTAGGGTTAGGGTTAGGCTTAGGGTTAGGGTTAGGGTACGGGTTCGGGGAGGGGTCCGTGTACGGTGTAGGGTATGGGTTAGGGTTAGGGTTAGGGTTAGTGTTAGGGTTAGGGCTCATTTTAGGGTACGGGTTAGGATTAGAGTACGTGTTAGGTTTAGGGTAGGGGTTAGGGTTAGGGTAGTTATTAAACCTATCCCACTCTCTAGATACCCCTTAGCACGTAAAGGAATATTATTTGGGGGTCCAGCCATGGAGAAGAATTTAGACACTAGGATAAGATAAGGAACACACCCATTATACAGAAATCACATTAGGATTCTCTTTTTAAGCTGTTCCTTAAAACACTAGTGCTTAGGAAATCTATTGGAAGCAGAAGCAGTCAAGGGTAGCCTAGGGTTAGGGTTAGGCTTAGGGTTAGGTTTAGGGTACGGCTTAGGGTACGGGTTCGGGGAGGGGTCCGTGTACGGTGTAGGGTATGGGTTAGGGTTAGGGTTAGGGTTAGTGTTAGGGTTAGGGCTCGGTTTAGGGTACGGGTTAGGATTAGGGTACGTGTTAGGTTTAGGGTAGGGGTTAGGGTTAGGATACGCGTTAGGGTTAGGGTAGTTATTAAACCTATCCCACTCTCTAGATACCCGTTAGCACGTAAAGGAATATTATTTGGGGGTCCAGCCATGGAGAAGAGTTTAGACACTAGGATAAGATAAGGAACACACCCATTATAAAGAAATCACATTAGGATTCTCTTTTTAAGCTGTTCCTTAAAACACTAGTGCTTAGGAAATCTATTGGAGGCAGAAGCAGTCAAGGGTAGCCTAGGGTTAGGGTTAGGCTTAGGGTTAGGGTTAGGGTACGGCTTAGGGTACGGGTTCGGGGAGGGGTCCGTGTACGGTGTAGGGTATGGTTTAGGGTTAGGGTTAGGGTTAGTGTTAGGGTTAGGGCTCATTTTAGGGTACGGGTTAGGATTAGAGTACGTGTTAGGTTTAGGGTAGGGGTTAGGGTTAGGGTACGCGTTAGGGTTAGGGTAGTTATTAAACCTATCCCACTCTCTAGATACCCCTTAGCACGTAAAGGAATATTATTTGGGGGTCCAGCCATGGAGAAGAGTTTAGACACTAGGATAAGATAAGGAACACACCCATTATAAAGAAATCACGTTAGGATTCTCTTTTTAAGCTGTTCCTTAAAACACTAGTGCTTAGGAAATCTATTGGAGGCAGAAGCAGTCAAGGATAGCCTAGGGTTAGGGTTAGGCTTAGGGTTAGGGTTAGGGTACAGCTTAGGGTACGGGTTCGGGGAGGGGTCCGTGTACGGTGTAGGTTATGGGTTAGGGTTAGGGTTAGGGTTAGTGTTAGGGTTAGGGCTCATTTTAGGGAATGGGTTAGGATTAGAGTACGTGTTAGGTTTAGGGTAGGGGTTAGGGTTAGGGTACGCGTTAGGGTTAGGGTAGTTATTAAACCTATCCCACTCTCTAGATACCCCTTAGCAAGTAAAGGAATATTATTTGGGGGTCCAGCCATGGAGAAGAATTTAGACACTAGGATAAGATAAGGAACACACCCATTATAAAGAAATCACGTTAGGATTCTCTTTTTAAGCTGTTCCTTAAAACACTAGTGCTTAGGAAATCTATTGGAGGCAGAAGCAGTCAAGGGTAGCCTAGGGTAAGGGTTAGGCTTAGGGTTAGGGTTAGGGTACGGCTTAGGGTACGGGTTCGGGGAGGGGTCCGTGTACGGTGTAGGGTATGGTTTAGGGTTAGGGTTAGGGTTAGTGTTAGGTTTAGGGCTCATTTTAGGGTATGGGTTAGGATTAGAGTACGTGTTATGTTTAGGGTAGGGGTTAGGGTTAGGGTACGCGTTAGGGTTAGGGTAGTTATTAAACCTATCCCACTCTCTAGATACCCCTTAGCAAGTAAAGGAATATTATTTGGGGGTCCAGCCATGGAGAAGAATTTAGACACTAGGATAAGATAAGGAACACACCCATTATAAAGAAATCACATTAGGATTCTCTTTTTAAGCTGTTCCTTAAAACACTAGTGCTTAGGAAATCTATTGGAAGCAGAAGCAGTCAAGGGTAGCCTAGGGTTAGGGTTAGGCTTAGGGTTAGGGTTAGGGTACGGCTTAGGGTACGGGTTCGGGGAGGGGTCCGTGAACGGTGTAGGGTATGGGTTAGGGTTAGGGTTAGGGTTAGTGTTAGGGTTAGGGCTCGGTTTAGGGTACGGGTTACGATTAGGGTACATGTTAGGGTTAGGGTAGGGGTTAGGGTTAGGAAACGCGTTAGGGTTAGGGTTGTTATTAAACCTATCCCATTCTCTAGATACCCCTTAGCACGTAAAGGAATATTATTTGGGGGTCCAGCCATGGAGAAGAGTTTAGACACTAGGATAAGATAAGGAACACACCCATTATACAGAAATCACATTAGGATTCTCTTTTTAAGCTGTTCCTTAAAACACTAGGGCTTAGGAAATCTATTGGAGGCAGAAGCAGTCACGGGTAGCCTAGGGTTAGGGTTAGGCTTAGGGTTAGGGTTAGGGTACGGGTTCGGGGAGGGGTCCGTGTACGGTGTAGGGTATGGGTTAGGGTTAGGGTTAGGGTTAGGGTTAGTGTTAGGGTTAGGGCTCATTTTAGGGTACGGGTTAGGATTAGAGTACGTGTTAGGTTTAGGGTAGGGGTTAGGGTTAGGGTAGTTATTAAACCTATCCCACTCTCTAGATACCCCTTAGCACGTAAAGGAATATTATTTGGGGGTCCAGCCATGGAGAAGAATTTAGACACTAGGATAAGATAAGGAACACACCCATTATACAGAAATCACATTAGGATTCTCTTTTTAAGCTGTTCCTTAAAACACTAGTGCTTAGGAAATCTATTGGAAGCAGAAGCAGTCAAGGGTAGCCTAGGGTTAGGGTTAGGCTTAGGGTTAGGTTTAGGGTACGGCTTAGGGTACGGGTTCGGGGAGGGGTCCGTGTACGGTGTAGGGTATGGGTTAGGGTTAGGGTTAGGGTTAGTGTTAGGGTTAGGGCTCGGTTTAGGGTACGGGTTAGGATTAGGGTACGTGTTAGGTTTAGGGTAGGGGTTAGGGTTAGGATACGCGTTAGGGTTAGGGTAGTTATTAAACCTATCCCACTCTCTAGATACCCGTTAGCACGTAAAGGAATATTATTTGGGGGTCCAGCCATGGAGAAGAGTTTAGACACTAGGATAAGATAAGGAACACACCCATTATAAAGAAATCACATTAGGATTCTCTTTTTAAGCTGTTCCTTAAAACACTAGTGCTTAGGAAATCTATTGGAGGCAGAAGCAGTCAAGGGTAGCCTAGGGTTAGGGTTAGGCTTAGGGTTAGGGTTAGGGTACGGCTTAGGGTACGGGTTCGGGGAGGGGTCCGTGTACGGTGTAGGGTATGGTTTAGGGTTAGGGTTAGGGTTAGTGTTAGGGTTAGGGCTCATTTTAGGGTACGGGTTAGGATTAGAGTACGTGTTAGGTTTAGGGTAGGGGTTAGGGTTAGGGTACGCGTTAGGGTTAGGGTAGTTATTAAACCTATCCCACTCTCTAGATACCCCTTAGCACGTAAAGGAATATTATTTGGGGGTCCAGCCATGGAGAAGAGTTTAGACACTAGGATAAGATAAGGAACACACCCATTATAAAGAAATCACAGTAGGATTCTCTTTTTAAGCTGTTCCTTAAAACACTAGTGCTTAGGAAATCTATTGGAGGCAGAAGCAGTCAAGGGTAGCCTAGGGTTAGGGTTAGGCTTAGGGTTAGGGTTAGGGTACGGCTTAGGGTACGGGTTCGGGGAGGGGTCCGTGTACGGTGTAGGGTATGGGTTAGGGTTAGGGTTAGGGTTAGTGTTAGGGTTAGGGCTCATTTTAGGGAACGGGTAAGGATTAGAGTACGTGTTAGGTTTAGGGTAGGGGTTAGGGTTAGGGTACGCGTTAGGGTTAGGGTAGTTATTAAACCTATCCCACTGTCTAGATACCCCTTAGCAAGTAAAGGAATATTATTTGGGGGTCCAGCCATGGAGAAGAATTTAGACACTAGGATAAGATAAGGAACACACCCATTATAAAGAAATCACGTTAGGATTCTCTTTTTAAGCTGTTCCTTAAAACACTAGTGCTTAGGAAATCTATTGGAGGCAGAAGCAGTCAAGGGTAGCCTAGGGTTAGGGTTAGGCTTAGGGTTAGGGTTAGGGTACGGCTTAGGGTACGGGTTCGGGGAGGGGTCCGTGTACGGTGTAGGTTATGGGTTAGGGTTAGGGTTAGGGTTAGTGTTAGGGTTAGGGCTCATTTTAGGGAACGGGTTAGGATTAGAGTACGTGTTAGGTTTAGGGTAGGGGTTAGGGTTAGGGTACGCGTTAGGGTTAGGGTAGTTATTAAACCTATCCCACTCTCTAGATACCCCTTAGCAAGTAAAGGAATATTATTTGGGGGTCCAGCCATGGAGAAGAATTTAGACACTAGGATAAGATAAGGAACACACCCATTATAAAGAAATCACGTTAGGATTCTCTTTTTAAGCTGTTCCTTAAAACACTAGTGCTTAGGAAATCTATTGGAGGCAGAAGCAGTCAAGGGTAGCCTAGGGTAAGGGTTAGGCTTAGGGTTAGGGTTAGGGTACGGCTTAGGGTACGGGTTCGGGGAGGGGTCCGTGTACGGTGTAGGGTATGGTTTAGGGTTAGGGTTAGGGTTAGTGTTAGGTTTAGGGCTCATTTTAGGGTATGGGTTAGGATTAGAGTACGTGTTAGGTTTAGGGTAGGGGTTAGGGTTAGGGTACGCGTTAGGGTTAGGGTAGTTATTAAACCTATCCCACTCTCTAGATACCCCTTAGCACGTAAAGGAATATTATTTGGGGGTCCAGCCATGGAGAAGAGTTTAGACACTAGGATAAGATAAGGAACACACCCATTATAAAGAAATCACATTAGGATTCTCTTTTTAAGCTGTTCCTTAAAACACTAGTGCTTAGGAAATCTATTGGAGGCAGAAGCAGTCAAGGGTAGCCTAGGGTTAGGGTTAGGCTTAGGGTTAGGGTTAGGGTACGGCTTAGGGTACGGGTTCGGGGAGGGGTCCGTGTACGGTGTAGGGTATGGGTTAGGGTTAGGGTTAGGGTTAGTGTTAGGGTTAGGGCTCATTTTAGGGAACGGGTTAGGATTAGAGTACGTGTTAGGTTTAGGGTAGGGGTTAGGGTTAGGGTACGCGTTAGGGTTAGGGTAGTTATTAAACCTATCCCACTCTCTAGATACCCCTTAGCAAGTAAAGGAATATTATTTGGGGGTCCAGCCATGGAGAAGAATTTAGACACTAGGATAAGATAAGGAACACACCCATTATAAAGAAATCACGTTAGGATTCTCTTTTTAAGCTGTTCCTTAAAACACTAGTGCTTAGGAAATCTATTGGAGGCAGAAGCAGTCAAGGGTAGCCTAGGGTTAGGGTTAGGCTTAGGGTTAGGGTTAGGGTACGGCTTAGGGTACGGGTTCGGGGAGGGGTCCGTGTACGGTGTAGGGTATGGGTTAGGGTTAGGGTTAGGGTTAGTGTTAGGGTTAGGGCTCATTTTAGGGAACGGGTTAGGATTAGAGTACGTGTTAGGTTTAGGGTAGGGGTTAGGGTTAGGGTATGCGTTAGGGTTAGGGTAGTTATTAAACCTATCCCACTCTCTAGATACCCCTTAGCAAGTAAAGGAATATTATTTGGGGGTCCAGCAATGGAGAAGAATTTAGACACTAGGATAAGATAAGGAACACACCCATTATAAAGAAATCACGTTAGGATTATCTTTTTAAGCTGTTCCTTAAAACACTAGTGCTTAGGAAATCTATTGGAGGCAGAAACAGTCAAGGGTAGCCTAGGGTTAGGGTTAGGCTTAGGGTTAGGGTTAGGGTACGGCTTAGGGTACGGGTTCGGGGAGGGGTCCGTGTACGGTGTAGGGTATGGGTTAGGGTTAGGGTTAGGGTTAGTGTTAGGGTTAGGGCTCGGTTTAGGGTACGGGTTAGGTTTAGGGTACGTGTTAGGTTTAGGGTAGGGGTTAGGGTTAGGATACGCGTTAGGGTTAGGGTAGTTATTAAACCTATCCCACTCTCTAGATACCCGTTAGCACGTAAAGGAATATTATTTGGGGGTCCAGCCATGGAGAAGAGTTTAGACACTAGGATAAGATAAGGAACACACCCATTATAAAGAAATCACATTAGGATTCTCTTTTTAAGCTGTTCCTTAAAACACTATTGCTTAGGAAATCTATTGGAGGCAGAAGCAGTCAAGGGTAGCCTAGGGTTAGGGTTAGGCTTAGGGTTAGGGTTAGGGTACGGCTTAGGGTATGGGTTCGGGGAGGGGTCCGTGTACGGTGTAGGGTATGGGTTAGGGTTAGGGTTAGGGTTAGTGTTAGGGTTAGGGCTCGGTTTAGGGTACGGGTTAGGATTAGGGTACGTGTTAGGTTTAGGGTAGGGGTTAGGGTTAGGATACGTGTTAGGGTTAGGGTAGTTATTAAACCTATCCCACTCTCTAGATACCCCTTAGCACGTAAAGGAATATTATTTGGGGGTCCAGCCATGGAGAAGAGTTTAGACACTAGGATAAGATAAGGAACACACCCATTATACAGAAATCACATTAGGATTCTCTTTTTAAGCTGTTCCTTAAAACACTAGTGCTTAGGAAATCTATTGGAGGCAGAAGCAGTCAAGGGTAGCCTAGGGTTAGGGTTAGGCTTAGGGTTAGGGTTAGGGTACGGCTTAGGGTACGGGTTCGGGGAGGGGTCCGTGTACGGTGTAGGGTATGGGTTAGGGTTAGGGTTAGGGTTAGTGTTAGGGTTAGGGCTCGGTTTAGGGTACGGGTTAGGATTAGGGTACATGTTAGGGTTAGGGTAGGTGTTAGGGTTAGGATACGCTTTAGGGTTAGGGTTGTTATTAAACCTATCCCATTCTCTAGATACCCCTTAGCACGTAAAGGAATATTATTTGGGGGTCCAGCCATGGAGAAGAGTTTAGACACTAGGATAAGATAAGGAACACACCCATTATAAAGAAATCACATTCGGATTCTCTTTATAAGCTGTTCCTTAAAACACTAGTGCTTAGGAAATCTATTGGAGGCAGAAGCAGTCAAGGGTAGCCTAGGGTTAGGGTTAGGCTTAGGGTTAGGGTTAGGGTACGGCTTAGGGTACGGGTTTGGGGAGGGGTCCGTGTACGGTGTAGGGTATGGGTTAGGGTTAGGGTTAGGGTTAGTGTTAGGGTTAGGGCTCGGTTTAGGGTACGGGTTACGATTAGGGTACATGTTAGGGTTAGGGTAGGGGTTAGGGTTAGGGTACGCGTTAGGTTTAGGGTAGTTATTAAACCTATCCCACCCTCTAGATACCCCTTAGCACGTAAAGGAATATTATTTGGGGGTCCAGCCATGGAGAAGAGTTTAGACACTAGGATAAGATAAGGAACACACCCATTATACAGAAATCACATTAGGATTCTCTTTTTAAGCTGTTCCTTAAAACACTAGGGCTTAGGAAATCTATTGGAGGCAGAAGCAGTCACGGGTAGCCTAGGGTTAGGGTTAGGCTTAGGGTTAGGGTTAGGGTACAGCTTAGGTTACGGGTTCGGGGAGGGGTCCGTGTACGGTGTAGGGTATGGGTTAGGGTTAGGGTTAGGGTTAGTGTTAGGGTTAGGGCTCGGTTTAGGGTACGGGTTAGGATTAGGGTACGTGTTAGGGTTAGGGTAGGGGTTAGGGTTAGTATACGCGTTAGGGTTAGGGTTGTTATTAAACCTATCCCATTCTCTAGATACCCCTTAGCACGTAAAGGAATATTATTTGGGGGTCCAGCCATGGAGAAGAGTTTAGACACTAGGATAAGATAAGGAACACACCCATTATACAGAAATCACATTAGGATTCTCTTTTTAAGCTGTTCCTTAAAACACTAGTGCTTAGGAAATCTATTGGAGGCAGAAGCAGTCAAGGGTAGCCTAGGGTTAGGGTTAGGCTTAGGGTTAGGGTTAGGGTACGGGTTCGGGGAGGGGTCCGTGTACGGTGTAGGGTATGGGTTAGGGTTAGGGTTAGGGTTAGTGTTAGGGTTAGGGCTCATTTTAGGGTACGGGTTAGGATTAGAGTACGTGTTAGGTTTAGGGTAGGGGTTAGGGTTAGGGTAGTTATTAAACCTATCCCACTCTCTAGATACCCCTTAGCACGTAAAGGAATATTATTTGGGGGTCCAGCCATGGAGAAGAATTTAGACACTAGGATAAGATAAGGAACACACCCATTATACAGAAATCACATTAGGATTCTCTTTTTAAGCTGTTCCTTAAAACACTAGTGCTTAGGAAATCTATTGGAAGCAGAAGCAGTCAAGGGTAGCCTAGGGTTAGGGTTAGGCTTAGGGTTAGGTTTAGGGTACGGCTTAGGGTACGGGTTCGGGGAGGGGTCCGTGTACGGTGTAGGGTATGGGTTAGGGTTAGGGTTAGGGTTAGTGTTAGGGTTAGGGCTCGGTTTAGGGTACGGGTTAGGATTAGGGTACGTGTTAGGTTTAGGGTAGGGGTTAGGGTTAGGATACGCGTTAGGGTTAGGGTAGTTATTAAACCTATCCCACTCTCTAGATACCCGTTAGCACGTAAAGGAATATTATTTGGGGGTCCAGCCATGGAGAAGAGTTTAGACACTAGGATAAGATAAGGAACACACCCATTATAAAGAAATCACATTAGGATTCTCTTTTTAAGCTGTTCCTTAAAACACTAGTGCTTAGGAAATCTATTGGAGGCAGAAGCAGTCAAGGGTAGCCTAGGGTTAGGGTTAGGCTTAGGGTTAGGGTTAGGGTACGGCTTAGGGTACGGGTTCGGGGAGGGGTCCGTGTACGGTGTAGGGTATGGTTTAGGGTTAGGGTTAGGGTTAGTGTTAGGGTTAGGGCTCATTTTAGGGTACGGGTTAGGATTAGAGTACGTGTTAGGTTTAGGGTAGGGGTTAGGGTTAGGGTACGCGTTAGGGTTAGGGTAGTTATTAAACCTATCCCACTCTCTAGATACCCCTTAGCACGTAAAGGAATATTATTTGGGGGTCCAGCCATGGAGAAGAGTTTAGACACTAGGATAAGATAAGGAACACACCCATTATAAAGAAATCACGTTAGGATTCTCTTTTTAAGCTGTTCCTTAAAACACTAGTGCTTAGGAAATCTATTGGAGGCAGAAGCAGTCAAGGATAGCCTAGGGTTAGGGTTAGGCTTAGGGTTAGGGTTAGGGTACAGCTTAGGGTACGGGTTCGGGGAGGGGTCCGTGTACGGTGTAGGTTATGGGTTAGGGTTAGGGTTAGGGTTAGTGTTAGGGTTAGGGCTCATTTTAGGGAATGGGTTAGGATTAGAGTACGTGTTAGGTTTAGGGTAGGGGTTAGGGTTAGGGTACGCGTTAGGGTTAGGGTAGTTATTAAACCTATCCCACTCTCTAGATACCCCTTAGCAAGTAAAGGAATATTATTTGGGGGTCCAGCCATGGAGAAGAATTTAGACACTAGGATAAGATAAGGAACACACCCATTATAAAGAAATCACGTTAGGATTCTCTTTTTAAGCTGTTCCTTAAAACACTAGTGCTTAGGAAATCTATTGGAGGCAGAAGCAGTCAAGGGTAGCCTAGGGTAAGGGTTAGGCTTAGGGTTAGGGTTAGGGTACGGCTTAGGGTACGGGTTCGGGGAGGGGTCCGTGTACGGTGTAGGGTATGGTTTAGGGTTAGGGTTAGGGTTAGTGTTAGGTTTAGGGCTCATTTTAGGGTATGGGTTAGGATTAGAGTACGTGTTATGTTTAGGGTAGGGGTTAGGGTTAGGGTACGCGTTAGGGTTAGGGTAGTTATTAAACCTATCCCACTCTCTAGATACCCCTTAGCAAGTAAAGGAATATTATTTGGGGGTCCAGCCATGGAGAAGAATTTAGACACTAGGATAAGATAAGGAACACACCCATTATAAAGAAATCACATTAGGATTCTCTTTTTAAGCTGTTCCTTAAAACACTAGTGCTTAGGAAATCTATTGGAAGCAGAAGCAGTCAAGGGTAGCCTAGGGTTAGGGTTAGGCTTAGGGTTAGGGTTAGGGTACGGCTTAGGGTACGGGTTCGGGGAGGGGTCCGTGAACGGTGTAGGGTATGGGTTAGGGTTAGGGTTAGGGTTAGTGTTAGGGTTAGGGCTCGGTTTAGGGTACGGGTTACGATTAGGGTACATGTTAGGGTTAGGGTAGGGGTTAGGGTTAGGAAACGCGTTAGGGTTAGGGTTGTTATTAAACCTATCCCATTCTCTAGATACCCCTTAGCACGTAAAGGAATATTATTTGGGGGTCCAGCCATGGAGAAGAGTTTAGACACTAGGATAAGATAAGGAACACACCCATTATACAGAAATCACATTAGGATTCTCTTTTTAAGCTGTTCCTTAAAACACTAGGGCTTAGGAAATCTATTGGAGGCAGAAGCAGTCACGGGTAGCCTAGGGTTAGGGTTAGGCTTAGGGTTAGGGTTAGGGTACGGGTTCGGGGAGGGGTCCGTGTACGGTGTAGGGTATGGGTTAGGGTTAGGGTTAGGGTTAGGGTTAGTGTTAGGGTTAGGGCTCATTTTAGGGTACGGGTTAGGATTAGAGTACGTGTTAGGTTTAGGGTAGGGGTTAGGGTTAGGGTAGTTATTAAACCTATCCCACTCTCTAGATACCCCTTAGCACGTAAAGGAATATTATTTGGGGGTCCAGCCATGGAGAAGAATTTAGACACTAGGATAAGATAAGGAACACACCCATTATACAGAAATCACATTAGGATTCTCTTTTTAAGCTGTTCCTTAAAACACTAGTGCTTAGGAAATCTATTGGAAGCAGAAGCAGTCAAGGGTAGCCTAGGGTTAGGGTTAGGCTTAGGGTTAGGTTTAGGGTACGGCTTAGGGTACGGGTTCGGGGAGGGGTCCGTGTACGGTGTAGGGTATGGGTTAGGGTTAGGGTTAGGGTTAGTGTTAGGGTTAGGGCTCGGTTTAGGGTACGGGTTAGGATTAGGGTACGTGTTAGGTTTAGGGTAGGGGTTAGGGTTAGGATACGCGTTAGGGTTAGGGTAGTTATTAAACCTATCCCACTCTCTAGATACCCGTTAGCACGTAAAGGAATATTATTTGGGGGTCCAGCCATGGAGAAGAGTTTAGACACTAGGATAAGATAAGGAACACACCCATTATAAAGAAATCACATTAGGATTCTCTTTTTAAGCTGTTCCTTAAAACACTAGTGCTTAGGAAATCTATTGGAGGCAGAAGCAGTCAAGGGTAGCCTAGGGTTAGGGTTAGGCTTAGGGTTAGGGTTAGGGTACGGCTTAGGGTACGGGTTCGGGGAGGGGTCCGTGTACGGTGTAGGGTATGGTTTAGGGTTAGGGTTAGGGTTAGTGTTAGGGTTAGGGCTCATTTTAGGGTACGGGTTAGGATTAGAGTACGTGTTAGGTTTAGGGTAGGGGTTAGGGTTAGGGTACGCGTTAGGGTTAGGGTAGTTATTAAACCTATCCCACTCTCTAGATACCCCTTAGCACGTAAAGGAATATTATTTGGGGGTCCAGCCATGGAGAAGAGTTTAGACACTAGGATAAGATAAGGAACACACCCATTATAAAGAAATCACAGTAGGATTCTCTTTTTAAGCTGTTCCTTAAAACACTAGTGCTTAGGAAATCTATTGGAGGCAGAAGCAGTCAAGGGTAGCCTAGGGTTAGGGTTAGGCTTAGGGTTAGGGTTAGGGTACGGCTTAGGGTACGGGTTCGGGGAGGGGTCCGTGTACGGTGTAGGGTATGGGTTAGGGTTAGGGTTAGGGTTAGTGTTAGGGTTAGGGCTCATTTTAGGGAACGGGTAAGGATTAGAGTACGTGTTAGGTTTAGGGTAGGGGTTAGGGTTAGGGTACGCGTTAGGGTTAGGGTAGTTATTAAACCTATCCCACTGTCTAGATACCCCTTAGCAAGTAAAGGAATATTATTTGGGGGTCCAGCCATGGAGAAGAATTTAGACACTAGGATAAGATAAGGAACACACCCATTATAAAGAAATCACGTTAGGATTCTCTTTTTAAGCTGTTCCTTAAAACACTAGTGCTTAGGAAATCTATTGGAGGCAGAAGCAGTCAAGGGTAGCCTAGGGTTAGGGTTAGGCTTAGGGTTAGGGTTAGGGTACGGCTTAGGGTACGGGTTCGGGGAGGGGTCCGTGTACGGTGTAGGTTATGGGTTAGGGTTAGGGTTAGGGTTAGTGTTAGGGTTAGGGCTCATTTTAGGGAACGGGTTAGGATTAGAGTACGTGTTAGGTTTAGGGTAGGGGTTAGGGTTAGGGTACGCGTTAGGGTTAGGGTAGTTATTAAACCTATCCCACTCTCTAGATACCCCTTAGCAAGTAAAGGAATATTATTTGGGGGTCCAGCCATGGAGAAGAATTTAGACACTAGGATAAGATAAGGAACACACCCATTATAAAGAAATCACGTTAGGATTCTCTTTTTAAGCTGTTCCTTAAAACACTAGTGCTTAGGAAATCTATTGGAGGCAGAAGCAGTCAAGGGTAGCCTAGGGTAAGGGTTAGGCTTAGGGTTAGGGTTAGGGTACGGCTTAGGGTACGGGTTCGGGGAGGGGTCCGTGTACGGTGTAGGGTATGGTTTAGGGTTAGGGTTAGGGTTAGTGTTAGGTTTAGGGCTCATTTTAGGGTATGGGTTAGGATTAGAGTACGTGTTAGGTTTAGGGTAGGGGTTAGGGTTAGGGTACGCGTTAGGGTTAGGGTAGTTATTAAACCTATCCCACTCTCTAGATACCCCTTAGCACGTAAAGGAATATTATTTGGGGGTCCAGCCATGGAGAAGAGTTTAGACACTAGGATAAGATAAGGAACACACCCATTATAAAGAAATCACATTAGGATTCTCTTTTTAAGCTGTTCCTTAAAACACTAGTGCTTAGGAAATCTATTGGAGGCAGAAGCAGTCAAGGGTAGCCTAGGGTTAGGGTTAGGCTTAGGGTTAGGGTTAGGGTACGGCTTAGGGTACGGGTTCGGGGAGGGGTCCGTGTACGGTGTAGGGTATGGGTTAGGGTTAGGGTTAGGGTTAGTGTTAGGGTTAGGGCTCATTTTAGGGAACGGGTTAGGATTAGAGTACGTGTTAGGTTTAGGGTAGGGGTTAGGGTTAGGGTACGCGTTAGGGTTAGGGTAGTTATTAAACCTATCCCACTCTCTAGATACCCCTTAGCAAGTAAAGGAATATTATTTGGGGGTCCAGCCATGGAGAAGAATTTAGACACTAGGATAAGATAAGGAACACACCCATTATAAAGAAATCACGTTAGGATTCTCTTTTTAAGCTGTTCCTTAAAACACTAGTGCTTAGGAAATCTATTGGAGGCAGAAGCAGTCAAGGGTAGCCTAGGGTTAGGGTTAGGCTTAGGGTTAGGGTTAGGGTACGGCTTAGGGTACGGGTTCGGGGAGGGGTCCGTGTACGGTGTAGGGTATGGGTTAGTGTTAGGGTTAGGGTTAGTGTTAGGGTTAGGGCTCATTTTAGGGAACGGGTTAGGATTAGAGTACGTGTTAGGTTTAGGGTAGGGGTTAGGGTTAGGGTATGCGTTAGGGTTAGGGTAGTTATTAAACCTATCCCACTCTCTAGATACCCCTTAGCAAGTAAAGGAATATTATTTGGGGGTCCAGCAATGGAGAAGAATTTAGACACTAGGATAAGATAAGGAACACACCCATTATAAAGAAATCACGTTAGGATTATCTTTTTAAGCTGTTCCTTAAAACACTAGTGCTTAGGAAATCTATTGGAGGCAGAAACAGTCAAGGGTAGCCTAGGGTTAGGGTTAGGCTTAGGGTTAGGGTTAGGGTACGGCTTAGGGTACGGGTTCGGGGAGGGGTCCGTGTACGGTGTAGGGTATGGGTTAGGGTTAGGGTTAGGGTTAGTGTTAGGGTTAGGGCTCGGTTTAGGGTACGGGTTAGGTTTAGGGTACGTGTTAGGTTTAGGGTAGGGGTTAGGGTTAGGATACGCGTTAGGGTTAGGGTAGTTATTAAACCTATCCCACTCTCTAGATACCCGTTAGCACGTAAAGGAATATTATTTGGGGGTCCAGCCATGGAGAAGAGTTTAGACACTAGGATAAGATAAGGAACACACCCATTATAAAGAAATCACATTAGGATTCTCTTTTTAAGCTGTTCCTTAAAACACTATTGCTTAGGAAATCTATTGGAGGCAGAAGCAGTCAAGGGTAGCCTAGGGTTAGGGTTAGGCTTAGGGTTAGGGTTAGGGTACGGCTTAGGGTATGGGTTCGGGGAGGGGTCCGTGTACGGTGTAGGGTATGGGTTAGGGTTAGGGTTAGGGTTAGTGTTAGGGTTAGGGCTCGGTTTAGGGTACGGGTTAGGATTAGGGTACGTGTTAGGTTTAGGGTAGGGGTTAGGGTTAGGATACGTGTTAGGGTTAGGGTAGTTATTAAACCTATCCCACTCTCTAGATACCCCTTAGCACGTAAAGGAATATTATTTGGGGGTCCAGCCATGGAGAAGAGTTTAGACACTAGGATAAGATAAGGAACACACCCATTATACAGAAATCACATTAGGATTCTCTTTTTAAGCTGTTCCTTAAAACACTAGTGCTTAGGAAATCTATTGGAGGCAGAAGCAGTCAAGGGTAGCCTAGGGTTAGGGTTAGGCTTAGGGTTAGGGTTAGGGTACGGCTTAGGGTACGGGTTCGGGGAGGGGTCCGTGTACGGTGTAGGGTATGGGTTAGGGTTAGGGTTAGGGTTAGTGTTAGGGTTAGGGCTCGGTTTAGGGTACGGGTTAGGATTAGGGTACATGTTAGGGTTAGGGTAGGTGTTAGGGTTAGGATACGCTTTAGGGTTAGGGTTGTTATTAAACCTATCCCATTCTCTAGATACCCCTTAGCACGTAAAGGAATATTATTTGGGGGTCCAGCCATGGAGAAGAGTTTAGACACTAGGATAAGATAAGGAACACACCCATTATAAAGAAATCACATTCGGATTCTCTTTATAAGCTGTTCCTTAAAACACTAGTGCTTAGGAAATCTATTGGAGGCAGAAGCAGTCAAGGGTAGCCTAGGGTTAGGGTTAGGCTTAGGGTTAGGGTTAGGGTACGGCTTAGGGTACGGGTTCGGTGAGGGGTCCGTGTACGGTGTAGGGTATGGGTTAGGGTTAGGGTTAGTGTTAGGGTTAGGGCTCGGTTTAGGGTACGGGTTAGGATTAGGGTACGTGTTAGGGTTAGGGTAAGTGTTAGGGTAAGGGTACGTGTTAGGGTTAGGGTAGTTATTAAACCTATCCCACTCTCTAGCTACCCCTTAGCACGTAAAGGAATATTATTTGGAGGACCAGCCATGGAGAAGAGTTTAGACACTAGGATAAGATAAGGAACACACCCATTATAAAGAAATCACATTAGGATTCTCTTTTTAAGCTGTTCCTTAAAACACTAGTGCTTAGGAAATCTATTGGAGGCAGAAGCAGTCAAGGGTAGCCTAGGGTTAGGGTTAGGCTTAGGGTTAGGGTTAGGGTACGGCTTAGGGTACGGGTTCGGGGAGGGGTCCGTGTACGGTGTAGGGTATGGGTTAGGGTTAGGGTTAGGGTTAGTGTTAGGGTTAGGGCTCATTTTAGGGTACGGGTTAGGATTAGAGTACTTGTTAGGTTTAGGGTAGGGGTTAGGGTTAGGGTACGCGTTAGGGTTAGGGTAGTTATTAAACCTATCCCACTCTCTAGATACCCCTTAGCACGTAAAGGAATATTATTTGGGGGTCCAGCCATGGAGAAGAATTTAGACACTAGGATAAGATAAGGAACACACCCATTATAAAGAAATAACATTAGGATTCTCTTTTTAAGCTGTTCCTTAAAACACTAGTGCTTAGGAAATCTATTGGAAGCAGAAGCAGTCAAGGGTAGCCTAGGGTTAGGGTTAGGCTTAGGGTTAGGGTTAGGGTACGGCTTATGGTACGGGTTCGGGGAGGGGTCCGTGTACGGTGTAGGGTATGGGTTAGGGTTAGGGTTAGGGTTAGTGTTAGGGTTAGGGCTCGGTTTAGGGTACGGGTTACGATTAGGGTACATGTTAGGGTTAGGGTAGGGGTTAGGGTTAGGAAACGCGTTAGGGTTAGGGTTGTTATTAAACCTATCCCATTCTCTAGATACCCCTTAGCACGTAAAGGAATATTATTTGGGGGTCCAGCCATGGAGAAGAGTTTAGACACTAGGATAAGATAAGGAACACACCCATTATACAGAAATCACATTAGGATTCTCTTTTTAAGCTGTTCCTTAAAACACTAGTGCTTAGGAAATCTATTGGAGGCAGAAGCAGTCAAGGGTAGCCTAGGGTTAGGGTTAGGCTTAGGGTTAGGGTTAGGGTACGGCTTAGGGTACGGGTTCGGGGAGGGGTCCGTGTACGGTGTAGGGTATGGGTTAGGGTTAGGGTTAGTGTTAGGGTTAGGGCTCGGTTTAGGGTACGGGTTAGGATTAGGGTACGTGTTAGGGTTAGGGTAGGGGTTAGGGTTAGTATACGCGTTAGGGTTAGGGTTGTTATTAAACCTATCCCATTCTCTAGATACCGCTTAGCACGTAAAGGAATATTATTTGGGGGTCCAGCCATGGAGAAGAGTTTAGACACTAGGATAAGATAAGGAACACACCCATTATACAGAAATCACATTAGGATTCTCTTTTTAAGCTGTTCCTTAAAACACTAGTGCTTAGGAAATCTATTGGAGGCAGAAGCAGTCAAGGGTAGCCTAGGGTTAGGGTTAGGCTTAGGGTTAGGGTTAGGGTACGGCTTAGGGTACGGGTTCGGGGAGGGGTCCGTGTACGGTGTAGGGTATGGGTTAGGGTTAGGGTTAGGGTTAGTGTTAGGGTTAGGGCTCGGTTTAGGGTACGGGTTAGGATAAGAGTACGTGTTAGGTTTAGGGTAGGGGTTAGGGTTAGGGTACGCGTTAGGGTTAGGGTAGTTATTAAACCTATCCCACTCTCTAGATACCCCTTAGCACGTAAAGGAATATTATTTGGGGGTCCAGCCATGGAGAAGAATTTAGACACTAGGATAAGATAAGGAACACACCCATTATAAAGAAATCACATTAGGATTCTCTTTTTAAGCTGTTCCTTAAAACACTAGTGCTTAGGAAATCTATTGGAAGCAGAAGCAGTCAAGGGTAGCCTAGGGTTAGGGTTAGGCTTAGGGTTAGGGTTAGGGTACGGCTTATGGTACGGGTTCGGGGAGGGGTCCGTGTACGGTGTAGGGTATGGGTTAGGGTTAGGGTTAGGGTTAGTGTTAGGGTTAGGGCTCGGTTTAGGGTACGGGTTACGATTAGGGTACATGTTAGGGTTAGGGTAGGGGTTAGGGTTAGGAAACGCGTTAGGGTTAGGGTTGTTATTAAACCTATCCCATTCTCTAGATACCCCTTAGCACGTAAAGGAATATTATTTGGGGGTCCAGCCATGGAGAAGAGTTTAGACACTAGGATAAGATAAGGAACACACCCATTATAAAGAAATCACGTTAGGATTATCTTTTTAAGCTGTTCCTTAAAACACTAGTGCTTAGGAAATCTATTGGAGGCAGAAACAGTCAAGGGTAGCCTAGGGTTAGGGTTAGGCTTAGGGTTAGGGTTAGGGTACGGCTTAGGGTACGGGTTCGGGGAGGGGTCCGTGTACGGTGTAGGGTATGGGTTAGGGTTAGGGTTAGGGTTAGTGTTAGGGTTAGGGCTCGGTTTAGGGTACGGGTTAGGTTTAGGGTACGTGTTAGGTTTAGGGTAGGGGTTAGGGTTAGGATACGCGTTAGGGTTAGGGTAGTTATTAAACCTATCCCACTCTCTAGATACCCGTTAGCACGTAAAGGAATATTATTTGGGGGTCCAGCCATGGAGAAGAGTTTAGACACTAGGATAAGATAAGGAACACACCCATTATAAAGAAATCACATTAGGATTCTCTTTTTAAGCTGTTCCTTAAAACACTATTGCTTAGGAAATCTATTGGAGGCAGAAGCAGTCAAGGGTAGCCTAGGGTTAGGGTTAGGCTTAGGGTTAGGGTTAGGGTACGGCTTAGGGTATGGGTTCGGGGAGGGGTCCGTGTACGGTGTAGGGTATGGGTTAGGGTTAGGGTTAGGGTTAGTGTTAGGGTTAGGGCTCGGTTTAGGGTACGGGTTAGGATTAGGGTACGTGTTAGGTTTAGGGTAGGGGTTAGGGTTAGGATACGTGTTAGGGTTAGGGTAGTTATTAAACCTATCCCACTCTCTAGATACCCCTTAGCACGTAAAGGAATATTATTTGGGGGTCCAGCCATGGAGAAGAGTTTAGACACTAGGATAAGATAAGGAACACACCCATTATACAGAAATCACATTAGGATTCTCTTTTTAAGCTGTTCCTTAAAACACTAGTGCTTAGGAAATCTATTGGAGGCAGAAGCAGTCAAGGGTAGCCTAGGGTTAGGGTTAGGCTTAGGGTTAGGGTTAGGGTACGGCTTAGGGTACGGGTTCGGGGAGGGGTCCGTGTACGGTGTAGGGTATGGGTTAGGGTTAGGGTTAGGGTTAGTGTTAGGGTTAGGGCTCGGTTTAGGGTACGGGTTAGGATTAGGGTACATGTTAGGGTTAGGGTAGGGGTTAGGGTTAGGATACGCTTTAGGGTTAGGGTTGTTATTAAACCTATCCCATTCTCTAGATACCCCTTAGCACGTAAAGGAATATTATTTGGGGGTCCAGCCATGGAGAAGAGTTTAGACACTAGGATAAGATAAGGAACACACCCATTATAAAGAAATCACATTCGGATTCTCTTTATAAGCTGTTCCTTAAAACACTAGTGCTTAGGAAATCTATTGGAGGCAGAAGCAGTCAAGGGTAGCCTAGGGTTAGGGTTAGGCTTAGGGTTAGGGTTAGGGTACGGCTTAGGGTACGGGTTCGGTGAGGGGTCCGTGTACGGTGTAGGGTATGGGTTAGGGTTAGGGTTAGTGTTAGGGTTAGGGCTCGGTTTAGGGTACGGGTTAGGATTAGGGTACGTGTTAGGGTTAGGGTAAGTGTTAGGGTAAGGGTACGTGTTAGGGTTAGGGTAGTTATTAAACCTATCCCACTCTCTAGCTACCCCTTAGCACGTAAAGGAATATTATTTGGAGGACCAGCCATGGAGAAGAGTTTAGACACTAGGATAAGATAAGGAACACACCCATTATAAAGAAATCACATTAGGATTCTCTTTTTAAGCTGTTCCTTAAAACACTAGTGCTTAGGAAATCTATTGGAGGCAGAAGCAGTCAAGGGTAGCCTAGGGTTAGGGTTAGGCTTAGGGTTAGGGTTAGGGTACGGCTTAGGGTACGGGTTCGGGGAGGGGTCCGTGTACGGTGTAGGGTATGGGTTAGGGTTAGGGTTAGGGTTAGTGTTAGGGTTAGGGCTCATTTTAGGGTACGGGTTAGGATTAGAGTACTTGTTAGGTTTAGGGTAGGGGTTAGGGTTAGGGTACGCGTTAGGGTTAGGGTAGTTATTAAACCTATCCCACTCTCTAGATACCCCTTAGCACGTAAAGGAATATTATTTGGGGGTCCAGCCATGGAGAAGAATTTAGACACTAGGATAAGATAAGGAACACACCCATTATAAAGAAATCACATTAGGATTCTCTTTTTAAGCTGTTCCTTAAAACACTAGTGCTTAGGAAATCTATTGGAAGCAGAAGCAGTCAAGGGTAGCCTAGGGTTAGGGTTAGGCTTAGGGTTAGGGTTAGGGTACGGCTTATGGTACGGGTTCGGGGAGGGGTCCGTGTACGGTGTAGGGTATGGGTTAGGGTTAGGGTTAGGGTTAGTGTTAGGGTTAGGGCTCGGTTTAGGGTACGGGTTACGATTAGGGTACATGTTAGGGTTAGGGTAGGGGTTAGGGTTAGGAAACGCGTTAGGGTTAGGGTTGTTATTAAACCTATCCCATTCTCTAGATACCCCTTAGCACGTAAAGGAATATTATTTGGGGGTCCAGCCATGGAGAAGAGTTTAGACACTAGGATAAGATAAGGAACACACCCATTATACAGAAATCACATTAGGATTCTCTTTTTAAGCTGTTCCTTAAAACACTAGTGCTTAGGAAATCTATTGGAGGCAGAAGCAGTCAAGGGTAGCCTAGGGTTAGGGTTAGGCTTAGGGTTAGGGTTAGGGTACGGCTTAGGGTACGGGTTCGGGGAGGGGTCCGTGTACGGTGTAGGGTATGGGTTAGGGTTAGGGTTAGTGTTAGGGTTAGGGCTCGGTTTAGGGTACGGGTTAGGATTAGGGTACGTGTTAGGGTTAGGGTAGGGGTTAGGGTTAGTATACGCGTTAGGGTTAGGGTTGTTATTAAACCTATCCCATTCTCTAGATACCGCTTAGCACGTAAAGGAATATTATTTGGGGGTCCAGCCATGGAGAAGAGTTTAGACACTAGGATAAGATAAGGAACACACCCATTATACAGAAATCACATTAGGATTCTCTTTTTAAGCTGTTCCTTAAAACACTAGTGCTTAGGAAATCTATTGGAGGCAGAAGCAGTCAAGGGTAGCCTAGGGTTAGGGTTAGGCTTAGGGTTAGGGTTAGGGTACGGCTTAGGGTACGGGTTCGGGGAGGGGTCCGTGTACGGTGTAGGGTATGGGTTAGGGTTAGGGTTAGGGTTAGTGTTAGGGTTAGGGCTCATTTTAGGGTACGGGTTAGGATTAGAGTACTTGTAAGGTTTAGGGTAGGGGTTAGGGTTAGGGTACGCGTTAGGGTTAGGGTAGTTATTAAACCTATCCCACTCTCTAGATACCCCTTAGCACGTAAAGGAATATTATTTGGGGGTCCAGCCATGGAGAAGAATTTAGACACTAGGATAATATAAGGAACACACCCATTATACAGAAATCACATTAGGATTCTCTTTTTAAGCTGTTCCTTAAAACACTAGTGCTTAGGAAATCTATTGGAAGCAGAAGCAGTCAAGGGTAGCCTAGGGTTAGGGTTAGGCTTAGGGTGAGGGTTAGGGTACGGCTTAGGGTACGGGTTCGGGGAGGGGTCCGTGTACGGTGTAGGGTATGGGTTAGGGTTAGGGTTAGGGTTAGTGTTAGGGTTAGGGCTCGGTTTAGGGTACGGGTTACGATTAGGGTACATGTTAGGGTTAGGGTAGGGGTTAGGGTTAGGATACGCGTTAGGGTTAGGGTAGTTATTAAACCTATCCCACTCTCTAGATACCCCTTAGCACGTAAAGGAATATTATTTGGGGGTCCAGCCATGGAGAAGAGTTTAGACACTAGGATAAGATAAGGAACACACCCATTATACAGAAATCACATTAGGATTCTCTTTTTAAGCTGTTCCTTAAAACACTAGTGCTTAGGAAATCTATTGGAGGCAGAAGCAGTCAAGGGTAGCCTAGGGTTAGGGTTAGGCTTAGGGTTAGGGTTAGGGTACGGCTTAGGGTACGGGTTCGGGGAGGGGTCCGTGTACGGTGTAGGGTATGGGTTAGGGTTAGGGTTAGGGTTAGTGTTAGGGTTAGGGCTCGGTTTAGGGTACGGGTTAGGATAAGAGTACGTGTTAGGTTTAGGGTAGGGGTTAGGGTTAGGGTACGCGTTAGGGTTAGGGTAGTTATTAAACCTATCCCACTCTCTAGATACCCCTTAGCACGTAAAGGAATATTATTTGGGGGTCCAGCCATGGAGAAGAGTTTAGACACTAGGATAAGATAAGGAACACACCCATTATACAGAAATCACATTAGGATTCTCTTTTTAAGCTGTTCCTTAAAACACTAGTGCTTAGGAAATCTATTGGAGGCAGAAGCAGTCAAGGGTAGCCTAGGGTTAGGTTTAGGCTTAGGGTTAGGGTTAGGGTACGGCTTAGGGTACGGGTTCGGGGAGGGGTCCGTGTACGGTGTAGGGTATGGGTTAGGGTTAGGGTTAGGGTTAGTGTTAGGGTTAGGGCTCGGTTTAGGGTACGGGTTAGGATTAGGGTACGTGTTAGGGTTAGGGTAGGGGTTAGGGTTAGGATACGCGTTAGGGTTAGGGTTGTTATTAAACCTATCCCATTCTCTAGATACCCCTTAGCACGTAAAGGAATATTATTTGGGGGTCCAGCCATGGAGAAGAGTTTAGACACTAGGATAAGATAAGGAACACACCCATTATAAAGAAATCACAGTAGGATTCTCTTTTTAAGCTGTTCCTTAAAACACTAGTGCTTAGGAAATCTATTGGAGGCAGAAGCAGTCAAGGGTAGCCTAGGGTTAGGGTTAGGCTTAGGGTTAGGGTTAGGGTACGGCTTAGGGTACGGGTTCGGGGAGGGGTCCGTGTACGGTGTAGGGTATGGGTTAGGGTTAGGGTTAGGGTTAGTGTTAGGGTTAGGGCTCATTTTAGGGTACGGGTTAGGATTAGAGTACGTGTTAGGTTTAGGGTAGGGGTTAGGGTTAGGGTACGCGTTAGGGTTAGGGTAGTTATTAAACCTATCCCACTCTCTAGATACCCCTTAGCACGTAAAGGAATATTATTTGGGGGTCCAGCCATGGAGAAGAGTTTAGACACTAGGATAAGATAAGGAACACACCCATTATACAGAAATCACAGTAGGATTCTCTTTTTAAGCTGTTCCTTAAAACACTAGTGCTTAGGAAATCAATTGGAGGCAGAAGCAGTCAAGGGTAGCCTAGGGTTAGGGTTAGGCTTAGGGTTAGGGTTAGGGTACGGCTTAGGGTACGGGTTCGGGGAGGGGTCCGTGTATGGTGTAGGTTATGCGTTAGGGTTAGTGTTAGGGTTAGTGTTAGGGTTAGGGCTCGGTTTAGGGTACGGGTTAGGATTAGGGTACGTGTTAGGGTTAGGGTAGGGGTTAGGGTTAGGATACGCGTTAGGGTTAGGGTTGTTATTAAAACTATCCCATTCTCTAGATACCCCTTAGCACGTAAAGGAATATTATTTGGGGGTCCAGCCATGGAGAAGAGTTTAGACACTAGGATAAGATAAGGAACACACCCATTATAAAGAAATCACATTAGGATTCTCTTTTTAAGCTGTTCCTTAAAACACTAGTGCTTAGGAAATCTATTGGAGGCAGAAGCAGTCAAGGGTAGCCTAGGGTTAGGGTTAGGCTTAGGGTTAGGGTTAGGGTACGGCTTAGGGTACGGGTTCGGGGAGGGGTCCGTGTACGGTGTAGGGTATGGGTTAGGGTTAGGGTTAGGGTTAGTGTTAGAGTTAGGGCTCGGTTTAGGGTACGGCTTAGGATTAGGTTACGTGTTAGGTTTAGGGTAGGGGTTAGGGTTAGGATACGCGTTAGGGTTAGGGTAGTTATTAAAACTATCCCACTCTCTAGATACCCCTTAGCACGTAAAGGAATATTTTTTGGGGGTCCAGCCATGGAGAAGAGTTTAGACACTAGGATAAGATAAGGAACACACCCATTATACAGAAATCACATTAGGATTCTCTTTTTAAGCTGTTCCTTAAAACACTAGTGCTTAGGAAATCTATTGGAGGCAGAAGCAGTCAAGGGTAGCCTAGGGTTAGGGTTAGGCTTAGGGTTAGGTTTAGGGTACGGTTTAGGGTACGGGTTCGGGGAGGGGTCCTTGTACGGTGTAGGGTATGGGTTAGGGTTAGGGTTAGGGTTAGAGTTAGGGTTAGGGCTCGGTTTAGGGTACGGGTTAGGATTAGGGTACATGTTAGGGTTAGGGTAGGGGTTAGGGTTAGGATACGCGTTAGGGTTAGGGTTGTTATTAAACCTATCCCATTCTCTAGATACCCCTTCGCACGTAAAGGAATATTTTTTGGGGGTCCAGCCATGGAGAAGAGTTTAGACACTAGGATAAGATAAGGAACACACCTATTATAAAGAAATCACATTAGGATTCTCTTTTTAAGCTGTTCCTTAAAACACTAGTGCTTAGGAAATCTATTGGAGGCAGAAGCAGTCAAGGGTAGCCTAGGGTTAGGGTTAGGCTTAGGGTTAGGGTTAGGGTACGGCTTAGGGTACGGGTTCGGGGAGGGGTCCGTGTACGGTGTAGGGTATGGGTTAGGGTTAGGGTTAGGGTTAGTGTTAGGGTTAGGGCTCATTTTAGGGTACGGGTTAGGATTAGAGTACGTGTTAGGTTTAGGGTAGGGGTTAGGGTTAGGGTACGCGTTAGGGTTAGGGTAGTTATTAAACCTATCCCACTCTCTAGATACCCCTTAGCACGTAAAGGAATATTATTTGGGGGTCCAGCCATGGAGAAGAATTTAGACACTAGGATAAGATAAGGAACACACCCATTATAAAGAAATCACGTTAGGATTCTCTTTTTAAGCTGTTCCTTAAAACACTAGTGCTTAGGAAATCTATTGGAGGCAGAAGCAGTCAAGGGTAGCCTAGGGTTAGGGTTAGGCTTAGGGTTAGGGTTAGGGTACGGCTTAGGGTACGGGTTCGGGGAGGGGTCCGTGTACGGTGTAGGTTATGCGTTAGGGTTAGTGTTAGGGTTAGTGTTAGGGTTAGGGCTCGGTTTAGGGTACGGGTTAGGATTAGGGTACGTGTTAGGGTTAGGGTAGGGGTTAGGGTTAGGATACGCGTTAGGGTTAGGGTTGTTATTAAAACTATCCCATTCTCTAGATACCCCTTAGCACGTAAAGGAATATTATTTGGGGGTCCAGCCATGGAGAAGAGTTTAGACACTAGGATAAGATAAGGAACACACCCATTATAAAGAAATCACATTAGGATTCTCTTTTTAAGCTGTTCCTTAAAACACTAGTGCTTAGGAAATCTATTGGAGGCAGAAGCAGTCAAGGGTAGCCTAGGGTTAGGGTTAGGCTTAGGGTTAGGGTTAGGGTACGGCTTAGGGTACGGGTTCGGGGAGGGGTCCGTGTACGGTGTAGGGTATGGGTTAGGGTTAGGGTTAGGGTTAGTGTTAGAGTTAGGGCTCGGTTTAGGGTACGGCTTAGGATTAGGTTACGTGTTAGGTTTAGGGTAGGGGTTAGGGTTAGGATACGCGTTAGGGTTAGGGTAGTTATTAAAACTATCCCACTCTCTAGATACCCCTTAGCACGTAAAGGAATATTTTTTGGGGGTCCAGCCATGGAGAAGAGTTTAGACACTAGGATAAGATAAGGAACACACCCATTATACAGAAATCACATTAGGATTCTCTTTTTAAGCTGTTCCTTAAAACACTAGTGCTTAGGAAATCTATTGGAGGCAGAAGCAGTCAAGGGTAGCCTAGGGTTAGGGTTAGGCTTAGGGTTAGGTTTAGGGTACGGTTTAGGGTACGGGTTCGGGGAGGGGTCCTTGTACGGTGTAGGGTATGGGTTAGGGTTAGGGTTAGGGTTAGAGTTAGGGTTAGGGCTCGGTTTAGGGTACGGGTTAGGATTAGGGTACATGTTAGGGTTAGGGTAGGGGTTAGGGTTAGGATACGCGTTAGGGTTAGGGTTGTTATTAAACCTATCCCATTCTCTAGATACCCCTTCGCACGTAAAGGAATATTATTTGGGGGTCCAGCCATGGAGAAGAGTTTAGACACTAGGATAAGATAAGGAACACACCTATTATAAAGAAATCACATTAGGATTCTCTTTTTAAGCTGTTCCTTAAAACACTAGTGCTTAGGAAATCTATTGGAGGCAGAAGCAGTCAAGGGTAGCCTAGGGTTAGGGTTAGGCTTAGGGTTAGGGTTAGGGTACGGCTTAGGGTACGGGTTCGGGGAGGGGTCCGTGTACGGTGTAGGGTATGGTTTAGGGTTAGGGTTAGGGTTAGTGTTAGGGTTAGGGCTCATTTTAGGGTACGGGTTAGGATTAGAGTACGTGTTAGGTTTAGGGTAGGGGTTAGGGTTAGGGTACGCGTTAGGGTTAGGGTAGTTATTAAACCTATCCCACTCTCTAGATACCCCTTAGCACGTAAAGGAATATTATTTGGGGGTCCAGCCATGGAGAAGAGTTTAGACACTAGGATAAGATAAGGAACACACCCATTATAAAGAAATCACATTAGGATTCTCTTTTTAAGCTGTTCCTTAAAACACTAGTGCTTAGGAAATCTATTGGAGGCAGAAGCAGTCAAGGGTAGCCTAGGGTTAGGGTTAGGCTTAGGGTTAGGGTTAGGGTACGGCTTAGGGTACGGGTTCGGGGAGGGGTCCGTGTACGGTGTAGGGTATGGGTTAGGGTTAGGGTTAGGGTTAGTGTTAGGGTTAGGGCTCATTTTAGGGAACGGGTTAGGATTAGAGTACGTGTTAGGTTTAGGGTAGGGGTTAGGGTTAGGGTACGCGTTAGGGTTAGGGTAGTTATTAAACCTATCCCACTCTCTAGATACCCCTTAGCAAGTAAAGGAATATTATTTGGGGGTCCAGCCATGGAGAAGAATTTAGACACTAGGATAAGATAAGGAACACACCCATTATAAAGAAATCACGTTAGGATTCTCTTTTTAAGCTGTTCCTTAAAACACTAGTGCTTAGGAAATCTATTGGAGGCAGAAGCAGTCAAGGGTAGCCTAGGGTTAGGGTTAGGCTTAGGGTTAGGGTTAGGGTACGGCTTAGGGTACGGGTTCGGGGAGGGGTCCGTGTACGGTGTAGGGTATGGGTTAGGGTTAGGGTTAGGGTTAGTGTTAGGGTTAGGGCTCGGTTTAGGGTACGGGTTAGGATTAGGGTACGTGTTAGGTTTAGGGTAGGGGTTAGGCTTAGGATACGCGTTAGGGTTAGGGTAGTTATTAAACCTATCCCACTCTCTAGATACCCGTTAGCACGTAAAGGAATATTATTTGGGGGTCCAGCCATGGAGAAGAGTTTAGACACTAGGATAAGATAAGGAACACACCCATTATAAAGAAATCACATTAGGATTCTCTTTTTAAGCTGTTCCTTAAAACACTAGTGCTTAGGAAATCTATTGGAGGCAGAAGCAGTCAAGGGTAGCCTAGGGTTAGGGTTAGGCTTAGGGTTAGGGTTAGGGTACGGCTTAGGGTACGGGTTCGGGGAGGGGTCCGTGTACGGTGTAGGGTATGGTTTAGGGTTAGGGTTAGGGTTAGTGTTAGGGTTAGGGCTCATTTTAGGGTACGGGTTAGGATTAGAGTACGTGTTAGGTTTAGGGTAGGGGTTAGGGTTAGGGTACGCGTTAGGGTTAGGGTAGTTATTAAACCTATCCCACTCTCTAGATACCCCTTAGCACGTAAAGGAATATTATTTGGGGGTCCAGCCATGGAGAAGAGTTTAGACACTAGGATAAGATAAGGAACACACCCATTATAAAGAAATCACATTAGGATTCTCTTTTTAAGCTGTTCCTTAAAACACTAGTGCTTAGGAAATCTATTGGAGGCAGAAGCAGTCAAGGGTAGCCTAGGGTTAGGGTTAGGCTTAGGGTGAGGGTTAGGGTACGGCTTAGGGTACGGGTTCGGGGAGGGGTCCGTGTACGGTGTAGGGTATGGGTTAGGGTTAGGGTTAGGGTTAGTGTTAGGGTTAGGGCTCATTTTAGGGAACGGGTTAGGATTAGAGTACGTGTTAGGTTTAGGGTAGGGGTTAGGGTTAGGGTACGCGTTAGGGTTAGGGTAGTTATTAAACCTATCCCACTGTCTAGATACCCCTTAGCAAGTAAAGGAATATTATTTGGGGGTCCAGCCATGGAGAAGAATTTAGACACTAGGATAAGATAAGGAACACACCCATTATAAAGAAATCACGTTAGGATTCTCTTTTTAAGCTGTTCCTTAAAACACTAGTGCTTAGGAAATCTATTGGAGGCAGAAGCAGTCAAGGGTAGCCTAGGGTTAGGGTTAGGCTTAGGGTTAGGGTTAGGGTACGGCTTAGGGTACGGGTTCGGGGAGGGGTCCGTGTACGGTGTAGGGTATGGGTTAGGGTTAGGGTTAGGGTTAGTGTTAGGGTTAGGGCTCATTTTAGGGAACGGGTTAGGATTAGAGTACGTGTTAGGTTTAGGGTAGGGGTTAGGGTTAGGGTACGCGTTAGGGTTAGGGTAGTTATTAAACCTATCCCACTCTCTAGAAACCCCTTAGCAAGTAAAGGAATATTATTTGGGGGTCCAGCCATGGAGAAGAATTTAGACACTAGGATAAGATAAGGAACACACCCATTATAAAGAAATCACGTTAGGATTCTCTTTTTAAGCTGTTCCTTAAAACACTAGTGCTTAGGAAATCTATTGGAGGCAGAAGCAGTCAAGGGTAGCCTAGGGTAAGGGTTAGGCTTAGGGTTAGGGTTAGGGTACGGCTTAGGGTACGGGTTCGGGGAGGGGTCCGTGTACGGTGTAGGGTATGGTTTAGGGTTAGGGTTAGGGTTAGTGTTAGGTTTAGGGCTCATTTTAGGGTATGGGTTAGGATTAGAGTACGTGTTAGGTTTAGGGTAGGGGTTAGGGTTAGGGTACGCGTTAGGGTTAGGGTAGTTATTAAACCTATCCCACTCTCTAGATACCCCTTAGCACGTAAAGGAATATTATTTGGGGGTCCAGCCATGGAAAAGAGTTTAGACACTAGGATAAGATAAGGAACACACCCATTATAAAGAAATCACATTAGGATTCTCTTTTTAAGCTGTTCCTTAAAACACTAGTGCTTAGGAAATCTATTGGAGGCAGAAGCAGTCAAGGGTAGCCTAGGGTTAGGGTTAGGCTTAGGGTTAGGGTTAGGGTACGGCTTAGGGTACGGGTTCGGGGAGGGGTCCGTGTACGGTGTAGGGTATGGGTTAGGGTTAGGGTTAGGGTTAGTGTTAGGGTTAGGGCTCATTTTAGGGAACGGGTTAGGATTAGAGTACGTGTTAGGTTTAGGGTAGGGGTTAGGGTTAGGGTACGCGTTAGGGTTAGGGTAGTTATTAAACCTATCCCACTCTCTAGATACCCCTTAGCAAGTAAAGGAATATTATTTGGGGGTCCAGCCATGGAGAAGAATTTAGACACTAGGATAAGATAAGGAACACACCCATTATAAAGAAAACACGTTAGGATTCTCTTTTTAAGCTGTTCCTTAAAACACTAGTGCTTAGGAAATCTATTGGAGGCAGAAGCAGTCAAGGGTAGCCTAGGGTTAGGGTTAGGCTTAGGGTTAGGGTTAGGGTACGGCTTAGGGTACGGGTTCGGGGAGGGGTCCGTGTACGGTGTAGGGTATGGGTTAGGGTTAGGGTTAGGGTTAGTGTTAGGGTTAGGGCTCGGTTTAGGGTACGGGTTAGGATTAGGGTACGTGTTAGGGTTAGGGTAAGTGTTAGGGTAAGGGTACGTGTTAGGGTTAGGGTAGTTATTAAACCTATCCCACTCTCTAGCTACCCCTTAGCACGTAAAGGAATATTATTTGGAGGACCAGCCATGGAGAAGAGTTTAGACACTAGGATAAGATAAGGAACACACCCATTATAAAGAAATCACATTAGGATTCTCTTTTTAAGCTGTTCCTTAAAACACTAGTGCTTAGGAAATCTATTGGAGGCAGAAGCAGTCAAGGGTAGCCTAGGGTTAGGGTTAGGCTTAGGGTTAGGGTTAGGGTACGGCTTAGGGTACGGGTTCGGGGAGGGGTCCGTGTACGGTGTAGGGTATGGGTTAGGGTTAGGGTTAGGGTTAGTGTTAGGGTTAGGGCTCATTTTAGGGTACGGGTTAGGATTAGAGTACTTGTTAGGTTTAGGGTAGGGGTTAGGGTTAGGGTACGCGTTAGGGTTAGGGTAGTTATTAAACCTATCCCACTCTCTAGATACCCCTTAGCACGTAAAGGAATATTATTTGGGGGTCCAGCCATGGAGAAGAATTTAGACACTAGGATAAGATATGGAACACACCCATTATAAAGAAATCACATTAGGATTCTCTTTTTAAGCTGTTCCTTAAAACACTAGTGCTTAGGAAATCTATTGGAGGCAGAAGCAGTCAAGGGTAGCCTAGGGTTAGGGTTAGGCTTAGGGTGAGGGTTAGGGTACGGCTTAGGGTACGGGTTCGGGGAGGGGTCCGTGTACGGTGTAGGGTATGGGTTAGGGTTAGGGTTAGGGTTAGTGTTAGGGTTAGGGCTCATTTTAGGGAACGGGTTAGGATTAGAGTACGTGTTAGGTTTAGGGTAGGGGTTAGGGTTAGGGTACGCGTTAGGGTTAGGGTAGTTATTAAACCTATCCCACTGTCTAGATACCCCTTAGCAAGTAAAGGAATATTATTTGGGGGTCCAGCCATGGAGAAGAATTTAGACACTAGGATAAGATAAGGAACACACCCATTATAAAGAAATCACGTTAGGATTCTCTTTTTAAGCTGTTCCTTAAAACACTAGTGCTTAGGAAATCTATTGGAGGCAGAAGCAGTCAAGGGTAGCCTAGGGTTAGGGTTAGGCTTAGGGTTAGGGTTAGGGTACGGCTTAGGGTACGGGTTCGGGGAGGGGTCCGTGTACGGTGTAGGGTATGGGTTAGGGTTAGGGTTAGGGTTAGTGTTAGGGTTAGGGCTCATTTTAGGGAACGGGTTAGGATTAGAGTACGTGTTAGGTTTAGGGTAGGGGTTAGGGTTAGGGTACGCGTTAGGGTTAGGGTAGTTATTAAACCTATCCCACTCTCTAGATACCCCTTAGCAAGTAAAGGAATATTATTTGGGGGTCCAGCCATGGAGAAGAATTTAGACACTAGGATAAGATAAGGAACACACCCATTATAAAGAAATCACGTTAGGATTCTCTTTTTAAGCTGTTCCTTAAAACACTAGTGCTTAGGAAATCTATTGGAGGCAGAAGCAGTCAAGGGTAGCCTAGGGTAAGGGTTAGGCTTAGGGTTAGGGTTAGGGTACGGCTTAGGGTACGGGTTCGGGGAGGGGTCCGTGTACGGTGTAGGGTATGGTTTAGGGTTAGGGTTAGGTTTAGTGTTAGGTTTAGGGCTCATTTTAGGGTATGGGTTAGGATTAGAGTACGTGTTAGGTTTAGGGTAGGGGTTAGGGTTAGGGTACGCGTTAGGGTTAGGGTAGTTATTAAACCTATCCCACTCTCTAGATACCCCTTAGCACGTAAAGGAATATTATTTGGGGGTCCAGCCATGGAAAAGAGTTTAGACACTAGGATAAGATAAGGAACACACCCATTATAAAGAAATCACATTAGGATTCTCTTTTTAAGCTGTTCCTTAAAACACTAGTGCTTAGGAAATCTATTGGAGGCAGAAGCAGTCAAGGGTAGCCTAGGGTTAGGGTTAGGCTTAGGGTTAGGGTTAGGGTACGGCTTAGGGTACGGGTTCGGGGAGGGGTCCGTGTACGGTGTAGGGTATGGGTTAGGGTTAGGGTTAGGGTTAGTGTTAGGGTTAGGGCTCATTTTAGGGAACGGGTTAGGATTAGAGTACGTGTTAGGTTTAGGGTAGGGGTTAGGGTTAGGGTACGCGTTAGGGTTAGGGTAGTTATTAAACCTATCCCACTCTCTAGATACCCCTTAGCAAGTAAAGGAATATTATTTGGGGGTCCAGCCATGGAGAAGAATTTAGACACTAGGATAAGATAAGGAACACACCCATTATAAAGAAATCACGTTAGGATTCTCTTTTTAAGCTGTTCCTTAAAACACTAGTGCTTAGGAAATCTATTGGAGGCAGAAGCAGTCAAGGGTAGCCTAGGGTTAGGGTTAGGCTTAGGGTTAGGGTTAGGGTACGGCTTAGGGTACGGGTTCGGGGAGGGGTCCGTGTACGGTGTAGGGTATGGGTTAGGGTTAGGGTTAGGGTTAGTGTTAGGGTTAGGGCTCGGTTTAGGGTACGGGTTAGGATTAGGGTACGTGTTAGGGTTAGGGTAAGTGTTAGGGTAAGGGTACGTGTTAGGGTTAGGGTAGTTATTAAACCTATCCCACTCTCTAGCTACCCCTTAGCACGTAAAGGAATATTATTTGGAGGACCAGCCATGGAGAAGAGTTTAGACACTAGGATAAGATAAGGAACACACCCATTATAAAGAAATCACATTAGGATTCTCTTTTTAAGCTGTTCCTTAAAACACTAGTGCTTAGGAAATCTATTGGAGGCAGAAGCAGTCAAGGGTAGCCTAGGGTTAGGGTTAGGCTTAGGGTTAGGGTTAGGGTACGGCTTAGGGTACGGGTTCGGGGAGGGGTCCGTGTACGGTGTAGGGTATGGGTTAGGGTTAGGGTTAGGGTTAGTGTTAGGGTTAGGGCTCATTTTAGGGTACGGGTTAGGATTAGAGTACTTGTTAGGTTTAGGGTAGGGGTTAGGGTTAGGGTACGCGTTAGGGTTAGGGTAGTTATTAAACCTATCCCACTCTCTAGATACCCCTTAGCACGTAAAGGAATATTATTTGGGGGTCCAGCCATGGAGAAGAATTTAGACACTAGGATAAGATATGGAACACACCCATTATAAAGAAATCACATTAGGATTCTCTTTTTAAGCTGTTCCTTAAAACACTAGTGCTTAGGAAATCTATTGGAGGCAGAAGCAGTCAAGGGTAGCCTAGGGTTAGGGTTAGGCTTAGGGTGAGGGTTAGGGTACGGCTTAGGGTACGGGTTCGGGGAGGGGTCCGTGTACGGTGTAGGGTATGGGTTAGGGTTAGGGTTAGGGTTAGTGTTAGGGTTAGGGCTCATTTTAGGGAACGGGTTAGGATTAGAGTACGTGTTAGGTTTAGGGTAGGGGTTAGGGTTAGGGTACGCGTTAGGGTTAGGGTAGTTATTAAACCTATCCCACTGTCTAGATACCCCTTAGCAAGTAAAGGAATATTATTTGGGGGTCCAGCCATGGAGAAGAATTTAGACACTAGGATAAGATAAGGAACACACCCATTATAAAGAAATCACGTTAGGATTCTCTTTTTAAGCTGTTCCTTAAAACACTAGTGCTTAGGAAATCTATTGGAGGCAGAAGCAGTCAAGGGTAGCCTAGGGTTAGGGTTAGGCTTAGGGTTAGGGTTAGGGTACGGCTTAGGGTACGGGTTCGGGGAGGGGTCCGTGTACGGTGTAGGGTATGGTTTAGGGTTAGGGTTAGGGTTAGTGTTAGGGTTAGGGCTCATTTTAGGGAACGGGTTAGGATTAGAGTACGTGTTAGGTTTAGGGTAGGGGTTAGGGTTAGGGTACGCGTTAGGGTTAGGGTAGTTATTAAACCTATCCCACTCTCTAGATACCCCTTAGCAAGTAAAGGAATATTATTTGGGGGTCCAGCCATGGAGAAGAATTTAGACACTAGGATAAGATAAGGAACACACCCATTATAAAGAAATCACGTTAGGATTCTCTTTTTAAGCTGTTCCTTAAAACACTAGTGCTTAGGAAATCTATTGGAGGCAGAAGCAGTCAAGGGTAGCCTAGGGTAAGGGTTAGGCTTAGGGTTAGGGTTAGGGTACGGCTTAGGGTACGGGTTCGGGGAGGGGTCCGTGTACGGTGTAGGGTATGGTTTAGGGTTAGGGTTAGGGTTAGTGTTAGGTTTAGGGCTCATTTTAGGGTATGGGTTAGGATTAGAGTACGTGTTAGGTTTAGGGTAGGGGTTAGGGTTAGGGTACGCGTTAGGGTTAGGGTAGTTATTAAACCTATCCCACTCTCTAGATACCCCTTAGCACGTAAAGGAATATTATTTGGGGGTCCAGCCATGGAAAAGAGTTTAGACACTAGGATAAGATAAGGAACACACCCATTATAAAGAAATCACATTAGGATTCTCTTTTTAAGCTGTTCCTTAAAACACTAGTGCTTAGGAAATCTATTGGAGGCAGAAGCAGTCAAGGGTAGCCTAGGGTTAGGGTTAGGCTTAGGGTTAGGGTTAGGGTACGGCTTAGGGTACGGGTTCGGGGAGGGGTCCGTGTACGGTGTAGGGTATGGGTTAGGGTTAGGGTTAGGGTTAGTGTTAGGGTTAGGGCTCATTTTAGGGAACGGGTTAGGATTAGAGTACGTGTTAGGTTTAGGGTAGGGGTTAGGGTTAGGGTACGCGTTAGGGTTAGGGTAGTTATTAAACCTATCCCACTCTCTAGATACCCCTTAGCAAGTAAAGGAATATTATTTGGGGGTCCAGCCATGGAGAAGAATTTAGACACTAGGATAAGATAAGGAACACACCCATTATAAAGAAATCACGTTAGGATTCTCTTTTTAAGCTGTTCCTTAAAACACTAGTGCTTAGGAAATCTATTGGAGGCAGAAGCAGTCAAGGGTAGCCTAGGGTTAGGGTTAGGCTTAGGGTTAGGGTTAGGGTACGGCTTAGGGTACGGGTTCGGGGAGGGGTCCGTGTACGGTGTAGGGTATGGGTTAGGGTTAGGGTTAGGGTTAGTGTTAGGGTTAGGGCTCGGTTTAGGGTACGGGTTAGGATTAGGGTACGTGTTAGGGTTAGGGTAAGTGTTAGGGTAAGGGTACGTGTTAGGGTTAGGGTAGTTATTAAACCTATCCCACTCTCTAGCTACCCCTTAGCACGTAAAGGAATATTATTTGGAGGACCAGCCATGGAGAAGAGTTTAGACACTAGGATAAGATAAGGAACACACCCATTATAAAGAAATCACATTAGGATTCTCTTTTTAAGCTGTTCCTTAAAACACTAGTGCTTAGGAAATCTATTGGAGGCAGAAGCAGTCAAGGGTAGCCTAGGGTTAGGGTTAGGCTTAGGGTTAGGGTTAGGGTACGGCTTAGGGTACGGGTTCGGGGAGGGGTCCGTGTACGGTGTAGGGTATGGGTTAGGGTTAGGGTTAGGGTTAGTGTTAGGGTTAGGGCTCATTTTAGGGTACGGGTTAGGATTAGAGTACGTGTTAGGTTTAGGGTAGGGGTTAGGGTTAGGGTACGCGTTAGGGTTAGGGTAGTTATTAAACCTATCCCACTCTCTAGATACCCCTTAGCACGTAAAGGAATATTATTTGGGCGTCCAGCCATGGAGAAGAGTTTAGACACTAGGATAAGATAAGGAACACACCCATTATACAGAAATCACATTAGGATTCTCTTTTTAAGCTGTTCCTTAAAACACTAGTGCTTAGGAAATCTATTGGAGGCAGAAGCAGTCAAGGGTAGCCTAGGGTTAGGGTTAGGCTTAGGGTTAGGGTTAGGGTACGGCTTAGGGTACGGGTTCGGGGAGGGGTCCGTGTACGGTGTAGGTTATGCGTTAGGGTTAGTGTTAGGGTTAGTGTTAGGGTTAGGGCTCGGTTTAGGGTACGGGTTAGGATTAGGGTACGTGTTAGGGTTAGGGTAGGGGTTAGGGTTAGGATACGCGTTAGGGTTAGGGTTGTTATTAAAACTATCCCATTCTCTAGATACCCCTTAGCACGTAAAGGAATATTATTTGGGGGTCCAGCCATGGAGAAGAGTTTAGACACTAGGATAAGATAAGGAACACACCCATTATAAAGAAATCACATTAGGATTCTCTTTTTAAGCTGTTCCTTAAAACACTAGTGCTTAGGAAATCTATTGGAGGCAGAAGCAGTCAAGGGTAGCCTAGGGTTAGGGTTAGGCTTAGGGTTAGGGTTAGGGTACGGCTTAGGGTACGGGTTCGGGGAGGGGTCCGTGTACGGTGTAGGGTATGGGTTAGGGTTAGGGTTAGGGTTAGTGTTAGAGTTAGGGCTCGGTTTAGGGTACGGCTTAGGATTAGGTTACGTGTTAGGTTTAGGGTAGGGGTTAGGGTTAGGATACGCGTTAGGGTTAGGGTTGTTATTAAAACTATCCCACTCTCTAGATACCCCTTAGCACGTAAAGGAATATTTTTTGGGGGTCCAGCCATGGAGAAGAGTTTAGACACTAGGATAAGATAAGGAACACACCCGTTATACAGAAATCACATTAGGATTCTCTTTTTAAGCTGTTCCTTAAAACACTAGTGCTTAGGAAATCTATTGGAGGCAGAAGCAGTCAAGGGTAGCCTAGGGTTAGGGTTAGGCTTAGGGTTAGGTTTAGGGTACGGTTTAGGGTACGGGTTCGGGGAGGGGTCCTTGTACGGTGTAGGGTATGGGTTAGGGTTAGGGTTAGGGTTAGAGTTAGGGTTAGGGCTCGGTTTAGGGTACGGGTTAGGATTAGGGTACATGTTAGGGTTAGGGTAGGGGTTAGGGTTAGGATACGCGTTAGGGTTAGGGTTGTTATTAAACCTATCCCATTCTCTAGATACCCCTTCGCACGTAAAGGAATATTATTTGGGGGTCCAGCCATGGAGAAGAGTTTAGACACTAGGATAAGATAAGGAACACACCCATTATAAAGAAATCACATTAGGATTCTCTTTTTAAGCTGTTCCTTAAAACACTAGTGCTTAGGAAATCTATTGGAGGCAGAAGCAGTCAAGGGTAGCCTAGGGTTAGGGTTAGGCTTAGGGTTAGGGTTAGGGTACGGCTTAGGGTACGGGTTCGGGGAGGGGTCCGTGTACGGTGTAGGGTATGGGTTAGGGTTAGGGTTAGGGTTAGTGTTAGGGTTAGGGCTCATTTTAGGGAACGGGTTAGGATTAGAGTACGTGTTAGGTTTAGGGTAGGGGTTAGGGTTAGGGTACGCGTTAGGGTTAGGGTAGTTATTAAACCTATCCCACTGTCTAGATACCCCTTAGCAAGTAAAGGAATATTATTTGGGGGTCCAGCCATGGAGAAGAATTTAGACACTAGGATAAGATAAGGAACACACCCATTATAAAGAAATCACGTTAGGATTCTCTTTTTAAGCTTTTCCTTAAAACACTAGTGCTTAGGAAATCTATTGGAGGCAGAAGCAGTCAAGGGTAGCCTAGGGTTAGGGTTAGGCTTAGGGTTAGGGTTAGGGTACGGCTTAGGGTACGGGTTCGGGGAGGGGTCCGTGTACGGTGTAGGGTATGGGTTAGGGTTAGGGTTAGGGTTAGTGTTAGGGTTAGGGCTCGGTTTAGGGTACGGGTTAGGATTAGGGTACGTGTTAGGTTTAGGGTAGGGGTTAGGGTTAGGATACGCGTTAGGGTTAGGGTAGTTATTAAACCTATCCCACTCTCTAGATACCCGTTAGCACGTAAAGGAATATTATTTGGGGGTCCAGCCATGGAGAAGAGTTTAGACACTAGGATAAGATAAGGAACACACCCATTATAAAGAAATCACATTAGGATTCTCTTTTTAAGCTGTTCCTTAAAACACTAGTGCTTAGGAAATCTATTGGAGGCAGAAGCAGTCAAGGGTAGCCTAGGGTTAGGGTTAGGCTTAGGGTTAGGGTTAGGGTACGGCTTAGGGTACGGGTTCGGGGAGGGGTCCGTGTACGGTGTAGGGTATGGTTTAGGGTTAGGGTTAGGGTTAGTGTTAGGGTTAGGGCTCATTTTAGGGTACGGGTTAGGATTAGAGTACGTGTTAGGTTTAGGGTAGGGGTTAGGGTTAGGGTACGCGTTAGGGTTAGGGTAGTTATTAAACCTATCCCACTCTCTAGATACCCCTTAGCACGTAAAGGAATATTATTTGGGGGTCCAGCCATGGAGAAGAGTTTAGACACTAGGATAAGATAAGGAACACACCCATTATAAAGAAATCACATTAGGATTCTCTTTTTAAGCTGTTCCTTAAAACACTAGTGCTTAGGAAATCTATTGGAGGCAGAAGCAGTCAAGGGTAGCCTAGGGTTAGGGTTAGGCTTAGGGTGAGGGTTAGGGTACGGCTTAGGGTACAGGTTCGGGGAGGGGTCCGTGTACGGTGTAGGGTATGGGTTAGGGTTAGGGTTAGGGTTAGTGTTAGGGTTAGGGCTCATTTTAGGGAACGGGTTAGGATTAGAGTACGTGTTAGGTTTAGGGTAGGGGTTAGGGTTAGGGTACGCGTTAGGGTTAGGGTAGTTATTAAACCTATCCCACTGTCTAGATACCCCTTAGCAAGTAAAGGAATATTATTTGGGGGTCCAGCCATGGAGAAGAATTTAGACACTAGGATAAGATAAGGAACACACCCATTATAAAGAAATCACGTTAGGATTCTCTTTTTAAGCTGTTCCTTAAAACACTAGTGCTTAGGAAATCTATTGGAGGCAGAAGCAGTCAAGGGTAGCCTAGGGTTAGGGTTAGGCTTAGGGTTAGGGTTAGGGTACGGCTTAGGGTACGGGTTCGGGGAGGGGTCCGTGTACGGTGTAGGGTATGGGTTAGGGTTAGGGTTAGGGTTAGTGTTAGGGTTAGGGCTCATTTTAGGGAACGGGTTAGGATTAGAGTACGTGTTAGGTTTAGGGTAGGGGTTAGGGTTAGGGTACGCGTTAGGGTTAGGGTAGTTATTAAACCTATCCCACTCTCTAGATACCCCTTAGCAAGTAAAGGAATATTATTTGGGGGTCCAGCCATGGAGAAGAATTTAGACACTAGGATAAGATAAGGAACACACCCATTATAAAGAAATCACGTTAGGATTCTCTTTTTAAGCTGTTCCTTAAAACACTAGTGCTTAGGAAATCTATTGGAGGCAGAAGCAGTCAAGGGTAGCCTAGGGTAAGGGTTAGGCTTAGGGTTAGGGTTAGGGTACGGCTTAGGGTACGGGTTCGGGGAGGGGTCCGTGTACGGTGTAGGGTATGGTTTAGGGTTAGGGTTAGGGTTAGTGTTAGGTTTAGGGCTCATTTTAGGGTATGGGTTAGGATTAGAGTACGTGTTAGGTTTAGGGTAGGGGTTAGGGTTAGGGTACGCGTTAGGGTTAGGGTAGTTATTAAACCTATCCCACTCTCTAGATACCCCTTAGCACGTAAAGGAATATTATTTGGGGGTCCAGCCATGGAAAAGAGTTTAGACACTAGGATAAGATAAGGAACACACCCATTATAAAGAAATCACATTAGGATTCTCTTTTTAAGCTGTTCCTTAAAACACTAGTGCTTAGGAAATCTATTGGAGGCAGAAGCAGTCAAGGGTAGCCTAGGGTTAGGGTTAGGCTTAGGGTTAGGGTTAGGGTACGGCTTAGGGTACGGGTTCGGGGAGGGGTCCGTGTACGGTGTAGGGTATGGGTTAGGGTTAGGGTTAGGGTTAGTGTTAGGGTTAGGGCTCATTTTAGGGAACGGGTTAGGATTAGAGTACGTGTTAGGTTTAGGGTAGGGGTTAGGGTTAGGGTACGCGTTAGGGTTAGGGTAGTTATTAAACCTATCCCACTCTCTAGATACCCCTTAGCAAGTAAAGGAATATTATTTGGGGGTCCAGCCATGGAGAAGAATTTAGACACTAGGATAAGATAAGGAACACACCCATTATAAAGAAATCACGTTAGGATTCTCTTTTTAAGCTGTTCCTTAAAACACTAGTGCTTAGGAAATCTATTGGAGGCAGAAGCAGTCAAGGGTAGCCTAGGGTTAGGGTTAGGCTTAGGGTTAGGGTTAGGGTACGGCTTAGGGTACGGGTTCGGGGAGGGGTCCGTGTACGGTGTAGGGTATGGGTTAGGGTTAGGGTTAGGGTTAGTGTTAGGGTTAGGGCTCGGTTTAGGGTACGGGTTAGGATTAGGGTACGTGTTAGGGTTAGGGTAAGTGTTAGGGTAAGGGTACGTGTTAGGGTTAGGGTAGTTATTAAACCTATCCCACTCTCTAGCTACCCCTTAGCACGTAAAGGAATATTATTTGGAGGACCAGCCATGGAGAAGAGTTTAGACACTAGGATAAGATAAGGAACACACCCATTATAAAGAAATCACATTAGGATTCTCTTTTTAAGCTGTTCCTTAAAACACTAGTGCTTAGGAAATCTATTGGAGGCAGAAGCAGTCAAGGGTAGCCTAGGGTTAGGGTTAGGCTTAGGGTTAGGGTTAGGGTACGGCTTAGGGTACGGGTTCGGGGAGGGGTCCGTGTACGGTGTAGGGTATGGGTTAGGGTTAGGGTTAGGGTTAGTGTTAGGGTTAGGGCTCATTTTAGGGTACGGGTTAGGATTAGAGTACTTGTTAGGTTTAGGGTAGGGGTTAGGGTTAGGGTACGCGTTAGGGTTAGGGTAGTTATTAAACCTATCCCACTCTCTAGATACCCCTTAGCACGTAAAGGAATATTATTTGGGGGTCCAGCCATGGAGAAGAATTTAGACACTAGGATAAGATATGGAACACACCCATTATAAAGAAATCACATTAGGATTCTCTTTTTAAGCTGTTCCTTAAAACACTAGTGCTTAGGAAATCTATTGGAGGCAGAAGCAGTCAAGGGTAGCCTAGGGTTAGGGTTAGGCTTAGGGTGAGGGTTAGGGTACGGCTTAGGGTACGGGTTCGGGGAGGGGTCCGTGTACGGTGTAGGGTATGGGTTAGGGTTAGGGTTAGGGTTAGTTTTAGGGTTAGGGCTCATTTTAGGGAACGGGTTAGGATTAGAGTACGTGTTAGGTTTAGGGTAGGGGTTAGGGTTAGGGTACGCGTTAGGGTTAGGGTAGTTATTAAACCTATCCCACTGTCTAGATACCCCTTAGCAAGTAAAGGAATATTATTTGGGGGTCCAGCCATGGAGAAGAATTTAGACACTAGGATAAGATAAGGAACACACCCATTATAAAGAAATCACGTTAGGATTCTCTTTTTAAGCTGTTCCTTAAAACACTAGTGCTTAGGAAATCTATTGGAGGCAGAAGCAGTCAAGGGTAGCCTAGGGTTAGGGTTAGGCTTAGGGTTAGGGTTAGGGTACGGCTTAGGGTACGGGTTCGGGGAGGGGTCCGTGTACGGTGTAGGGTATGGGTTAGGGTTAGGGTTAGGGTTAGTGTTAGGGTTAGGGCTCATTTTAGGGAACGGGTTAGGATTAGAGTACGTGTTAGGTTTAGGGTAGGGGTTAGGGTTAGGGTACGCGTTAGGGTTAGGGTAGTTATTAAACCTATCCCACTCTCTAGATACCCCTTAGCAAGTAAAGGAATATTATTTGGGGGTCCAGCCATGGAGAAGAATTTAGACACTAGGATAAGATAAGGAACACACCCATTATAAAGAAATCACGTTAGGATTCTCTTTTTAAGCTGTTCCTTAAAACACTAGTGCTTAGGAAATCTATTGGAGGCAGAAGCAGTCAAGGGTAGCCTAGGGTAAGGGTTAGGCTTAGGGTTAGGGTTAGGGTACGGCTTAGGGTACGGGTTCGGGGAGGGGTCCGTGTACGGTGTAGGGTATGGTTTAGGGTTAGGGTTAGGGTTAGTGTTAGGTTTAGGGCTCATTTTAGGGTATGGGTTAGGATTAGAGTACGTGTTAGGTTTAGGGTAGGGGTTAGGGTTAGGGTACGCGTTAGGGTTAGGGTAGTTATTAAACCTATCCCACTCTCTAGATACCCCTTAGCACGTAAAGGAATATTATTTGGGGGTCCAGCCATGGAAAAGAGTTTAGACACTAGGATAAGATAAGGAACACACCCATTATAAAGAAATCACATTAGGATTCTCTTTTTAAGCTGTTCCTTAAAACACTAGTGCTTAGGAAATCTATTGGAGGCAGAAGCAGTCAAGGGTAGCCTAGGGTTAGGGTTAGGCTTAGGGTTAGGGTTAGGGTACGGCTTAGGGTACGGGTTCGGGGAGGGGTCCGTGTACGGTGTAGGGTATGGGTTAGGGTTAGGGTTAGTGTTAGGGTTAGGGCTCATTTTAGGGAACGGGTTAGGATTAGATTACGTGTTAGGTTTAGGGTAGGGGTTAGGGTTAGGGTACGCGTTAGGGTTAGGGTAGTTATTAAACCTATCCCACTCTCTAGATACCCCTTAGCAAGTAAAGGAATATTATTTGGGGGTCCAGCCATGGAGAAGAATTTAGACACTAGGATAAGATAAGGAACACACCCATTATAAAGAAATCACGTTAGGATTCTCTTTTTAAGCTGTTCCTTAAAACACTAGTGCTTAGGAAATCTATTGGAGGCAGAAGCAGTCAAGGGTAGCCTAGGGTTAGGGTTAGGCTTAGGGTTAGGGTTAGGGTACGGCTTAGGGTACGGGTTCGGTGAGGGGTCCGTGTACGGTGTAGGGTATGGGTTAGGGTTAGGGTTAGGGTTAGTGTTAGGGTTAGGGCTCGGTTTAGGGTACGGGTTAGGATTAGGGTACGTGTTAGGGTTAGGGTAAGTGTTAGGGTAAGGGTACGTGTTAGGGTTAGGGTAGTTATTAAACCTATCCCACTCTCTAGCTACCCCTTAGCACGTAAAGGAATATTATTTGGAGGACCAGCCATGGAGAAGAGTTTAGACACTAGGATAAGATAAGGAACACACCCATTATAAAGAAATCACATTAGGATTCTCTTTTTAAGCTGTTCCTTAAAACACTAGTGCTTAGGAAATCTATTGGAGGCAGAAGCAGTCAAGGGTAGCCTAGGGTTAGGGTTAGGCTTAGGGTTAGGGTTAGGGTACGGCTTAGGGTACGGGTTCGGGGAGGGGTCCGTGTACGGTGTAGGGTATGGGTTAGGGTTAGGGTTAGGGTTAGTGTTAGGGTTAGGGCTCATTTTAGGGTACGGGTTAGGATTAGAGTACTTGTTAGGTTTAGGGTAGGGGTTAGGGTTAGGGTACGCGTTAGGGTTAGGGTAGTTATTAAACCTATCCCACTCTCTAGATACCCCTTAGCACGTAAAGGAATATTATTTGGGGGTCCAGCCATGGAGAAGAATTTAGACACTAGGATAAGATATGGAACACACCCATTATAAAGAAATCACATTAGGATTCTCTTTTTAAGCTGTTCCTTAAAACACTAGTGCTTAGGAAATCTATTGGAAGCAGAAGCAGTCAAGGGTAGCCTAGGGTTAGGGTTAGGCTTAGGGTTAGGGTTAGGGTACGGCTTATGGTACGGGTTCGGGGAGGGGTCCGTGTACGGTGTAGGGTATGGGTTAGGGTTAGGGTTAGGGTTAGTGTTAGGGTTAGGGCTCGGTTTAGGGTACGGGTTACGATTAGGGTACATGTTAGGGTTAGGGTAGGGGTTAGGGTTATGAAACGCGTTAGGGTTAGGGTTGTTATTAAACCTATCCCATTCTCTAGATACCCCTTAGCACGTAAAGGAATATTATTTGGGGGTCCAGCCATGGAGAAGAGTTTAGACACTAGGATAAGATAAGGAACACACCCATTATACAGAAATCACATTAGGATTCTCTTTTTAAGCTGTTCCTTAAAACACTAGTGCTTAGGAAATCTATTGGAGGCAGAAGCAGTCAAGGGTAGCCTAGGGTTAGGGTTAGGCTTAGGGTTAGGGTTAGGGTACGGCTTAGGGTACGGGTTCGGGGAGGGGTCCCTGTATGGTGTAGGGTATGGGTTAGGGTTAGGGTTAGGGTTAGTGTTAGGGTTAGGGCTCATTTTAGGGTACGGGTTAGGATTAGAGTACGTGTTAGGTTTAGGGTAGGGGTTAGGGTTAGGGTACGCGTTAGGGTTAGGGTAGTTATTAAACCTATCCCACTCTCTAGATACCCCTTAGCACGTAAAGGAATATTATTTGGGGGTCCAGCCATGGAGAAGAGTTTAGACACTAGGATAAGATAAGGAACACACCCATTATACAGAAATCACATTAGGATTCTCTTTTTAAGCTGTTCCTTAAAACACTAGTGCTTAGGAAATCTATTGGAGGCAGAAGCAGTCAAGGGTAGCCTAGGGTTAGGGTTAGGCTTAGGGTTAGGTTTAGGGTACGGTTTAGGGTATGGGTTCGGGGAGGGGTCCTTGTACGGTGTAGGGTATGGGTTAGGGTTAGGGTTAGAGTTAGGGTTAGGGCTCGGTTTAGGGTACGGGTTAGGATTAGGGTACATTTTAGGGTTAGGGTATGGGTTAGGGTTAGGATACGCGTTAGGGTTAGGGTTGTTATTAAACCTATCCCATTCTCTAGATACACCTTCGCACGTAAAGGAATATTATTTGGGGGTCCAGCCATGGAGAAGAGTTTAGACACTAGGATAAGATAAGGAACACACCCATTATACAGAAATCACATTAGGATTCTCTTTTTAAGCTGTTCCTTAAAACACTAGTGCTTAGGAAATCTATTGGAGGCAGAAGCAGTCAAGGGTAGCCTAGGGTTAGGGTTAGGCTTAGGGTTAGGGTTAGGGTACGGCTTAGGGTACGGGTTCGGGGAGGGGTCCGTGTACGGTGTAGGGTATGGGTTAGGGTTAGGGTTAGGGTTAGTGTTAGGGTTAGGGCTCATTTTAGGGTACGGGTTAGGATTAGAGTACGTGTTAGGTTTAGGGTAGGGGTTAGGGTTAGGGTACGCGTTAGGGTTAGGGTAGTTATTAAACCTATCCCACTCTCTAGATACCCCTTAGCACGTAAAGGAATATTATTTGGGGGTCCAGCCATGGAGAAGAGTTTAGACACTAGGATAAGATAAGGAACACACCCATTATAAAGAAATCACATTAGGATTCTCTTTTTAAGCTGTTCCTTAAAACACTAGTGCTTAGGAAATCTATTGGAGGCAGAAGCAGTCAAGGGTAGCCTAGGGTTAGGGTTAGGCTTAGGGTGAGGGTTAGGGTACGGCTTAGGGTACGGGTTCGGGGAGGGGTCCGTGTACGGTGTAGGGTATGGGTTAGGGTTAGGGTTAGGGTTAGTGTTAGGGTTAGGGCTCATTTTAGGGAACGGGTTAGGATTAGAGTACGTGTTAGGTTTAGGGTAGGGGTTAGGGTTAGGGTACGCGTTAGGGTTAGGGTAGTTATTAAACCTATCCCACTGTCTAGATACCCCTTAGCAAGTAAAGGAATATTATTTGGGGGTCCAGCCATGGAGAAGAATTTAGACACTAGGATAAGATAAGGAACACACCCATTATAAAGAAATCACGTTAGGATTCTCTTTTTAAGCTGTTCCTTAAAACACTAGTGCTTAGGAAATCTATTGGAGGCAGAAGCAGTCAAGGGTAGCCTAGGGTTAGGGTTAGGCTTAGGGTTAGGGTTAGGGTACGGCTTAGGGTACGGGTTCGGGGAGGGGTCCGTGTACGGTGTAGGGTATGGGTTAGGGTTAGGGTTAGGGTTAGTGTTAGGGTTAGGGCTCATTTTAGGGAACGGGTTAGGATTAGAGTACGTGTTAGGTTTAGGGTAGGGGTTAGGGTTAGGGTACGCGTTAGGGTTAGGGTAGTTATTAAACCTATCCCACTCTCTAGATACCCCTTAGCAAGTAAAGGAATATTATTTGGGGGTCCAGCCATGGAGAAGAATTTAGACACTAGGATAAGATAAGGAACACACCCATTATAAAGAAATCACGTTAGGATTCTCTTTTTAAGCTGTTCCTTAAAACACTAGTGCTTAGGAAATCTATTGGAGGCAGAAGCAGTCAAGGGTAGCCTAGGGTAAGGGTTAGGCTTAGGGTTAGGGTTAGGGTACGGCTTAGGGTACGGGTTCGGGGAGGGGTCCGTGTACGGTGTAGGGTATGGTTTAGGGTTAGGGTTAGGGTTAGTGTTAGGTTTAGGGCTCATTTTAGGGTATGGGTTAGGATTAGAGTACGTGTTAGGTTTAGGGTAGGGGTTAGGGTTAGGGTACGCGTTAGGGTTAGGGTAGTTATTAAACCTATCCCACTCTCTAGATACCCCTTAGCACGTAAAGGAATATTATTTGGGGGTCCAGCCATGGAAAAGAGTTTAGACACTAGGATAAGATAAGGAACACACCCATTATAAAGAAATCACATTAGGATTCTCTTTTTAAGCTGTTCCTTAAAACACTAGTGCTTAGGAAATCTATTGGAGGCAGAAGCAGTCAAGGGTAGCCTAGGGTTAGGGTTAGGCTTAGGGTTAGGGTTAGGGTACGGCTTAGGGTACGGGTTCGGGGAGGGGTCCGTGTACGGTGTAGGGTATGGGTTAGGGTTAGGGTTAGGGTTAGTGTTAGGGTTAGGGCTCATTTTAGGGAACGGGTTAGGATTAGAGTATGTGTTAGGTTTAGGGTAGGGGTTAGGGTTAGGGTACGCGTTAGGGTTAGGGTAGTTATTAAACCTATCCCACTCTCTAGATACCCCTTAGCAAGTAAAGGAATATTATTTGGGGGTCCAGCCATGGAGAAGAATTTAGACACTAGGATAAGATAAGGAACACACCCATTATAAAGAAATCACGTTAGGATTCTCTTTTTAAGCTGTTCCTTAAAACACTAGTGCTTAGGAAATCTATTGGAGGCAGAAGCAGTCAAGGGTAGCCTAGGGTTAGGGTTAGGCTTAGGCTTAGGGTTAGGGTACGGCTTAGGGTACGGGTTCGGTGAGGGGTCCGTGTACGGTGTAGGGTATGGGTTAGGGTTAGGGTTAGGGTTAGTGTTAGGGTTAGGGCTCGGTTTAGGGTACGGGTTAGGATTAGGGTACGTGTTAGGGTTAGGGTAAGTGTTAGGGTAAGGGTACGTGTTAGGGTTAGGGTAGTTATTAAACCTATCCCACTCTCTAGCTACCCCTTAGCACGTAAAGGAATATTATTTGGAGGACCAGCCATGGAGAAGAGTTTAGACACTAGGATAAGATAAGGAACACACCCATTATAAAGAAATCACATTAGGATTCTCTTTTTAAGCTGTTCCTTAAAACACTAGTGCTTAGGAAATCTATTGGAGGCAGAAGCAGTCAAGGGTAGCCTAGGGTTAGGGTTAGGCTTAGGGTTAGGGTTAGGGTACGGCTTAGGGTACGGGTTCGGGGAGGGGTCCGTGTACGGTGTAGGGTATGGGTTAGGGTTAGGGTTAGGGTTAGTGTTAGGGTTAGGGCTCATTTTAGGGTACGGGTTAGGATTAGAGTACTTGTTAGGTTTAGGGTAGGGGTTAGGGTTAGGGTACGCGTTAGGGTTAGGGTAGTTATTAAACCTATCCCACTCTCTAGATACCCCTTAGCACGTAAAGGAATATTATTTGGGGGTCCAGCCATGGAGAAGAATTTAGACACTAGGATAAGATATGGAACACACCCATTATAAAGAAATCACATTAGGATTCTCTTTTTAAGCTGTTCCTTAAAACACTAGTGCTTAGGAAATCTATTGGAAGCAGAAGCAGTCAAGGGTAGCCTAGGGTTAGGGTTAGGCTTAGGGTTAGGGTTAGGGTACGGCTTATGGTACGGGTTCGGGGAGGGGTCCGTGTACGGTGTAGGGTATGGGTTAGGGTTAGGGTTAGGGTTAGTGTTAGGGTTAGGGCTCGGTTTAGGGTACGGGTTACGATTAGGGTACATGTTAGGGTTAGGGTAGGGGTTAGGGTTATGAAACGCGTTAGGGTTAGGGTTGTTATTAAACCTATCCCATTCTCTAGATACCCCTTAGCACGTAAAGGAATATTATTTGGGGGTCCAGCCATGGAGAAGAGTTTAGACACTAGGATAAGATAAGGAACACACCCATTATACAGAAATCACATTAGGATTCTCTTTTTAAGCTGTTCCTTAAAACACTAGTGCTTAGGAAATCTATTGGAGGCAGAAGCAGTCAAGGGTAGCCTAGGGTTAGGGTTAGGGTTAGGGTTAGGGTTAGGGTACGGCTTAGGGTACGGGTTCGGGGAGGGGTCCGTGTACGGTGTAGGGTATGGGTTAGGGTTAGGGTTAGGGTTAGTGTTAGGGTTAGGGCTCGGTTTAGGGTACGGGTTAGGATTAGGGTACGTGTTAGGGTTAGGGTAGGGGTTAGGGTTAGTATACGCGTTAGGGTTAGGGTTGTTATTAAACCTATCCCATTCTCTAGATACCCCTTAGCACGTAAAGGAATATTATTTGGGGGTCCAGCCATGGAGAAGAGTTTAGACACTAGGATAAGATAAGGAACACACCCATTATACAGAAATCACATTAGGATTCTCTTTTTAAGCTGTTCCTTAAAACACTAGTGCTTAGGAAATCTTTTGGAGGCAGAAGCAGTCAAGGGTAGCCTAGGGTTAGGGTTAGGCTTAGGGTTAGGGTTAGGGTACGGCTTAGGGTACGGGTTCGGGGAGGGGTCCGTGTACGGTGTAGGGTATGGGTTAGGGTTAGTGTTAGGGTTAGTGTTAGGGTTAGGGCTCGGTTTAGGGTACGGGTTAGGATTAGGGTACGTGTTAGGGTTACGGTAGGGGTTAGGGTTAGGATACGCGTTAGGGTAAGGGTTGTTATTAAACCTATCCCATTCTCTAGATACCCGTTAGCACGTAAAGGAATATTATTTGGGGGTCCAGCCATGGAGAAGAGTTTAGACACTAGGATAAGATAAGGAACACACCCATTATAAAGAAATCACATTAGGATTCTCTTTTTAAGCTGTTCCTTAAAACACTAGTGCTTAGGAAATCTATTGGAGGCAGAAGCAGTCAAGGGTAGCCTAGGGTTAGGGTTAGGCTTAGGGTTAGGGTTAGGGTACGGCTTAGGGTACGGGTTCGGGGAGGGGTCCCTGTATGGTGTAGGGTATGGGTTAGGGTTAGGGTTAGGGTTAGTGTTAGGGTTAGGGCTCATTTTAGGGTACGGGTTAGGATTAGAGTACGTGTTAGGTTTAGGGTAGGGGTTAGGGTTAGGGTACGCGTTAGGGTTAGGGTAGTTATTAAACCTATCCCACTCTCTAGATACCCCTTAGCACGTAAAGGAATATTATTTGGGGGTCCAGCCATGGAGAAGAGTTTAGACACTAGGATAAGATAAGGAACACACCCATTATACAGAAATCACATTAGGATTCTCTTTTTAAGCTGTTCCTTAAAACACTAGTGCTTAGGAAATCTATTGGAGGCAGAAGCAGTCAAGGGTAGCCTAGGGTTAGGGTTAGGCTTAGGGTTAGGTTTAGGGTACGGTTTAGGGTATGGGTTCGGGGAGGGGTCCTTGTACGGTGTAGGGTATGGGTTAGGGTTAGGGTTAGGGTTAGAGTTAGGGTTAGGGCTCGGTTTAGGGTACGGGTTAGGATTAGGGTACATTTTAGGGTTAGGGTATGGGTTAGGGTTAGGATACGCGTTAGGGTTAGGGTTGTTATTAAACCTATCCCATTCTCTAGATACACCTTCGCACATAAAGGAATATTATTTGGGGGTCCAGCCATGGAGAAGAGTTTAGACACTAGGATAAGATAAGGAACACACCCATTATACAGAAATCACATTAGGATTCTCTTTTTAAGCTGTTCCTTAAAACACTAGTGCTTAGGAAATCTATTGGAGGCAGAAGCAGTCAAGGGTAGCCTAGGGTTAGGGTTAGGCTTAGGGTTAGGGTTAGGGTACGGCTTAGGGTACGGGTTCGGGGAGGGGTCCGTGTACGGTGTAGGGTATGGGTTAGGGTTAGGGTTAGGGTTAGTGTTAGGTTAGGGCTCGGTTTAGGGTACGGGTTAGGATAAGAGTACGTGTTAGGTTTAGGGTAGGGGTTAGGGTTAGGGTACGCGTTAGGGTTAGGGTAGTTATTAAACCTATCCCACTCTCTAGATACCCCTTAGCACGTAAAGGAATATTATTTGGGGGTCCAGCCATGGAGAAGAATTTAGACACTAGGATAAGATAAGGAACACACCCATTATAAAGAAATCACATTAGGATTCTCTTTTTAAGCTGTTCCTTAAAACACTAGTGCTTAGGAAATCTATTGGAAGCAGAAGCAGTCAAGGGTAGCCTAGGGTTAGGGTTAGGCTTAGGGTTAGGGTTAGGGTACGGCTTATGGTACGGGTTCGGGGAGGGGTCCGTGTACGGTGTAGGGTATGGGTTAGGGTTAGGGTTAGGGTTAGTGTTAGGGTTAGGGCTCGGTTTAGGGTACGGGTTACGATTAGGGTACATGTTAGGGTTAGGGTAGGGGTTAGGGTTAGGATACGAGTTAGGGTTAGGGTAGTTATTAAACCTATCCCACTCTCTAGATACCCCTTAGCACGTAAAGGAATATTATTTGGGGGTCCAGCCATGGAGAAGAGTTTAGACACTAGGATAAGATAAGGAACACACCCATTATACAGAAATCACATTAGGATTCTCTTTTTAAGCTGTTCCTTAAAACACTAGTGCTTAGGAAATCTATTGGAGGCAGAAGCAGTCAAGGGTAGCCTAGGGTTAGGGTTAGGCTTAGGGTTAGGGTTAGGGTACGGCTTAGGGTACGGGTTCGGGGAGGGGTCCGTGTACGGTGTAGGGTATGGGTTAGGGTTAGGGTTAGGGTTAGTGTTAGGGTTAGGGCTCGGTTTAGGGTACGGGTTAGGATTAGGGTACATGTTAGGGTTAGGGTAGGGGTTAGGGTTAGGATACGCGTTAGGGTTAGGGTTGTTATTAAACCTATCCCATTCTCTAGATACCCCTTAGCACGTAAAGGAATATTATTTGGGGGTCCAGCCATGGAGAAGAGTTTAGACACTAGGATAAGATAAGGAACACACCCATTATAAAGAAATCACATTAGGATTCTCTTTTTAAGCTGTTCCTTAAAACACTAGTGCTTAGGAAATCTATTGGAGGCAGAAGCAGTCAAGGGTAGCCTAGGGTTAGGGTTAGGCTTAGGGTTAGGGTTAGGGTACGGCTTAGGATACGGGTTCGGGGAGGGGTCCGTGTACGGTGTAGGGTATGGGTTAGGGTTAGGGTTAGGGTTAGTGTTAGGGTTAGGGCTCATTTTAGGGAACGGGTTAGGATTAGAGTACGTGTTAGGTTTAGGGTAGGGGTTAGGGTTAGGGTACGCGTTAGGGTTAGGGTAGTTATTAAACCTATCCCACTCTCTAGATACCCCTTAGCACGTAAAGGAATATTATTTGGGGGTCCAGCCATGGAGAAGAATTTAGACACTAGGATAAGATAAGGAACACACCCATTATAAAGAAATCACGTTAGGATTCTCTTTTTAAGCTGTTCCTTAAAACACTAGTGCTTAGGAAATCTATTGGAGGCAGAAGCAGTCAAGGGTAGCCTAGGGTTAGGGTTAGGCTTAGGGTTAGGGTTAGGGTACGGCTTAGGGTACGGGTTCGGTGAGGGGTCCGTGTACGGTGTAGGGTATGGGTTAGGGTTAGGGTTAGGGTTAGTGTTAGGGTTAGGGCTCGGTTTAGGGTACGGGTTAGGATTAGGGTACGTGTTAGGGTTAGGGTAAGTGTTAGGGTAACGGTACGTGTTAGGGTTAGGGTAGTTATTAAACCTATCCCACTCTCTAGCTACCCCTTAGCACGTAAAGGAATATTATTTGGAGGACCAGCCATGGAGAAGAGTTTAGACACTAGGATAAGATAAGGAACACACCCATTATAAAGAAATCACATTAGGATTCTCTTTTTAAGCTGTTCCTTAAAACACTAGTGCTTAGGAAATCTATTGGAGGCAGAAGCAGTCAAGGGTAGCCTAGGGTTAGGGTTAGGCTTAGGGTTAGGGTTAGGGTACGGCTTAGGGTACGGGTTCGGGGAGGGGTCCGTGTACGGTGTAGGGTATGGGTTAGGGTTAGGGTTAGGGTTAGTGTTAGGGTTAGGGCTCATTTTAGGGTACGGGTTAGGATTAGAGTACTTGTTAGGTTTAGGGTAGGGGTTAGGGTTAGGGTACGCGTTAGGGTTAGGGTAGTTATTAAACCTATCCCACTCTCTAGATACCCCTTAGCACGTAAAGGAATATTATTTGGGGGTCCAGCCATGGAGAAGAATTTAGACACTAGGATGAGATATGGAACACACCCATTATAAAGAAATCACATTAGGATTCTCTTTTTAAGCTGTTCCTTAAAACACTAGTGCTTAGGAAATCTATTGGAAGCAGAAGCAGTCAAGGGTAGCCTAGGGTTAGGGTTAGGCTTAGGGTTAGGGTTAGGGTACGGCTTATGGTACGGGTTCGGGGAGGGGTCCGTGTACGGTGTAGGGTATGGGTTAGGGTTAGGGTTAGGGTTAGTGTTAGGGTTAGGGCTCGGTTTAGGGTACGGGTTACGATTAGGGTACATGTTAGGGTTAGGGTAGGGGTTAGGGTTATGAAACGCGTTAGGGTTAGGGTTGTTATTAAACCTATCCCATTCTCTAGATACCCCTTAGCACGTAAAGGAATATTATTTGGGGGTCCAGCCATGGAGAAGAGTTTAGACACTAGGATAAGATAAGGAACACACCCATTATACAGAAATCACATTAGGATTCTCTTTTTAAGCTGTTCCTTAAAACAATAGTGCTTAGGAAATCTATTGGAGGCAGAAGCAGTCAAGGGTAGCCTAGGGTTAGGGTTAGGGTTAGGGTTAGGGTTAGGGTACGGCTTAGGGTACGGGTTCGGGGAGGGGTCCGTGTACGGTGTAGGGTATGGGTTAGGGTTAGGGTTAGGGTTAGTGTTAGGGTTAGGGCTCGGTTTAGGGTACGGGTTAGGATTAGGGTACGTGTTAGGGTTAGGGTAGGGGTTAGGGTTAGTATACGCGTTAGGGTTAGGGTTGTTATTAAACCTATCCCATTCTCTAGATACCCCTTAGCACGTAAAGGAATATTATTTGGGGGTCCAGCCATGGAGAAGAGTTTAGACACTAGGATAAGATAAGGAACACACCCATTATACAGAAATCACATTAGGATTCTCTTTTTAAGCTGTTCCTTAAAACACTAGTGCTTAGGAAATCTTTTGGAGGCAGAAGCAGTCAAGGGTAGCCTAGGGTTAGGGTTAGGCTTAGGGTTAGGGTTAGGGTACGGCTTAGGGTACGGGTTCGGGGAGGGGTCCGTGTACGGTGTAGGGTATGGGTTAGGGTTAGTGTTAGGGTTAGTGTTAGGGTTAGGGCTCGGTTTAGGGTACGGGTTAGGATTAGGGTACGTGTTAGGGTTACGGTAGGGGTTAGGGTTAGGATACGCGTTAGGGTAAGGGTTGTTATTAAACCTATCCCATTCTCTAGATACCCGTTAGCACGTAAAGGAATATTATTTGGGGGTCCAGCCATGGAGAAGAGTTTAGACACTAGGATAAGATAAGGAACACACCCATTATAAAGAAATCACATTAGGATTCTCTTTTTAAGCTGTTCCTTAAAACACTAGTGCTTAGGAAATCTATTGGAGGCAGAAGCAGTCAAGGGTAGCCTAGGGTTAGGGTTAGGCTTAGGGTTAGGGTTAGGGTACGGCTTAGGGTACGGGTTCGGGGAGGGGTCCCTGTATGGTGTAGGGTATGGGTTAGGGTTAGGGTTAGGGTTAGTGTTAGGGTTAGGGCTCATTTTAGGGTACGGGTTAGGATTAGAGTACGTGTTAGGTTTAGGGTAGGGGTTAGGGTTAGGGTACGCGTTAGGGTTAGGGTAGTTATTAAACCTATCCCACTCTCTAGATACCCCTTAGCACGTAAAGGAATATTATTTGGGGGTCCAGCCATGGAGAAGAGTTTAGACACTAGGATAAGATAAGGAACACACCCATTATACAGAAATCACATTAGGATTCTCTTTTTAAGCTGTTCCTTAAAACACTAGTGCTTAGGAAATCTATTGGAGGCAGAAGCAGTCAAGGGTAGCCTAGGGTTAGGGTTAGGCTTAGGGTTAGGTTTAGGGTACGGTTTAGGGTATGGGTTCGGGGAGGGGTCCTTGTACGGTGTAGGGTATGGGTTAGGGTTAGGGTTAGGGTTAGAGTTAGGGTTAGGGCTCGGTTTAGGGTACGGGTTAGGATTAGGGTACATTTTAGGGTTAGGGTATGGGTTAGGGTTAGGATACGCGTTAGGGTTAGGGTTGTTATTAAACCTATCCCATTCTCTAGATACACCTTCGCACGTAAAGGAATATTATTTGGGGGTCCAGCCATGGAGAAGAGTTTAGACACTAGGATAAGATAAGGAACACACCCATTATACAGAAATCACATTAGGATTCTCTTTTTAAGCTGTTCCTTAAAACACTAGTGCTTAGGAAATCTATTGGAGGCAGAAGCAGTGAAGGGTAGCCTAGGGTTAGGGTTAGGCTTAGGGTTAGGGTTAGGGTACGGCTTAGGGTACGGGTTCGGGGAGGGGTCCGTGTACGGTGTAGGGTATGGGTTAGGGTTAGGGTTAGGGTTAGTGTTAGGGTTAGGGCTCGGTTTAGGGTACGGGTTAGGATTAGGGTACGTGTTAGGGTTAGGGTAGGGGTTAGGGTTAGGGTACGCGTTAGGGTTAGGGTTGTTATTAAACCTATCCCATTCTCTAGATACCCGTTAGCACGTAAAGGAATATTATTTGGGGGTCCAGCCATGGAGAAGAGTTTAGACACTAGGATAAGATAAGGAACACACCCATTATAAAGAAATCACATTAGGATTCTCTTTTTAAGCTGTTCCTTAAAACACTAGTGCTTAGGAAATCTATTGGAGGCAGAAGCAGTCAAGGGTAGCCTAGGGTTAGGGTTAGGCTTAGGGTTAGGGTTAGGGTACGGCTTAGGGTACGGGTTCGGGGAGGGGTCCGTGTTCGGTGTAGGGTATGGGTTAGGGTTAGGGTTAGGGTTAGTGTTAGGGTTTGGGCTCATTTTAGGGTACGGGTTAGGATAAGAGTACGTGTTAGGTTTAGGGTAGGGGTTAGGGTTAGGGTACGCGTTAGGGTTAGGGTAGTTATTAAACCTATCCCACTCTCTAGATACCCCTTAGCACGTAAAGGAATATTATTTGGGGGTCCAGCCATGGAGAAGAATTTAGACACTAGGATAAGATAAGGAACACACCCATTATAAAGAAATCACATTAGGATTCTCTTTTTAAGCTGTTCCTTAAAACACTAGTGCTTAGGAAATCTATTGGAAGCAGAAGCAGTCAAGGGTAGCCTAGGGTTAGGGTTAGGCTTAGGGTTAGGGTTAGGGTACGGCTTATGGTACGGGTTCGGGGAGGGGTCCGTGTACGGTGTAGGGTATGGGTTAGGGTTAGGGTTAGGGTTAGTGTTAGGGTTAGGGCTCGGTTTAGGGTACGGGTTACGATTAGGGTACATGTTAGGGTTAGGGTAGGGGTTAGGGTTAGGATACGCGTTAGGGTTAGGGTAGTTATTAAACCTATCCCACTCTCTAGATACCCCTTAGCACGTAAAGGAATATTATTTGGGGGTCCAGCCATGGAGAAGAGTTTAGACACTAGGATAAGATAAGGAACACACCCATTATACAGAAATCACATTAGGATTCTCTTTTTAAGCTGTTCCTTAAAACACTAGTGCTTAGGAAATCTATTGGAGGCAGAAGCAGTCAAGGGTAGCCTAGGGTTAGGGTTAGGCTTAGGGTTAGGGTTAGGGTACGGCTTAGGGTACGGGTTCGGGGAGGGGTCCGTGTACGGTGTAGGGTATGGGTTAGGGTTAGGGTTAGGGTTAGTGTTAGGGTTAGGGCTCGGTTTAGGGTACGGGTTAGGATAAGAGTACGTGTTAGGTTTAGGGTAGGGGTTAGGGTTAGGGTACGCGTTAGGGTTAGGGTAGTTATTAAACCTATCCCACTCTCTAGATACCCCTTAGCACGTAAAGGAATATTATTTGGGGGTCCAGCCATGGAGAAGAATTTAGACACTAGGATAAGATAAGGAACACACCCATTATAAAGAAATCACATTAGGATTCTCTTTTTAAGCTGTTCCTTAAAACACTAGTGCTTAGGAAATCTATTGGAAGCAGAAGCAGTCAAGGGTAGCCTAGGGTTAGGGTTAGGCTTAGGGTTAGGGTTAGGGTACGGCTTATGGTACGGGTTCGGGGAGGGGTCCGTGTACGGTGTAGGGTATGGGTTAGGGTTAGGGTTAGGGTTAGTGTTAGGGTTAGGGCTCGGTTTAGGGTACGGGTTACGATTAGGGTACATGTTAGGGTTAGGGTAGGGGTTAGGGTTAGGATACGCGTTAGGGTTAGGGTAGTTATTAAACCTATCCCAATCTCTAGATACCCCTTAGCACGTAAAGGAATATTATTTGGGGGTCCAGCCATGGAGAAGAGTTTAGACACTAGGATAAGATAAGGAACACACCCATTATACAGAAATCACATTAGGATTCTCTTTTTAAGCTGTTCCTTAAAACACTAGTGCTTAGGAAATCTATTGGAGGCAGAAGCAGTCAAGGGTAGCCTAGGGTTAGGGTTAGGCTTAGGGTTAGGGTTAGGGTACGGCTTAGGGTACGGGTTCGGGGAGGGGTCCGTGTACGGTGTAGGGTATGGGTTAGGGTTAGGGTTAGGGTTAGTGTTAGGGTTAGGGCTCGGTTTAGGGTACGGGTTAGGATTAGGGTACATGTTAGGGTTAGGGTAGGGGTTAGGGTTAGGATACGCGTTAGGGTTAGGGTTGTTATTAAACCTATCCCATTCTCTAGATACCCCTTAGCACGTAAAGGAATATTATTTGGGGGTCCAGCCATGGAGAAGAGTTTAGACACTAGGATAAGATAAGGAACACACCCATTATAAAGAAATCACATTAGGATTCTCTTTTTAAGCTGTTCCTTAAAACACTAGTGCTTAGGAAATCTATTGGAGGCAGAAGCAGTCAAGGGTAGCCTAGGGTTAGGGTTAGGCTTAGGGTTAGGGTTAGGGTACGGCTTAGGATACGGGTTCGGGGAGGGGTCCGTGTACGGTGTAGGGTATGGGTTAGGGTTAGGGTTAGGGTTAGTGTTAGGGTTAGGGCTCATTTTAGGGAACGGGTTAGGATTAGAGTACGTGTTAGGTTTAGGGTAGGGGTTAGGGTTAGGGTACGCGTTAGGGTTAGGGTAGTTATTAAACCTATCCCACTCTCTAGATACCCCTTAGCACGTAAAGGAATATTATTTGGGGGTCCAGCCATGGAGAAGAATTTAGACACTAGGATAAGATAAGGAACACACCCATTATAAAGAAATCACGTTAGGATTCTCTTTTTAAGCTGTTCCTTAAAACACTAGTGCTTAGGAAATCTATTGGAGGCAGAAGCAGTCAAGGGTAGCCTAGGGTTAGGGTTAGGCTTAGGGTTAGGGTTAGGGTACGGCTTAGGGTTCGGGTTCGGGGAGGGGTCCGTGTACGGTGTAGGGTATGGGTTAGGGTTAGGGTTAGGGTTAGTGTTAGGGTTAGGGCTCGGTTTACGGTACGGGTTAGGATTAGGGTACGTGTTAGGTTTAGGGTAGGGGTTAGGGTTAGGATACGCGTTAGGGTTAGGGTAGTTATTAAACCTATCCCACTCTCTAGATACCCGTTAGCACGTAAAGGAATATTATTTGGGGGTCCAGCCATGGAGAAGAGTTTAGACACTAGGATAAGATAAGGAACACACCCATTATAAAGAAATCACATTAGGATTCTCTTTTTAAGCTGTTCCTTAAAACACTATTGCTTAGGAAATCTATTGGAGGCAGAAGCAGTCAAGGGTAGCCTAGGGTTAGGGTTAGGCTTAGGGTTAGGGTTAGGGTACGGCTTAGGGTATGGGTTCGGGGAGGGGTCCGTGTACGGTGTAGGGTATGGGTTAGGGTTAGGGTTAGGGTTAGTGTTAGGGTTAGGGCTCGGTTTAGGGTACGGGTTAGGATTAGGGTACGTGTTAGGTTTAGGGTAGGGGTTAGGGTTAGGATACGTGTTAGGGTTAGGGTAGTTATTAAACCTATCCCACTCTCTAGATACCCCTTAGCACGTAAAGGAATATTATTTGGGGGTCCAGCCATGGAGAAGAGTTTAGACACTAGGATAAGATAAGGAACACACCCATTATACAGAAATCACATTAGGATTCTCTTTTTAAGCTGTTCCTTAAAACACTAGTGCTTAGGAAATCTATTGGAGGCAGAAGCAGTCAAGGGTAGCCTAGGGTTAGGGTTAGGCTTAGGGTTAGGGTTAGGGTACGGCTTAGGGTACGGGTTCGGGGAGGGGTCCGTGTACGGTGTAGGGTATGGGTTAGGGTTAGGGTTAGGGTTAGTGTTAGGGTTAGGGCTCGGTTTAGGGTACGGGTTAGTATTAGGGTACATGTTAGGGTTAGGGTAGGGGTTAGGGTTAGGATACGCTTTAGGGTTAGGGTTGTTATTAAACCTATCCCATTCTCTAGATACCCCTTAGCACGTAAAGGAATATTATTTGGGGGTCCAGCCATGGAGAAGAGTTTAGACACTAGGATAAGATAAGGAACACACCCATTATAAAGAAATCACATTCGGATTCTCTTTATAAGCTGTTCCTTAAAACACTAGTGCTTAAGAAATCTATTGGAGGCAGAAGCAGTCAAGGGTAGCCTAGGGTTAGCGTTAGGCTTAGGGTTAGGGTTAGGGTACGGCTTAGGGTCCGGTTTCGGGGCGGGGTTCCGGTACGGTGTAGGGTATGGGTTAGGGTTAGGGTTAGGGTTAGTGTTAGGGTTAGGGCTCGGTTTAGGGTATGGGTTAGGATTAGGGTACGTGTTAGGTTTAGGGTAGGGGTTAGGGTTAGGATACGCTTTAGGGTTAGGGTTGTTATTAAACCTATCCCATTCTCTAGATACCCCTTAGCACGTAAAGGAATATTATTTGGGGGTCCAGCCATGGAGAAGAGTTTAGACACTAGGATAAGATAAGGAACACACCCATTATAAAGAAATCACATTCGGATTCTCTTTATAAGCTGTTCCTTAAAACACTAGTGCTTAGGAAATCTATTGGAGGCAGAACCAGTCAAGGGTAGCCTAGGGTTAGGGTTAGGCTTAGGGTTAGGGTTAGGGTACGGCTTAGGGTACGGGTTCGGGGAGGGGTCCGTGTACGGTGTAGGGTATGGGTTAGGGTTAGGGTTAGGGTTAGTGTTAGGGTTAGGGCTCATTTTAGGGTACGGGTTAGGATTAGAGTACTTGTTAGGTTTAGGGTAGGGGTTAGGGTTAGGGTACGCGTTAGGGTTAGGGTAGTTATTAAACCTATCCCACTCTCTAGATACCCCTTAGCACGTAAAGGAATATTATTTGGGGGTCCAGCCATGGAGAAGAATTTAGACACTAGGATAAGATAAGGAACACACCCATTATAAAGAAATCACATTAGGATTCTCTTTTTAAGCTGTTCCTTAAAACACTAGTGCTTAGGAAATCTATTGGAAGCAGAAGCAGTCAAGGGTAGCCTAGGGTTAGGGTTAGGGTTAGGGTACGGCTTATGGTACGGGTTCGGGGAGGGGTCCGTGTACGGTGTAGGGTATGGGTTAGGGTTAGGGTTAGGGTTAGTGTTAGGGTTAGGGCTCGGTTTAGGGTACGGGTTACGATTAGGGTACATGTTAGGGTTAGGGTAGGGGTTAGGGTTAGGAAACGCGTTAGGGTTAGGGTTGTTATTAAACCTATCCCATTCTCTAGATACCCCTTAGCACGTAAAGGAATATTATTTGGGGGTCCAGCCATGGAGAAGAGTTTAGACACTAGGATAAGATAAGGAACACACCCATTATACAGAAATCACATTAGGATTCTCTTTTTAAGCTGTTCCTTAAAACACTAGTGCTTAGGAAATCTATTGGAGGCAGAAGCAGTCAAGGGTAGCCTAGGGTTAGGGTTAGGCTTAGGGTTAGGGTTAGGGTACGGCTTAGGGTACGGGTTCGGGGAGGGGTCCGTGTACGGTGTAGGGTATGGGTTAGGGTTAGGGTTAGGGTTAGTGTTAGGGTTAGGGCTCGGTTTAGGGTACGGGTTAGGATTAGGGTACGTGTTAGGGTTAGGGTAGGGGTTAGGGTTAGTATACGCGTTAGGGTTAGGGTTGTTATTAAACCTATCCCATTCTCTAGATACCCCTTAGCACGTAAAGGAATATTATTTGGGGGTCCAGCCATGGAGAAGAGTTTAGACACTAGGATAAGATAAGGAACACACCCATTATACAGAAATCACATTAGGATTCTCTTTTTAAGCTGTTCCTTAAAACACTAGTGCTTAGGAAATCTATTGGAGGCAGAAGCAGTCAAGGGTAGCCTAGGGTTAGGGTTAGGCTTAGGGTTAGGGTTAGGGTACGGCTTAGGGTACGGGTTCGGGGAGGGGTCCGTGTACGGTGTAGGGTATGGGTTAGGGTTAGGGTTAGGGTTAGTGTTAGGGTTAGGGCTCGGTTTAGGGTACGGGTTAGGATTAGGGTACGTGTTAGGGTTAGGGTAGGGGTTAGGGTTAGGATACGCGTTAGGGTTAGGGTTGTTATTAAACCTATCCCATTCTCTAGATACCCGTTAGCACGTAAAGGAATATTATTTGGGGGTCCAGCCATGGAGAAGAGTTTAGACACTAGGATAAGATAAGGAACACACCCATTATAAAGAAATCACATTAGGATTCTCTTTTTAAGCTGTTCCTTAAAACACTAGTGCTTAGGAAATCTATTGGAGGCAGAAGCAGTCAAGGGTAGCCTAGGGTTAGGGTTAGGCTTAGGGTTAGGGTTAGGGTACGGCTTAGGGTACGGGTTCGGGGAGGGGTCCGTGTACGGTGTAGGGTATGGGTTAGGGTTAGGGTTAGGGTTAGTGTTAGGGTTAGGGCTCATTTTAGGGTACGGGTTAGGATTAGAGTACGTGTTAGGTTTAGGGTAGGGGTTAGGGTTAGGGTACGCGTTAGGGTTAGGGTAGTTATTAAACCTATCCCACCCTCTAGATACCCCTTAGCACGTAAAGGAATATTATTTGGGGGTCCAGCCATGGAGAAGAATTTAGACACTAGGATAATATAAGGAACACACCCATTATACAGAAATCACATTAGGATTCTCTTTTTAAGCTGTTCCTTAAAACACTAGTGCTTAGGAAATCTATTGGAAGCAGAAGCAGTCAAGGGTAGCCTAGGGTTAGGGTTAGGCTTAGGGTTAGGGTTAGGGTACGGCTTAGGGTACGGGTTCGGGGAGGGGTCCGTGTACGGTGTAGGGTATGGGTTAGGGTTAGGGTTAGGGTTAGTGTTAGGGTTAGGGCTCGGTTTAGGGTACGGCTTAGGATTAGGTTACGTGTTTGGTTTAGGGTAGGGGTTACGGTTAGGATACGCGTTAGGGTTAGGGTAGTTATTAAACCTATCCCACTCTCTAGATACCCCTTAGCACGTAAAGGAATATTATTTGGGGGTCCAGCCATGGAGAAGAGTTTAGACACTAGGATAAGATAAGGAACACACCCATTATAAAGAAATCACATTAGGATTCTCTTTTTAAGCTGTTCCTTAAAACACTAGTGCTTAGGAAATCTATTGGAGGCAGAAGCAGTCAAGGGTAGCCTAGGGTTAGGGTTAGGCTTAGGGTTAGGTTTAGGGTACGGCTTAGGGTATGGGTTCGGGGAGGGGTCCGTGTACGGTGTAGGGTATGGGTTAGGGTTAGGGTTAGGGTTAGTGTTAGGGTTAGGGCTCGGTTTAGGGTACGGGTTAGGATTAGGGTACGTGTTAGGTTTAGGGTAGGGGTTAGGGTTAGGATACGTGTTAGGGTTAGGGTAGTTATTAAACCTATCCCACTCTCTAGATACCCCTTAGCACGTAAAGGAATATTATTTGGGGGTCCAGCCATGGAGAAGAGTTTAGACACTAGGATAAGATAAGGAACACACCCATTATACAGAAATCACATTAGGATTCTCTTTTTAAGCTCTTCCTTAAAACACTAGGGCTTAGGAAATCTATTGGAGGCAGAAGCAGTCAAGGGTAGCCTAGGGTTAGGGTTAGGCTTAGGGTTAGGGTTAGGGTACAGCATAGGGTACGGGTTCGGGGAGGGGTCCGTGTAAGGTGTAGGGTATGGGTTAGGGTTAGGGTTAGGGTTAGTGTTAGGGTTAGGGCTCGGTTTAGGGTACGGGTTAGGATTAGGGTACGTGTTAGGGTTAGGGTAGGGGTTAGGGTTAGTATACGCGTTAGGGTTAGGGTTGTTATTAAACCTATCCCATTCTCTAGATACCCCTTAGCACGTAAAGGAATATTATTTGGGGGTCCAGCCATGGAGAAGAGTTTAGACACTAGGATAAGATAAGGAACACACCCATTATACAGAAATCACATTAGGATTCTCTTTTTAAGCTGTTCCTTAAAACACTAGTGCTTAGGAAATCTATTGGAGGCAGAAGCAGTCAAGGGTAGCCTAGGGTTAGGTTTAGGCTTAGGGTTAGGGTTAGGGTACGGCTTAGGGTACGGGTTCGGGGAGGGGTCCGTGTACGGTGTAGGGTATGGGTTAGGGTTAGGGTTAGGGTTAGTGTTAGGGTTAGGGCTCGGTTTAGGGTACGGGTTAGGATTAGGGTACGTGTTAGGGTTAGGGTAGGGGTTAGGGTTAGGATACGCGTTAGGGTTAGGGTTGTTATTAAAACTATCCCATTCTCTAGATACCCCTTAGCACGTAAAGGAATATTATTTGGGGGTCCAGCCATGGAGAAGAGTTTAGACACTAGGATAAGATAAGGAAAACACCCATTATAAAGAAATCACATTAGGATTCTCTTTTTAAGCTGTTCCTTAAAACACTAGTGCTTAGGAAATCTATTGGAGGCAGAAGCAGTCAAGGGTAGCCTAGGGTTAGGGTTAGGCTTAGGGTTAGGGTTAGGGTACGGCTTAGGGTACGGGTTCGGGGAGGGGTCCGTGTAAGGTGTAGGGTATGGGTTAGGGTTAGGGTTAGGGTTAGTGTTAGGGTTAGGGCTCATTTTAGGGTACGGGTTAGGATTAGAGTACGTGTTAGGTTTAGGGTAGGGGTTAGGGTTAGGGTACGCGTTAGGGTTAGGGTAGTTATTAAACCTATCCCACTCTCTAGATACCCCTTAGCACGTAAAGGAATATTATTTGGGGGTCCAGCCATGGAGAAGAATTTAGACACTAGGATAATATAAGGAACACACCCATTATACAGAAATCACATTAGGATTCTCTTTTTAAGCTGTTCCTTAAAACACTAGTGCTTAGGAAATCTATTGGAAGCAGAAGCAGTCAAGGGTAGCCTAGGGTTAGGGTTAGGCTTAGGGTTAGGGTTAGGGTACGGCTTAGGGTACGGGTTCGGGGAGGGGTCCTTGTACGGTGTAGGGTATGGGTTAGGGTTAGGGTTAGGGTTAGAGTTAGGGTTAGGGCTCGGTTTAGGGTACGGGTTAGGATTAGGCTACATGTTAGGGTTAGGGTAGGGGTTAGGGTTAGGATACGCGTTAGGGTTAGGGTTGTTATTAAACCTATCCCATTCTCTAGATACCCCTTCGCACGTAAAGGAATATTATTTGGGGGTCCAGCCATGGAGAAGAGTTTAGACACTAGGATAAGATAAGGAACACACCCATTATAAAGAAATCACATTAGGATTCTCTTTTTAAGCTGTTCCTTAAAACACTAGTGCTTAGGAAATCTATTGGAGGCAGAAGCAGTCAAGGGTAGCCTAGGGTTAGGGTTAGGCTTAGGGTTAGGGTTAGGGTACGGCTTAGGGTACGGGTTCGGGGAGGGGTCCGTGTACGGTGTAGGGTATGGTTTAGGGTTAGGGTTAGGGTTAGTGTTAGGGTTAGGGCTCATTTTAGGGTACGGGTTAGGATTAGAGTACGTGTTAGGTTTAGGGTAGGGGTTAGGGTTAGGGTACGTGTTAGGGTTAGGGTAGTTATTAAACCTATCCCACTCTCTAGATACCCCTTAGCACATGAAGGAATATTATTTGGGGGTCCAGCCATGGAGAAGAGTTTAGACACTAGGATAAGATAAGGAACACACCCATTATAAAGAAATCACATTAGGATTCTCTTTTTAAGCTGTTCCTTAAAACACTAGTGCTTAGGAAATCTATTGGAGGCAGAAGCAGTCAAGGGTAGCCTAGGGTTAGGGTTAGGCTTAGGGTTAGGGTTAGGGTACGGCTTAGGGTACGGGTTCGGGGAGGGGTCCGTGTACGGTGTAGGGTATGGGTTAGGGTTAGGGTTAGGGTTAGTGTTAGGGTTAGGGCTCGGTTTAGGGTACGGGTTAGGATTAGGGTACGTGTTAGGTTTAGGGTAGGGGTTAGGGTTAGGATACGCGTTAGGGTTAGGGTAGTTATTAAACCTATCCCACTCTCTAGATACCCGTTAGCACGTAAAGGAATATTATTTGGGGGTCCAGCCATGCAGAAGAGTTTAGACACTAGGATAAGATAAGGAACACACCCATTATACAGAAATCACATTAGGATTCTCTTTTTAAGCTGTTCCTTAAAACACTAGTGCTTAGGAAATCTATTGGAGGCAGAAGCAGTCAAGGGTAGCCTAGGGTTAGGGTTAGGCTTAGGGTTAGGGTTAGGGTACGGCTTAGGGTACGGGTTCGGGGAGGGGTCCGTGTACGGTGTAGGGTATGGGTTAGGGTTAGGGTTAGGGTTAGTGTTAGGGTTAGGGCTCGGTTTAGGGTACGGGTTAGGATTAGGGTACGTGTTAGGGTTAGGGTAGGGGTTAGGGTTAGGGTACGCGTTAGGGTTAGGGTTGTTATTAAACCTATCCCATTCTCTAGATACCCGTTAGCACGTAAAGGAATATTATTTGGGGGTCCAGCCATGGAGAAGAGTTTAGACACTAGGATAAGATAAGGAACACACCCATTATAAAGAAATCACATTAGGATTCTCTTTTTAAGCTGTTCCTTAAAACACTAGTGCTTAGGAAATCTATTGGAGGCAGAAGCAGTCAAGGGTAGCCTAGGGTTAGGGTTAGGCTTAGGGTTAGGGTTAGGGTACGGCTTAGGGTACGGGTTCGGGGAGGGGTCCGTGTACGGTGTAGGGTATGGGTTAGGGTTAGGGTTAGGGTTAGTGTTAGGGTTTGGGCTCATTTTAGGGTATGGGTTAGGATAAGAGTACGTGTTAGGTTTAGGGTAGGGGTTAGGGTTAGGGTACGCGTTAGGGTTAGGGTAGTTATTAAACCTATCCCACTCTCTAGATACCCGTTAGCACGTAAAGGAATATTATTTGGGGGTCCAGCCATGGAGAAGAGTTTAGACACTAGGATAAGATAAGGAACACACCCATTATACAGAAATCACATTAGGATTCTCTTTTTAAGCTGTTCCTTAAAACACTAGTGCTTAGGAAATCTATTGGAGGCAGAAGCAGTCAAGGGTAGCCTAGGGTTAGGGTTAGGCTTAGGGTTAGGGTTAGGGTACGGCTTAGGGTACGGGTTCGGGGAGGGGTCCGTGTACGGTGTAGGGTATGGGTTAGGGTTAGGGTTAGGGTTAGTGTTAGGGTTAGGGCTCGGTTTAGGGTACGGGTTAGGATTAGGGTACGTGTTAGGGTTAGGGTAGGGGTTAGGGTTAGGGTACGCGTTAGGGTTAGGGTTGTTATTAAACCTATCCCATTCTCTAGATACCCGTTAGCACGTAAAGGAATATTATTTGGGGGTCCAGCCATGGAGAAGAGTTTAGACACTAGGATAAGATAAGGAACACACCCATTATAAAGAAATCACATTAGGATTCTCTTTTTAAGCTGTTCCTTAAAACACTAGTGCTTAGGAAATCTATTGGAGGCAGAAGCAGTCAAGGGTAGCCTAGGGTTAGGGTTAGGCTTAGGGTTAGGGTTAGGGTACGGCTTAGGGTACGGGTTCGGGGAGGGGTCCGTGTACGGTGTAGGGTATGGGTTAGGGTTAGGGTTAGGGTTAGTGTTAGGGTTTGGGCTCATTTTAGGGTACGGGTTAGGATAAGAGTACGTGTTAGGTTTAGGGTAGGGGTTAGGGTTAGGGTACGCGTTAGGGTTAGGGTAGTTATTAAACCTATCCCACTCTCTAGATACCCCTTAGCACGTAAAGGAATATTATTTGGGGGTCCAGCCATGGAGAAGAATTTAGACACTAGGATAAGATAAGGAACACACCCATTATACAGAAATCACATTAGGATTCTCTTTTTAAGCTGTTCCTTAAAACACTAGTGCTTAGGAAATCTATTGGAAGCAGAAGCAGTCAAGGGGAGCCTAGGGTTAGGGTTAGGCTTAGGGTTAGGGTTAGGGTACGGCTTATGGTACGGGTTCGGGGAGGGGTCCGTGTACGGTGTAGGGTATGGGTTAGGGTTAGGGTTAGGGTTAGTGTTAGGGTTAGGGCTCGGTTTAGGGTACGGGTTACGATTAGGGTACATGTTAGGGTTAGGGTAGGGGTTAGGGTTAGGATACGCGTTAGGGTTAGGGTAGTTATTAAACCTATCCCACTCTCTAGATACCCCTTAGCACGTAAAGGAATATTATTTGGGGGTCCAGCCATGGAGAAGAGTTTAGACACTAGGATAAGATAAGGAACACACCCATTATACAGAAATCACATTAGGATTCTCTTTTTAAGCTGTTCCTTAAAACACTAGTGCTTAGGAAATCTATTGGAGGCAGAAGCAGTCAAGGGTAGCCTAGGGTTAGGGTTAGGCTTAGGGTTAGGGTTAGGGTACGGCTTAGGGTACGGGTTCGGGGAGGGGTCCGTGTACGGTGTAGGGTATGGGTTAGGGTTAGGGTTAGGGTTAGTGTTAGGGTTAGGGCTCGGTTTAGGGTACGGGTTAGGATAAGAGTACGTGTTAGGTTTAGGGTAGGGGTTAGGGTTAGGGTACGCGTTAGGGTTAGGGTAGTTATTAAACCTATCCCACTCTCTAGATACCCCTTAGCACGTAAAGGAATATTATTTGGGGGTCCAGCCATGGAGAAGAATTTAGACACTAGGATAAGATAAGGAACACACCCATTATAAAGAAATCACATTAGGATTCTCTTTTTAAGCTGTTCCTTAAAACACTAGTGCTTAGGAAATCTATTGGAAGCAGAAGCAGTCAAGGGTAGCCTAGGGTTAGGGTTAGGCTTAGGGTTAGGGTTAGGGTACGGCTTATGGTACGGGTTCGGGGAGGGGTCCGTGTACGGTGTAGGGTATGGGTTAGGGTTAGGGTTAGGGTTAGTGTTAGGGTTAGGGCTCGGTTTAGGGTACGGGTTACGATTAGGGTACATGTTAGGGTTAGGGTAGGGGTTAGGGTTAGGATACGCGTTAGGGTTAGGGTAGTTATTAAACCTATCCCACTCTCTAGATACCCCTTAGCACGTAAAGGAATATTATTTGGGGGTCCAGCCATGGAGAAGAGTTTAGACACTAGGATAAGATAAGGAACACACCCATTATACAGAAATCACATTAGGATTCTCTTTTTAAGCTGTTCCTTAAAACACTAGTGCTTAGGAAATCTATTGGAGGCAGAAGCAGTCAAGGGTAGCCTAGGGTTAGGGTTAGGCTTAGGGTTAGGGTTAGGGTACGGCTTAGGGTACGGGTTCGGGGAGGGGTCCGTGTACGGTGTAGGGTATGGGTTAGGGTTAGGGTTAGGGTTAGTGTTAGGGTTAGGGCTCGGTTTAGGGTACGGGTTAGGATTAGGGTACATGTTAGGGTTAGGGTAGGGGTTAGGGTTAGGATACGCGTTAGGGTTAGGGTTTTTATTAAACCTATCCCATTCTCTAGATACCCCTTAGCACGTAAAGGAATATTATTTGGGGGTCCAGCCATGGAGAAGAGTTTAGACACTAGGATAAGATAAGGAACACACCCATTATAAAGAAATCACATTAGGATTCTCTTTTTAAGCTGTTCCTTAAAACACTAGTGCTTAGGAAATCTATTGGAGGCAGAAGCAGTCAAGGGTAGCCTAGGGTTAGGGTTAGGCCTAGGGTTAGGGTTAGGGTACGGCTTAGGATACGGGTTCGGGGAGGGGTCCGTGTACGGTGTAGGGTATGGGTTAGGGTTAGGGTTAGGGTTAGTGTTAGGGTTAGGGCTCATTTTAGGGAACGGGTTAGGATTAGAGTACGTGTTAGGTTTAGGGTAGGGGTTAGGGTTAGGGTACGCGTTAGGGTTAGGGTAGTTATTAAACCTATCCCACTCTCTAGATACCCCTTAGCAAGTAAAGGAATATTATTTGGGGGTCCAGCCATGGAGAAGAATTTAGACACTAGGATAAGATAAGGAACACACCCATTATAAAGAAATCACGTTAGGATTCTCTTTTTAAGCTGTTCCTTAAAACACTAGTGCTTAGGAAATCTATTGGAGGCAGAAGCAGTCAAGGGTAGCCTAGGGTTAGGGTTAGGCTTAGGGTTAGGGTTAGGGTACGGCTTAGGTTACGGGTTCGGGGAGGGGTCCGTGTACGGTGTAGGGTATGGGTTAGGGTTAGGGTTAGGGTTAGTGTTAGGGTTAGGGCTCGGTTTACGGTACGGGTTAGGATTAGGGTACGTGTTAGGTTTAGGGTAGGGGTTAGGGTTAGGATACGCGTTAGGGTTAGGGTAGTTATTAAACCTATCCCACTCTCTAGATACCCGTTAGCACGTAAAGGAATATTATTTGGGGGTCCAGCCATGGAGAAGAGTTTAGACACTAGGATAAGATAAGGAACACACCCATTATAAAGAAATCACATTAGGATTCTCTTTTTAAGCTGTTCCTTAAAACACTATTGCTTAGGAAATCTATTGGAGGCAGAAGCAGTCAAGGGTAGCCTAGGGTTAGGGTTAGGCTTAGGGTTAGGGTTAGGGTACGGCTTAGGGTATGGGTTCGGGGAGGGGTCCGTGTACGGTGTAGGGTATGGGTTAGGGTTAGGGTTAGGGTTAGTGTTAGGGTTAGGGCTCGGTTTAGGGTACGGGTTAGGATTAGGGTACGTGTTAGGTTTAGGGTAGGGGTTAGGGTTAGGATACGTGTTAGGGTTAGGGTAGTTATTAAACCTATCCCACTCTCTAGATACCCCTTAGCACGTAAAGGAATATTATTTGGGGGTCCAGCCATGGAGAAGAGTTTAGACACTAGGATAAGATAAGGAACACACCCATTATACAGAAATCACATTAGGATTCTCTTTTTAAGCTGTTCCTTAAAACACTAGTGCTTAGGAAATCTATTGGAGGCAGAAGCAGTCAAGGGTAGCCTAGGGTTAGGGTTAGGCTTAGGGTTAGGGTTAGGGTACGGCTTAGGGTACGGGTTCGGGGAGGGGTCCGTGTACGGTGTAGGGTATGGGTTAGGGTTAGGGTTAGGGTTAGTGTTAGGGTTAGGGCTCGGTTTAGGTTACGGGTTAGGATTAGGGTACATGTTAGGGTTAGGGTAGGGGTTAGGGTTAGGATACGCTTTAGGGTTAGGGTTGTTATTAAACCTATCCCATTCTCTAGATACCCCTTAGCACGTAAAGGAATATTATTTGGGGGTCCAGCCATGGAGAAGAGTTTAGACACTAGGATAAGATAAGGAACACACCCATTATAAAGAAATCACATTCGGATTCTCTTCATAAGCTGTTCCTTAAAACACTAGTGCTTAAGAAATCTATTGGAGGCAGAAGCAGTCAAGGGTAGCCTAGGGTTAGCGTTAGGCTTAGGGTTAGGGTTAGGGTACGGCTTAGGGTACGGGTTCGGTGAGGGGTCCGTGTACGGTGTAGGGTATGGGTTAGGGTTAGGTTTAGGGTTAGTGTTAGGGTTAGGGCTCGGTTTAGGGTACGGGTTAGAATTAGGGTACGTGTTAGGGTTAGGGTAAGTGTTAGGGTAAGGGTACGTGTTAGGGTTAGGGTAGTTATTAAACCTATCCCACTCTCTAGCTACCCCTTAGCACGTAAAGGAATATTATTTGGAGGACCAGCCATGGAGAAGAGTTTAGACACTAGGATAAGATAAGGAACACACCCATTATAAAGAAATCACATTAGGATTCTCTTTTTAAGCTGTTCCTTAAAACACTAGTGCTTAGGAAATCTATTGGAGGCAGAAGCAGTCAAGGGTAGCCTAGGGTTAGGGTTAGGCTTAGGGTTAGGGTTAGGGTACGGCTTAGGGTACGGGTTCGGGGAGGGGTCCGTGTACGGTGTAGGGTATGGGTTAGGGTTAGGGTTAGGGTTAGTGTTAGGGTTAGGGCTCATTTTAGGGTACGGGTTAGGATTAGAGTACTTGTTAGGTTTAGGGTAGGGTTAGGGTTAGGGGTTAGGGTTAGGGTTAGGGTTAGGGTTAGGGCTCGGTTTAGGGTACGGTTACGATTAGGGTACATGTTAGGGTTAGGGTAGGGGTTAGGGTTAGGAAACGCGTTAGGGTTAGGGTTGTTATTAAACCTATCCCATTCTCTAGATACCCTTAGCACGTAAAGGAATATTATTTGGGGGTCCAGCCATGGAGAAGAGTTTAGACACTAGGATAAGATAAGGAACACACCCATTATACAGAAATCACATTAGGATTCTCTTTTAAGCTGTTCCTTAAAACACTAGTGCTTAGGAAATCTATTGGAGGCAGAAGCAGTCAAGGGTAGCCTAGGGTTAGGGTTAGGCTTAGGGTTAGGGTTAGGGTACGGCTTAGGGTACGGGTTCGGGGAGGGGTCCGTGTACGGTGTAGGGTATGGGTTAGGGTTAGGGTTAGGGTTAGTGTTAGGGTTAGGGCTCGGTTTAGGGTACGGGTTAGGATTAGGGTACGTGTTAGGGTTAGGGTAGGGGTTAGGGTTAGTATACGCGTTAGGGTTAGGGTTGTTATTAAACCTATCCCATTCTCTAGATACCCCTTAGCACGTAAAGGAATATTATTTGGGGGTCCAGCCATGGAGAAGAGTTTAGACACTAGGATAAGATAAGGAACACACCCATTATACAGAAATCACATTAGGATTCTCTTTTTAAGCTGTTCCTTAAAACACTAGTGCTTAGGAAATCTATTGGAGGCAGAAGCAGTCAAGGGTAGCCTAGGGTTAGGGTTAGGCTTAGGGTTAGGGTTAGGGTACGGCTTAGGGTACGGGTTCGGGGAGGGGTCCGTGTACGGTGTAGGGTATGGGTTAGGGTTAGGGTTAGGGTTAGTGTTAGGGTTAGGGCTCATTTTAGGGTACGGGTTAGGATTAGAGTACGTGTTAGGTTTAGGGTAGGGGTTAGGGTTAGGGTACGCGTTAGGGTTAGGGTAGTTATTAAACCTATCCCACCCTCTAGATACCCCTTAGCACGTAAAGGAATATTATTTGGGGGTCCAGCCATGGAGAAGAATTTAGACACTAGGATAATATAAGGAACACACCCATTATACAGAAATCACATTAGGATTCTCTTTTTAAGCTGTTCCTTAAAACACTAGTGCTTAGGAAATCTATTGGAAGCAGAAGCAGTCAAGGGTAGCCTAGGGTTAGGGTTAGGCTTAGGGTTAGGGTTAGGGTACGGCTTAGGGTACGGGTTCGGGGAGGGGTCCGTGTACGGTGTAGGGTATGGGTTAGGGTTAGGGGTTAGGGTTAGTGTTAGGGTTAGGGCTCGGTTTAGGGTACGGCTTAGGATTAGGTTACGTGTTTGGTTTAGGGTAGGGGTTAGGGTTAGGATACGCGTTAGGGTTAGGGTAGTTATTAAACCTATCCCACTCTCTAGATACCCCTTAGCACGTAAAGGAATATTATTTGGGGGTCCAGCCATGGAGAAGAGTTTAGACACTAGGATAAGATAAGGAACACACCCATTATAAAGAAATCACATTAGGATTCTCTTTTTAAGCTGTTCCTTAAAACACTAGTGCTTAGGAAATCTATTGGAGGCAGAAGCAGTCAAGGGTAGCCTAGGGTTAGGGTTAGGCTTAGGGTTAGGGTTAGGGTACGGCTTAGGGTACGGGTTCGGGGAGGGGTCCGTGTACGGTGTAGGGTATGGGTTAGGGTTAGGGTTAGGGTTAGTGTTAGGGTTAGGGCTCATTTTAGGGTACGGGTTAGGATTAGAGTACGTGTTAGGTTTAGGGTAGGGGTTAGGGTTAGGGTACGCGTTAGGGTTAGGGTAGTTATTAAACCTATCCCACTCTCTAGATACCCCTTAGCACGTAAAGGAATATTATTTGGGGGTCCAGCCATGGAGAAGAATTTAGACACTAGGATAATATAAGGAACACACCCATTATACAGAAATCACATTAGGATTCTCTTTTTAAGCTGTTCCTTAAAACACTAGTGCTTAGGAAATCTATTGGAGGCAGAAGCAGTCAAGGGTAGCTAGGGTTAGGGTTAGGCTTAGGGTTAGGGTTAGGGTACGGCTTAGGGTACGGGTTCGGGGAGGGGTCCGTGTACGGTGTAGGGTATGGGTTAGGGTTAGGGTTAGGGTTAGTGTTAGGGTTAGGGCTCGGTTTAGGGTACGGGTTAGGATTAGGGTACGTGTTAGGGTTAGGGTAGGGGTTAGGGTTAGTATACGCGTTAGGGTTAGGGTTGTTATTAAACCTATCCCATTCTCTAGATACCCTTAGCACGTAAAGGAATATTATTTGGGGGTCCAGCCATGGAGAAGAGTTTAGACACTAGGATAAGATAAGGAACACACCCATTATACAGAAATCACATTAGGATTCTCTTTTTAAGCTGTTCCTTAAAACACTAGTGCTTAGGAAATCTATTGGAGGCAGAAGCAGTCAAGGGTAGCCTAGGGTTAGGGTTAGGCTTAGGGTTAGGGTTAGGGTACGGCTTAGGGTACGGGTTCGGGGAGGGGTCCGTGTACGGTGTAGGGTATGGGTTAGGGTTAGGGTTAGGGTTAGTTTTAGGGTTAGGGCTCATTTTAGGGTACGGGTTAGGATTAGAGTACGTGTTAGGTTTAGGGTAGGGGTTAGGGTTAGGGTACGCGTTAGGGTTAGGGTAGTTATTAAACCTATCCCACCCTCTAGATACCCCTTAGCACGTAAAGGAATATTATTTGGGGGTCCAGCCATGGAGAAGAATTTAGACACTAGGATAATATAAGGAACACACCCATTATACAGAAATCACATTAGGATTCTCTTTTTAAGCTGTTCCTTAAAACACTAGTGCTTAGGAAATCTATTGGAAGCAGAAGCAGTCAAGGGTAGCCTAGGGTTAGGGTTAGGCTTAGGGTTAGGGTTAGGGTACGGCTTAGGGTACGGGTTCGGGGAGGGGTCCGTGTACGGTGTAGGGTATGGGTTAGGGTTAGGGTTAGGGTTAGTGTTAGGGTTAGGGCTCGGTTTAGGGTACGGCTTAGGATTAGGTTACGTGTTTGGTTTAGGGTAGGGGTTAGGGTTAGGATACGCGTTAGGGTTAGGGTAGTTATTAAACCTATCCCACTCTCTAGATACCCCTTAGCACGTAAAGGAATATTATTTGGGGGTCCAGCCATGGAGAAGAGTTTAGACACTAGGATAAGATAAGGAACACACCCATTATAAAGAAATCACATTAGGATTCTCTTTTTAAGCTGTTCCTTAAAACACTAGTGCTTAGGAAATCTATTGGAGGCAGAAGCAGTCAAGGGTAGCCTAGGGTTAGGGTTAGGCTTAGGGTTAGGGTTAGGGTACGGCTTAGGGTACGGGTTCGGGGAGGGGTCCGTGTACGGTGTAGGGTATGGGTTAGGGTTAGGGTTAGGGTTAGTGTTAGGGTTAGGGCTCATTTTAGGGTACGGGTTAGGATTAGAGTACGTGTTAGGTTTAGGGTAGGGGTTAGGGTTAGGGTACGCGTTAGGGTTAGGGTAGTTATTAAACCTATCCCACTCTCTAGATACCCCTTAGCACGTAAAGGAATATTATTTGGGGGTCCAGCCATGGAGAAGAATTTAGACACTAGGATAATATAAGGAACACACCCATTATACAGAAATCACATTAGGATTCTCTTTTTAAGCTGTTCCTTAAAACACTAGTGCTTAGGAAATCTATTGGAAGCAGAAGCAGTCAAGGGTAGCCTAGGGTTAGGGTTAGGCTTAGGGTTAGGGTTAGGGTACGGCTTAGGGTACGGGTTCGGGGAGGGGTCCGTGTACGGTGTAGGGTATGGGTTAGGGTTAGGGTTAGGGTTAGAGTTATGGTTAGGGCTCGGTTTAGGGTACGGGTTAGGATTAGGCTACATGTTAGGGTTAGGGTAGGGGTTAGGGTTAGGATACGCGTTAGGGTTAGGGTTGTTATTAAACCTATCCCATTCTCTAGATACCCCTTCGCACGTAAAGGAATATTATTTGGGGGTCCAGCCATGGAGAAGAGTTTAGACACTAGGATAAGATAAAGAACACACCCATTATAAAGAAATCACATTAGGATTCTCTTTTTAAGCTGTTCCTTAAAACACTAGTGCTTAGGAAATCTATTGGAGGCAGAAGCAGTCAAGGGTAGCCTAGGGTTAGGGTTAGGCTTAGGGTTAGGGTTAGGGTACGGCTTAGGGTACGGGTTCGGGGAGGGGTCCGTGTACGGTGTAGGGTATGGTTTAGGGTTAGGGTTAGGGTTAGTGTTAGGGTTAGGGCTCATTTTAGGGTACGGGTTAGGATTAGAGTACGTGTTAGGTTTAGGGTAGGGGTTAGGGTTAGGGTACGTGTTAGGGTTAGGGTAGTTATTAAACCTATCCCACTCTCTAGATACCCCTTAGCACATAAAGGAATAATATTTGGGGGTCCAGCCATGGAGAAGAGTTTAGACACTAGGATAAGATAAGGAACACACCCATTATAAAGAAATCACATTAGGATTCTCTTTTTAAGCTGTTCCTTAAAACACTAGTGCTTAGGAAATCTATTGGAGGCAGAAGCAGTCAAGGGTAGCCTAGGGTTAGGGTTAGGCTTAGGGTTAGGGTTAGGGTACGGCTTAGGGTACGGGTTCGGGGAGGGGTCCGTGTACGGTGTAGGGTATGGGTTAGGGTTAGGGTTAGGGTTAGTGTTAGGGTTAGGGCTCGGTTTAGGGTACGGGTTAGGATTAGGGTACGTGTTAGGTTTAGGGTAGGGGTTAGGGTTAGGATACGCGTTAGGGTTAGGGTAGTTATTAAACCTATCCCACTCTCTAGATACCCGTTAGCACGTAAAGGAATATTATTTGGGGGTCCAGCCATGGAGAAGAGTTTAGACACTAGGATAAGATAAGGAACACACCCATTATACAGAAATCACATTAGGATTCTCTTTTTAAGCTGTTCCTTAAAACACTAGTGCTTAGGAAATCTATTGGAGGCAGAAGCAGTCAAGGGTAGCCTAGGGTTAGGGTTAGGCTTAGGGTTAGGGTTAGGGTACGGCTTAGGGTACGGGTTCGGGGAGGGGTCCGTGTACGGTGTAGGGTATGGTTTAGGGTTAGGGTTAGGGTTAGTGTTAGGGTTAGGGCTCATTTTAGGGTACGGGTTAAGATTAGAGTACGTGTTAGGTTTAGGGTAGGGGTTAGGGTTAGGGTACGCGTTAGGGTTAGGGTAGTTATTAAACCTATCCCACTCTCTAGATACCCCTTAGCACGTAAAGGAATATTATTTGGGGGTCCAGCCATGGAGAAGAGTTTAGACACTAGGATAAGATAAGGAACACACCCATTATAAAGAAATCACATTAGGATTCTCTTTTTAAGCTGTTCCTTAAAACACTAGTGCTTAGGAAATCTATTGGAGGCAGAAGCAGTCAAGGGTAGCCTAGGGTTAGGGTTAGGCTTAGGGTTAGGGTTAGGGTACAGCTTAGGGTACGGGTTCGGGGAGGGGTCCGTGTACGGTGTAGGGTATGGGTTAGGGTTAGGGTTAGGGTTAGTGTTAGGGTTAGGGCTCATTTTAGGGAACGGGTTAGGATTAGAGTACGTGTTAGGTTTAGGGTAGGGGTTAGGGTTAGCGTACGCGTTAGGGTTAGGGTAGTTATTAAACCTATCCCACTCTCTAGATACCCCTTAGCACGTAAAGGAATATTATTTGGGGGACCAGCCATGGAGAAGAATTTAGACACTAGGATAAGATAAGGAACACACCCATTATAAAGAAATCACATTAGGATTCTCTTTTTAAGCTGTTCCTTAAAACACTAGTGCTTAGGAAATCTATTGGAAGCAGAAGCAGTCAAGGGTAGCCTAGGGTTAGGGTTAGGCTTAGGGTTAGGGTTAGGGTACGGCTTAGGGTACGGGTTCGGGGAGGGGTCCGTGAACGGTGTAGGGTATGGGTTAGGGTTAGGGTTAGGGTTAGTGTTAGGGTTAGGGCTCGGTTTAGGGTACGGGTTACGATTAGGGTACATGTTAGGGTTAGGGTAGGGGTTAGGGTTAGGAAACGCGTTAGGGTTAGGGTTGTTATTAAACCTATCCCATTCTCTAGATACCCCTTAGCACGTAAAGGAATATTATTTGGGGGTCCAGCCATGGAGAAGAGTTTAGACACTAGGATAAGATAAGGAACACACCCATTATACAGAAATCACATTAGGATTCTCTTTTTAAGCTGTTCCTTAAAACACTAGGGCTTAGGAAATCTATTGGAGGCAGAAGCAGTCACGGGTAGCCTAGGGTTAGGGTTAGGCTTAGGGTTAGGGTTAGGGTACAGCTTAGGTTACGGGTTCGGGGAGGGGTCCGTGTACGGTGTAGGGTATGGGTTAGGGTTAGGGTTAGGGTTAGTGTTAGGGTTAGGGCTCGGTTTAGGGTACGGGTTAGGATTAGGGTACGTGTTAGGGTTAGGGTAGGGGTTAGGGTTAGTATACGCGTTAGGGTTAGGGTTGTTATTAAACCTATCCCATTCTCTAGATACCCCTTAGCACGTAAAGGAATATTATTTGGGGGTCCAGCCATGGAGAAGAGTTTAGACACTAGGATAAGATAAGGAACACACCCATTATACAGAAATCACATTAGGATTCTCTTTTTAAGCTGTTCCTTAAAACACTAGTGCTTAGGAAATCTATTGGAGGCAGAAGCAGTCAAGGGTAGCCTAGGGTTAGGGTTAGGCTTAGGGTTAGGGTTAGGGTACGGGTTCGGGGAGGGGTCCGTGTACGGTGTAGGGTATGGGTTAGGGTTAGGGTTAGGGTTAGTGTTAGGGTTAGGGCTCATTTTAGGGTACGGGTTAGGATTAGAGTACGTGTTAGGTTTAGGGTAGGGGTTAGGGTTAGGGTAGTTATTAAACCTATCCCACTCTCTAGATACCCCTTAGCACGTAAAGGAATATTATTTGGGGGTCCAGCCATGGAGAAGAATTTAGACACTAGGATAAGATAAGGAACACACCCATTATACAGAAATCACATTAGGATTCTCTTTTTAAGCTGTTCCTTAAAACACTAGTGCTTAGGAAATCTATTGGAAGCAGAAGCAGTCAAGGGTAGCCTAGGGTTAGGGTTAGGCTTAGGGTTAGGTTTAGGGTACGGCTTATGGTACGGGTTCGGGGAGGGGTCCGTGTACGGTGTAGGGTATGGGTTAGGGTTAGGGTTAGGGTTAGTGTTAGGGTTAGGGCTCGGTTTAGGGTACGGGTTAGGATTAGGGTACGTGTTAGGTTTAGGGTAGGGGTTAGGGTTAGGATACGCGTTAGGGTTAGGGTAGTTATTAAACCTATCCCACTCTCTAGATACCCGTTAGCACGTAAAGGAATATTATTTGGGGGTCCAGCCATGGAGAAGAGTTTAGACACTAGGATAAGATAAGGAACACACCCATTATAAAGAAATCACATTAGGATTCTCTTTTTAAGCTGTTCCTTAAAACACTAGTGCTTAGGAAATCTATTGGAGGCAGAAGCAGTCAAGGGTAGCCTAGGGTTAGGGTTAGGCTTAGGGTTAGGGTTAGGGTACGGCTTAGGGTACGGGTTCGGGGAGGGGTCCGTGTACGGTGTAGGGTATGGTTTAGGGTTAGGGTTAGGGTTAGTGTTAGGGTTAGGGCTCATTTTAGGGTACGGGTTAGGATTAGAGTACGTGTTAGGTTTAGGGTAGGTGTTAGGGTTAGGGTACGCGTTAGGGTTAGGGTAGTTATTAAACCTATCCCACTCTCTAGATACCCCTTAGCACGTAAAGGAATATTATTTGGGGGTCCAGCCATGGAGAAGAGTTTAGACACTAGGATAAGATAAGGAACACACCCATTATAAAGAAATCACATTAGGATTCTCTTTTTAAGCTGTTCCTTAAAACACTAGTGCTTAGGAAATCTATTGGAGGCAGAAGCAGTCAAGGGTAGCCTAGGGTTAGGGTTAGGCTTAGGGTTAGGGTTAGGGTACGGCTTAGGGTACGGGTTCGGGGAGGGGTCCGTGTACGGTGTAGGGTATGGGTTAGGGTTAGGGTTAGGGTTAGTGTTAGGGTTAGGGCTCATTTTAGGGAACGGGTAAGGATTAGAGTACGTGTTAGGTTTAGGGTAGGGGTTAGGGTTAGGGTACGCGTTAGGGTTAGGGTAGTTATTAAACCTATCCCACTGTCTAGATACCCCTTAGCAAGTAAAGGAATATTATTTGGGGGTCCAGCCATGGAGAAGAATTTAGACACTAGGATAAGATAAGGAACACACCCATTATAAAGAAATCACGTTAGGATTCTCTTTTTAAGCTGTTCCTTAAAACACTAGTGCTTAGGAAATCTATTGGAGGCAGAAGCAGTCAAGGATAGCCTAGGGTTAGGGTTAGGCTTAGGGTTAGGGTTAGGGTACGGCTTAGGGTACGGGTTCGGGGAGGGGTCCGTGTACGGTGTAGGGTATGGGTTAGGGTTAGGGTTAGGGTTAGTGTTAGGGTTAGGGCTCATTTTAGGGTACGGGTTAGGATTAGAGTACGTGTTAGGTTTAGGGTAGGGGTTAGGGTTAGGGTAGTTATTAAACCTATCCCACTCTCTAGATACCCCTTAGCACGTAAAGGAATATTATTTGGGGGTCCAGCCATGGAGAAGAATTTAGACACTAGGATAAGATAAGGAACACACCCATTATACAGAAATCACATTAGGATTCTCTTTTTAAGCTGTTCCTTAAAACACTAGTGCTTAGGAAATCTATTGGAAGCAGAAGCAGTCAAGGGTAGCCTAGGGTTAGGGTTAGGCTTAGGGTTAGGTTTAGGGTACGGCTTAGGGTACGGGTTCGGGGAGGGGTCCGTGTACGGTGTAGGGTATGGGTTAGGGTTAGGGTTAGGGTTAGTGTTAGGGTTAGGGCTCGGTTTAGGGTACGGGTTAGGATTAGGGTACGTGTTAGGTTTAGGGTAGGGGTTAGGGTTAGGATACGCGTTAGGGTTAGGGTAGTTATTAAACCTATCCCACTCTCTAGATACCCGTTAGCACGTAAAGGAATATTATTTGGGGGTCCAGCCATGGAGAAGAGTTTAGACACTAGGATAAGATAAGGAACACACCCATTATAAAGAAATCACATTAGGATTCTCTTTTTAAGCTGTTCCTTAAAACACTAGTGCTTAGGAAATCTATTGGAGGCAGAAGCAGTCAAGGGTAGCCTAGGGTTAGGGTTAGGCTTAGGGTTAGGGTTAGGGTACGGCTTAGGGTACGGGTTCGAGGAGGGGTCCGTGTACGGTGTAGGGTATGGTTTAGGGTTAGGGTTAGGGTTAGTGTTAGGGTTAGGGCTCATTTTAGGGTACGGGTTAGGATTAGAGTACGTGTTAGGTTTAGGGTAGGGGTTAGGGTTAGGGTACGCGTTAGGGTTAGGGTAGTTATTAAACCTATCCCACTCTCTAGATACCCCTTAGCACGTAAAGGAATATTATTTGGGGGTCCAGCCATGGAGAAGAGTTTAGACACTAGGATAAGATAAGGAACACACCCATTATAAAGAAATCACATTAGGATTCTCTTTTTAAGCTGTTCCTTAAAACACTAGTGCTTAGGAAATCTATTGGAGGCAGAAGCAGTCAAGGGTAGCCTAGGGTTAGGGTTAGGCTTAGGGTTAGGGTTAGGGTACGGCTTAGGGTACGGGTTCGGGGAGGGGTCCGTGTACGGTGTAGGGTATGGGTTAGGGTTAGGGTTAGGGTTAGTGTTAGGGTTAGGGCTCATTTTAGGGAACGGGTAAGGATTAGAGTACGTGTTAGGTTTAGGGTAGGGGTTAGGGTTAGGGTACGCGTTAGGGTTAGGGTAGTTATTAAACCTATCCCACTGTCTAGATACCCCTTAGCAAGTAAAGGAATATTATTTGGGGGTCCAGCCATGGAGAAGAATTTAGACACTAGGATAAGATAAGGAACACACCCATTATAAAGAAATCACGTTAGGATTCTCTTTTTAAGCTGTTCCTTAAAACACTAGTGCTTAGGAAATCTATTGGAGGCAGAAGCAGTCAAGGGTAGCCTAGGGTTAGGGTTAGGCTTAGGGTTAGGGTTAGGGTACGGCTTAGGGTACGGGTTCGGGGAGGGGTCCGTGTACGGTGTAGGTTATGGGTTAGGGTTAGGGTTAGGGTTAGTGTTAGGGTTAGGGCTCATTTTAGGGAACGGGTTAGGATTAGAGTACGTGTTAGGTTTAGGGTAGGGGTTAGGGTTAGGGTACGCGTTAGGGTTAGGGTAGTTATTAAACCTATCCCACTCTCTAGATACCCCTTAGCAAGTAAAGGAATATTATTTGGGGGTCCAGCCATGGAGAAGAATTTAGACACTAGGATAAGATAAGGAACACACCCATTATAAAGAAATCACGTTAGGATTCTCTTTTTAAGCTGTTCCTTAAAACACTAGTGCTTAGGAAATCTATTGGAGGCAGAAGCAGTCAAGGGTAGCCTAGGGTAAGGGTTAGGCTTAGGGTTAGGGTTAGGGTACGGCTTAGGGTACGGGTTCGGGGAGGGGTCCGTGTACGGTGTAGGGTATGGTTTAGGGTTAGGGTTAGGGTTAGTGTTAGGTTTAGGGCTCATTTTAGGGTATGGGGTAGGATTAGAGTACGTGTTAGGTTTAGGGTAGGGGTTAGGGTTAGGGTACGTGTTAGGGTTAGGGTAGTTATTAAACCTATCCCACTCTCTAGATACCCCTTAGCACGTAAAGGAATATTATTTGGGGGTCCAGCCATGGAGAAGAGTTTAGACACTAGGATAAGATAAGGAACACACCCATTATAAAGAAATCACATTAGGATTCTCTTTTTAAGCTGTTCCTTAAAACACTAGTGCTTAGGAAATCTATTGGAGGCAGAAGCAGTCAAGGGTAGCCTAGGGTTAGGGTTAGGCTTAGGGTTAGGGTTAGGGTACGGCTTAGGGTACGGGTTCGGGGAGGGGTCCGTGTACGGTGTAGGGTATGGGTTAGGGTTAGGGTTAGGGTTAGTGTTAGGGTTAGGGCTCATTTTAGGGAACGGGTTAGGATTAGAGTACGTGTTAGGTTTAGGGTAGGGGTTAGGGTTAGGGTACGCGTTAGGGTTAGGGTAGTTATTAAACCTATCCCACTCTCTAGATACCCCTTAGCAAGTAAAGGAATATTATTTGGGGGTCCAGCCATGGAGAAGAATTTAGACACTAGGATAAGATAAGGAACACACCCATTATAAAGAAATCACGTTAGGATTCTCTTTTTAAGCTGTTCCTTAAAACACTAGTGCTTAGGAAATCTATTGGAGGCAGAAGCAGTCAAGGGTAGCCTAGGGTTAGGGTTAGGCTTAGGGTTAGGGTTAGGGTACGGCTTAGGGTACGGGTTCGGGGAGGGGTCCGTGTACGGTGTAGGGTATGGGTTAGGGTTAGGGTTAGGGTTAGTGTTAGGGTTAGGGCTCATTTTAGGGAACGGGTTAGGATTAGAGTACGTGTTAGGTTTAGGGTAGGGGTTAGGGTTAGGGTACGCGTTAGGGTTAGGGTAGTTATTAAACCTATCCCACTCTCTAGATACCCCTTAGCAAGTAAAGGAATATTATTTGGGGGTCCAGCCATGGAGAAGAATTTAGACACTAGGATAAGATAAGGAACACACCCATTATAAAGAAATCACGTTAGGATTATCTTTTTAAGCTGTTCCTTAAAACACTAGTGCTTAGGAAATCTATTGGAGGCAGAAGCAGTCAAGGGTAGCCTAGGGTTAGGGTTAGGCTTAGGGTTAGGGTTAGGGTACGGCTTAGGGTACGGGTTCGGGGAGGGGTCCGTGTACGGTGTAGGGTATGGGTTAGGGTTAGGGTTAGGGTTAGTGTTAGGGTTAGGGCTCGGTTTAGGGTACGGGTTAGGTTTAGGGTACGTGTTAGGTTTAGGGTAGGGGTTAGGGTTAGGATACGCGTTTGGGTTAGGGTAGTTATTAAACCTATCCCACTCTCTAGATACCCGTTAGCACGTAAAGGAATATTATTTGGGGGTCCAGCCATGGAGAAGAGTTTAGACACTAGGATAAGATAAGGAACACACCCATTATAAAGAAATCACATTAGGATTCTCTTTTTAAGCTGTTCCTTAAAACACTATTGCTTAGGAAATCTATTGGAGGCAGAAGCAGTCAAGGGTAGCCTAGGGTTAGGGTTAGGCTTAGGGTTAGGGTTAGGGTACGGCTTAGGGTATGGGTTCGGGGAGGGGTCCGTGTACGGTGTAGGGTATGGGTTAGGGTTAGGGTTAGGGTTAGTGTTAGGGTTAGGGCTCGGTTTAGGGTACGGGTTAGGATTAGGGTACGTGTTAGGTTTAGGGTAGGGGTTAGGGTTAGGATACGTGTTAGGGTTAGGGTAGTTATTAAACCTATCCCACTCTCTAGATACCCCTTAGCACGTAAAGGAATATTATTTGGGGGTCCAGCCATGGAGAAGAGTTTAGACACTAGGATAAGATAAGGAACACACCCATTATACAGAAATCACATTAGGATTCTCTTTTTAAGCTGTTCCTTAAAACACTAGTGCTTAGGAAATCTATTGGAGGCAGAAGCAGTCAAGGGTAGCCTAGGGTTAGGGTTAGGCTTAGGGTTAGGGTTAGGGTACGGCTTAGGGTACGGGTTCGGGGAGGGGTCCGTGTACGGTGTAGGGTATGGGTTAGGGTTAGGGTTAGGGTTAGTGTTAGGGTTAGGGCTCGGTTTAGGGTACGGGTTAGGATTAGGGTACATGTTAGGGTTAGGGTAGGGGTTAGGGTTAGGATACGCTTTAGGGTTAGGGTTGTTATTAAACCTATCCCATTCTCTAGATACCCCTTAGCACGTAAAGGAATATTATTTGGGGGTCCAGCCATGGAGAAGAGTTTAGACCCTAGGATAAGATAAGGAACACACCCATTATAAAGAAATCACATTCGGATTCTCTTTATAAGCTGTTCCTTAAAACACTAGTGCTTAGGAAATCTATTGGAGGCAGAAGCAGTCAAGGGTAGTCTAGGGTTAGGGTTAGGCTTAGGGTTAGGGTTAGGGTACGCCTTAGGGTACGGGTTCGGTGAGGGGTCCGTGTACGGTGTAGGGTATGGGTTAGGGTTAGGGTTAGTGTTAGGGTTAGGGCTCGGTTTAGGGTACGGGTTAGGATTAGGGTACGTGTTAGGGTTAGGGTAAGTGTTAGGGTAAGGGTACGTGTTAGGGTTAGGGTAGTTATTAAACCTATCCCACTCTCTAGCTACCCCTTAGCACGTAAAGGAATATTATTTGGAGGACCAGCCATGGAGAAGAGTTTAGACACTAGGATAAGATAAGGAACACACCCATTATAAAGAAATCACATTAGGATTCTCTTTTTAAGCTGTTCCTTAAAACACTAGTGCTTAGGAAATCTATTGGAGGCAGAAGCAGTCAAGGGTAGCCTAGGGTTAGGGTTAGGCTTAGGGTTAGGGTTAGGGTACGGCTTAGGGTACGGGTTCGGGGAGGGGTCCGTGTACGGTGTAGGGTATGGGTTAGGGTTAGGGTTAGGGTTAGTGTTAGGGTTAGGGCTCATTTTAGGGTACGGGTTAGGATTAGAGTACTTGTTAGGTTTAGGGTAGGGGTTAGGGTTAGGGTACGCGTTAGGGTTAGGGTAGTTATTAAACCTATCCCACTCTCTAGATACCCCTTAGCACGTAAAGGAATATTATTTGGGGGTCCAGCCATGGAGAAGAATTTAGACACTAGGATAAGATAAGGAACACACCCATTATAAAGAAATCACATTAGGATTCTCTTTTTAAGCTGTTCCTTAAAACACTAGTGCTTAGGAAATCTATTGGAAGCAGAAGCAGTCAAGGGTAGCCTAGGGTTAGGGTTAGGCTTAGGGTTAGGGTTAGGGTACGGCTTATGGTACGGGTTCGGGGAGGGGTCCGTGTACGGTGTAGGGTATGGGTTAGGGTTAGGGTTAGGGTTAGTGTTAGGGTTAGGGCTCGGTTTAGGGTACGGGTTACGATTAGGGTACATGTTAGGGTTAGGGTAGGGGTTAGGGTTAGGAAACGCGTTAGGGTTAGGGTTGTTATTAAACCTATCCCATTCTCTAGATACCCCTTAGCACGTAAAGGAATATTATTTGGGGGTCCAGCCATGGAGAAGAGTTTAGACACTAGGATAAGATAAGGAACACACCCATTATACAGAAATCACATTAGGATTCTCTTTTTAAGCTGTTCCTTAAAACACTAGTGCTTAGGAAATCTATTGGAGGCAGAAGCAGTCAAGGGTAGCCTAGGGTTAGGGTTAGGCTTAGGGTTAGGGTTAGGGTACGGCTTAGGGTACGGGTTCGGGGAGGGGTCCGTGTACGGTGTAGGGTATGGGTTAGGGTTAGGGTTAGTGTTAGGGTTAGGGCTCGGTTTAGGGTACGGGTTAGGATTAGGGTACGTGTTAGGGTTAGGGTAGGGGTTAGGGTTAGTATACGCGTTAGGGTTAGGGTTGTTATTAAACCTATCCCATTCTCTAGATACCGCTTAGCACGTAAAGGAATATTATTTGGGGGTCCAGCCATGGAGAAGAGTTTAGACACTAGGATAAGATAAGGAACACACCCATTATACAGAAATCACATTAGGATTCTCTTTTTAAGCTGTTCCTTAAAACACTAGTGCTTAGGAAATCTATTGGAGGCAGAAGCAGTCAAGGGTAGCCTAGGGTTAGGGTTAGGCTTAGGGTTAGGGTTAGGGTACGGCTTAGGGTACGGGTTCGGGGAGGGGTCCGTGTACGGTGTAGGGTATGGGTTAGGGTTAGGGTTAGGGTTAGTGTTAGGGTTAGGGCTCATTTTAGGGTACGGGTTAGGATTAGAGTACTTGTTAGGTTTAGGGTAGGGGTTAGGGTTAGGGTACGCGTTAGGGTTAGGGTAGTTATTAAACCTATCCCACTCTCTAGATACCCCTTAGCACGTAAAGGAATATTATTTGGGGGTCCAGCCATGGAGAAGAATTTAGACACTAGGATAATATAAGGAACACACCCATTATACAGAAATCACATTAGGATTCTCTTTTTAAGCTGTTCCTTAAAACACTAGTGCTTAGGAAATCTATTGGAAGCAGAAGCAGTCAAGGGTAGCCTAGGGTTAGGGTTAGGCTTAGGGTTAGGGTTAGGGTACGGCTTAGGGTACGGGTTCGGGGAGGGGTCCGTGTACGGTGTAGGGTATGGGTTAGGGTTAGGGTTAGGGTTAGTGTTAGGGTTAGGGCTCGGTTTAGGGTACGGGTTACGATTAGGGTACATGTTAGGGTTAGGGTAGGGGTTAGGGTTAGGATACGCGTTAGGGTTAGGGTAGTTATTAAACCTATCCCACTCTCTAGATACCCCTTAGCACGTAAAGGAATATTATTTGGGGGTCCAGCCATGGAGAAGAGTTTAGACACTAGGATAAGATAAGGAACACACCCATTATACAGAAATCACATTAGGATTCTCTTTTTAAGCTGTTCCTTAAAACACTAGTGCTTAGGAAATCTATTGGAGGCAGAAGCAGTCAAGGGTAGCCTAGGGTTAGGGTTAGGCTTAGGGTTAGGGTTAGGGTACGGCTTAGGGTACGGGTTCGGGGAGGGGTCCGTGTACGGTGTAGGGTATGGGTTAGGGTTAGGGTTAGGGTTAGTGTTAGGGTTAGGGCTCGGTTTAGGGTACGGGTTAGGATAAGAGTACGTGTTAGGTTTAGGGTAGGGGTTAGGGTTAGGGTACGCGTTAGGGTTAGGGTAGTTATTAAACCTATCCCACTCTCTAGATACCCCTTAGCACGTAAAGGAATATTATTTGGGGGTCCAGCCATGGAGAAGAATTTAGACACTAGGATAAGATAAGGAACACACCCATTATAAAGAAATCACATTAGGATTCTCTTTTTAAGCTGTTCCTTAAAACACTAGTGCTTAGGAAATCTATTGGAAGCAGAAGCAGTCAAGGGTAGCCTAGGGTTAGGGTTAGGCTTAGGGTTAGGGTTAGGGTACGGCTTATGGTACGGGTTCGGGGAGGGGTCCGTGTACGGTGTAGGGTATGGGTTAGGGTTAGGGTTAGGGTTAGTGTTAGGGTTAGGGCTCGGTTTAGGGTACGGGTTACGATTAGGGTACATGTTAGGGTTAGGGTAGGGGTTAGGGTTAGGATACGCGTTAGGGTTAGGGTAGTTATTAAACCTATCCCACTCTCTAGATACCCCTTAGCACGTAAAGGAATATTATTTGGGGGTCCAGCCATGGAGAAGAGTTTAGACACTAGGATAAGATAAGGAACACACCCATTATACAGAAATCACATTAGGATTCTCTTTTTAAGCTGTTCCTTAAAACACTAGTGCTTAGGAAATCTATTGGAGGCAGAAGCAGTCAAGGGTAGCCTAGGGTTAGGGTTAGGCTTAGGGTTAGGGTTAGGGTACGGCTTAGGGTACGGGTTCGGGGAGGGGTCCGTGTACGGTGTAGGGTATGGGTTAGGGTTAGGGTTAGGGTTAGTGTTAGGGTTAGGGCTCGGTTTAGGGTACGGGTTAGGATTAGGGTACATGTTAGGGTTAGGGTAGGGGTTAGGGTTAGGATACGCGTTAGGGTTAGGGTTTTTATTAAACCTATCCCATTCTCTAGATACCCCTTAGCACGTAAAGGAATATTATTTGGGGGTCCAGCCATGGAGAAGAGTTTAGACACTAGGATAAGATAAGGAACACACCCATTATAAAGAAATCACATTAGGATTCTCTTTTTAAGCTGTTCCTTAAAACACTAGTGCTTAGGAAATCTATTGGAGGCAGAAGCAGTCAAGGGTAGCCTAGGGTTAGGGTTAGGCTTAGGGTTAGGGTTAGGGTACGGCTTAGGATACGGGTTCGGGGAGGGGTCCGTGTACGGTGTAGGGTATGGGTTAGGGTTAGGGTTAGGGTTAGTGTTAGGGTTAGGGCTCATTTTAGGGAACGGGTTAGGATTAGAGTACGTGTTAGGTTTAGGGTAGGGGTTAGGGTTAGGGTACGCGTTAGGGTTAGGGTAGTTATTAAACCTATCCCACTCTCTAGATACCCCTTAGCAAGTAAAGGAATATTATTTGGGGGTCCAGCCATGGAGAAGAATTTAGACACTAGGATAAGATAAGGAACACACCCATTATAAAGAAATCACGTTAGGATTATCTTTTTAAGCTGTTCCTTAAAACACTAGTGCTTAGGAAATCTATTGGAGGCAGAAGCAGTCAAGGGTAGCCTAGGGTTAGGGTTAGGCTTAGGGTTAGGGTTAGGGTACGGCTTAGGGTACGGGTTCGGGGAGGGGTCCGTGTACGGTGTAGGGTATGGGTTAGGGTTAGGGTTAGGGTTAGTGTTAGGGTTAGGGCTCGGTTTAGGGTACGGGTTAGGTTTAGGGTACGTGTTAGGTTTAGGGTAGGGGTTAGGGTTAGGATACGCGTTTGGGTTAGGGTAGTTATTAAACCTATCCCACTCTCTAGATACCCGTTAGCACGTAAAGGAATATTATTTGGGGGTCCAGCCATGGAGAAGAGTTTAGACACTAGGATAAGATAAGGAACACACCCATTATAAAGAAATCACATTAGGATTCTCTTTTTAAGCTGTTCCTTAAAACACTATTGCTTAGGAAATCTATTGGAGGCAGAAGCAGTCAAGGGTAGCCTAGGGTTAGGGTTAGGCTTAGGGTTAGGGTTAGGGTACGGCTTAGGGTATGGGTTCGGGGAGGGGTCCGTGTACGGTGTAGGGTATGGGTTAGGGTTAGGGTTAGGGTTAGTGTTAGGGTTAGGGCTCGGTTTAGGGTACGGGATAGGATTAGGGTACGTGTTAGGTTTAGGGTAGGGGTTAGGGTTAGGATACGTGTTAGGGTTAGGGTAGTTATTAAACCTATCCCACTCTCTAGATACCCCTTAGCACGTAAAGGAATATTATTTGGGGGTCCAGCCATGGAGAAGAGTTTAGACACTAGGATAAGATAAGGAACACACCCATTATACAGAAATCACATTAGGATTCTCTTTTTAAGCTGTTCCTTAAAACACTAGTGCTTAGGAAATCTATTGGAGGCAGAAGCAGTCAAGGGTAGCCTAGGGTTAGGGTTAGGCTTAGGGTTAGGGTTAGGGTACGGCTTAGGGTACGGGTTCGGGGAGGGGTCCGTGTACGGTGTAGGGTATGGGTTAGGGTTAGGGTTAGGGTTAGTGTTAGGGTTAGGGCTCGGTTTAGGGTACGGGTTAGGATTAGGGTACATGTTAGGGTTAGGGTAGGGGTTAGGGTTAGGATACGCTTTAGGGTTAGGGTTGTTATTAAACCTATCCCATTCTCTAGATACCCCTTAGCACGTAAAGGAATATTATTTGGGGGTCCAGCCATGGAGAAGAGTTTAGACCCTAGGATAAGATAAGGAACACACCCATTATAAAGAAATCACATTCGGATTCTCTTTATAAGCTGTTCCTTAAAACACTAGTGCTTAGGAAATCTATTGGAGGCAGAAGCAGTCAAGGGTAGTCTAGGGTTAGGGTTAGGCTTAGGGTTAGGGTTAGGGTACGCCTTAGGGTACGGGTTCGGTGAGGGGTCCGTGTACGGTGTAGGGTATGGGTTAGGGTTAGGGTTAGTGTTAGGGTTAGGGCTCGGTTTAGGGTACGGGTTAGGATTAGGGTACGTGTTAGGGTTAGGGTAAGTGTTAGGGTAAGGGTACGTGTTAGGGTTAGGGTAGTTATTAAACCTATCCCACTCTCTAGCTACCCCTTAGCACGTAAAGGAATATTATTTGGAGGACCAGCCATGGAGAAGAGTTTAGACACTAGGATAAGATAAGGAACACACCCATTATAAAGAAATCACATTAGGATTCTCTTTTTAAGCTGTTCCTTAAAACACTAGTGCTTAGGAAATCTATTGGAGGCAGAAGCAGTCAAGGGTAGCCTAGGGTTAGGGTTAGGCTTAGGGTTAGGGTTAGGGTACGGCTTAGGGTACGGGTTCGGGGAGGGGTCCGTGTACGGTGTAGGGTATGGGTTAGGGTTAGGGTTAGGGTTAGTGTTAGGGTTAGGGCTCATTTTAGGGTACGGGTTAGGATTAGAGTACTTGTTAGGTTTAGGGTAGGGGTTAGGGTTAGGGTACGCGTTAGGGTTAGGGTAGTTATTAAACCTATCCCACTCTCTAGATACCCCTTAGCACGTAAAGGAATATTATTTGGGGGTCCAGCCATGGAGAAGAATTTAGACACTAGGATAAGATAAGGAACACACCCATTATAAAGAAATCACATTAGGATTCTCTTTTTAAGCTGTTCCTTAAAACACTAGTGCTTAGGAAATCTATTGGAAGCAGAAGCAGTCAAGGGTAGCCTAGGGTTAGGGTTAGGCTTAGGGTTAGGGTTAGGGTACGGCTTATGGTACGGGTTCGGGGAGGGGTCCGTGTACGGTGTAGGGTATGGGTTAGGGTTAGGGTTAGGGTTAGTGTTAGGGTTAGGGCTCGGTTTAGGGTACGGGTTACGATTAGGGTACATGTTAGGGTTAGGGTAGGGGTTAGGGTTAGGAAACGCGTTAGGGTTAGGGTTGTTATTAAACCTATCCCATTCTCTAGATACCCCTTAGCACGTAAAGGAATATTATTTGGGGGTCCAGCCATGGAGAAGAGTTTAGACACTAGGATAAGATAAGGAACACACCCATTATACAGAAATCACATTAGGATTCTCTTTTTAAGCTGTTCCTTAAAACACTAGTGCTTAGGAAATCTATTGGAGGCAGAAGCAGTCAAGGGTAGCCTAGGGTTAGGGTTAGGCTTAGGGTTAGGGTTAGGGTACGGCTTAGGGTACGGGTTCGGGGAGGGGTCCGTGTACGGTGTAGGGTATGGGTTAGGGTTAGGGTTAGTGTTAGGGTTAGGGCTCGGTTTAGGGTACGGGTTAGGATTAGGGTACGTGTTAGGGTTAGGGTAGGGGTTAGGGTTAGTATACGCGTTAGGGTTAGGGTTGTTATTAAACCTATCCCACTGTCTAGATACCCCTTAGCAAGTAAAGGAATATTATTTGGGGGTCCAGCCATGGAGAAGAATTTAGACACTAGGATAAGATAAGGAACACACCCATTATAAAGAAATCACGTTAGGATTATCTTTTTAAGCTGTTCCTTAAAACACTAGTGCTTAGGAAATCTATTGGAGGCAGAAGCAGTCAAGGGTAGCCTAGGGTTAGGGTTAGGCTTAGGGTTAGGGTTAGGGTACGGCTTAGGGTACGGGTTCGGGGAGGGGTCCGTGTACGGTGTAGGGTATGGGTTAGGGTTAGGGTTAGGGTTAGTGTTAGGGTTAGGGCTCATTTTAGGGTACGGGTTAGGATTAGAGTACTTGTTAGGTTTAGGGTAGGGGTTAGGGTTAGGGTACGCGTTAGGGTTAGGGTAGTTATTAAACCTATCCCACTCTCTAGATACCCCTTAGCACGTAAAGGAATATTATTTGGGGGTCCAGCCATGGAGAAGAATTTAGACACTAGGATAATATAAGGAACACACCCATTATACAGAAATCACATTAGGATTCTCTTTTTAAGCTGTTCCTTAAAACACTAGTGCTTAGGAAATCTATTGGAAGCAGAAGCAGTCAAGGGTAGCCTAGGGTTAGGGTTAGGCTTAGGGTTAGGGTTAGGGTACGGCTTATGGTACGGGTTCGGGGAGGGGTCCGTGTACGGTGTAGGGTATGGGTTAGGGTTAGGGTTAGGGTTAGTGTTAGGGTTAGGGCTCGGTTTAGGGTACGGGTTACGATTAGGGTACATGTTAGGGTTAGGGTAGGGGTTAGGGTTAGGATACGCGTTAGGGTTAGGGTAGTTATTAAACCTATCCCACTCTCTAGATACCCCTTAGCACGTAAAGGAATATTATTTGGGGGTCCAGCCATGGAGAAGAGTTTAGACACTAGGATAAGATAAGGAACACACCCATTATACAGAAATCACATTAGGATTCTCTTTTTAAGCTGTTCCTTAAAACACTAGTGCTTAGGAAATCTATTGGAGGCAGAAGCAGTCAAGGGTAGCCTAGGGTTAGGGTTAGGCTTAGGGTTAGGGTTAGGGTACGGCTTAGGGTACGGGTTCGGGGAGGGGTCCGTGTACGGTGTAGGGTATGGGTTAGGGTTAGGGTTAGGGTTAGTGTTAGGGTTAGGGCTCGGTTTAGGATTAGGGTACATGTTAGGGTTAGGGTAGGGGTTAGGGTTAGGATACGCTTTAGGGTTAGGGTTGTTATTAAACCTATCCCATTCTCTAGATACCCCTTAGCACGTGAAGGAATATTATTTGGGGGTCCAGCCATGGAGAAGAGTTTAGACACTAGGATAAGATAAGGAACACACCCATTATAAAGAAATCACATTCGGATTCTCTTTATAAGCTGTTCCTTAAAACACTAGTGCTTAAGAAATCTATTGGAGGCAGAAGCAGTCAAGGGTAGCCTAGGGTTAGCGTTAGGCTTAGGGTTAGGGTTAGGGTACGGCTTAGGGTACGGGTTCGGTGAGGGGTCCGTGTACGGTGTAGGGTATGGGTTAGGGTTAGGTTTAGGGTTAGTGTTAGGGTTAGGGCTCGGTTTAGGGTACGGGTTAGAATTAGGGTACGTGTTAGGGTTAGGGTAAGTGTTAGGGTAAGGGTACGTGTTAGGGTTAGGGTAGTTATTAAACCTATCCCACTCTCTAGCTACCCCTTAGCACGTAAAGGAATATTATTTGGAGGACCAGCCATGGAGAAGAGTTTAGACACTAGGATAAGATATGGAACACACCCATTATAAAGAAATCACATTAGGATTCTCTTTTTAAGCTGTTCCTTAAAACACTAGTGCTTAGGAAATCTATTGGAGGCAGAAGCAGTCAAGGGTAGCCTAGGGTTAGGGTTAGGCTTAGGGTTAGGGTTAGGGTACGGCTTAGGGTACGGGTTCGGGGAGGGGTCCGTGTACGGTGTAGGGTATGGGTTAGGGTTAGGGTTAGGGTTAGTGTTAGGGTTAGGGCTCATTTTAGGGTACGGGTTAGGATTAGAGTACTTGTTAGGTTTAGGGTAGGGGTTAGGGTTAGGGTACGCGTTAGGGTTAGGGTAGTTATTAAACCTATCCCACTCTCTAGATACCCCTTAGCACGTAAAGGAATATTATTTGGGGGTCCAGCCATGGAGAAGAATTTAGACACTAGGATAAGATAAGGAACACACCCATTATAAAGAAATCACATTAGGATTCTCTTTTTAAGCTGTTCCTTAAAACACTAGTGCTTAGGAAATCTATTGGAAGCAGAAGCAGTCAAGGGTAGCCTAGGGTTAGGGTTAGGCTTAGGGTTAGGGTTAGGGTACGGCTTATGGTACGGGTTCGGGGAGGGGTCCGTGTACGGTGTAGGGTATGGGTTAGGGTTAGGGTTAGGGTTAGTGTTAGGGTTAGGGCTCGGTTTAGGGTACGGGTTACGATTAGGGTACATGTTAGGGTTAGGGTAGGGGTTAGGGTTAGGAAACGCGTTAGGGTTAGGGTTGTTATTAAACCTATCCCATTCTCTAGATACCCCTTAGCACGTAAAGGAATATTATTTGGGGGTCCAGCCATGGAGAAGAGTTTAGACACTAGGATAAGATAAGGAACACACCCATTATACAGAAATCACATTAGGATTCTCTTTTTAAGCTGTTCCTTAAAACACTAGTGCTTAGGAAATCTATTGGAGGCAGAAGCAGTCAAGGGTAGCCTAGGGTTAGGGTTAGGCTTAGGGTTAGGGTTAGGGTACGGCTTAGGGTACAGGTTCGGGGAGGGGTCCGTGTACGGTGTAGGGTATGGGTTAGGGTTAGGGTTAGGGTTAGTGTTAGTGTTAGGGCTCGGTTTAGGGTACGGGTTAGGATTAGGGTACGTGTTAGGGTTAGGGTAGGGGTTAGGGTTAGTATACGCGTTAGGGTTAGGGTTGTTATTAAACCTATCCCATTCTCTAGATACCCCTTAGCACGTAAAGGAATATTATTTGGGGGTCCAGCCATGGAGAAGAATTTAGACACTAGGATAAGATATGGAACACACCCATTATAAAGAAATCACATTAGGATTCTCTTTTTAAGCTGTTCCTTAAAACACTAGTGCTTAGGAAATCTATTGGAGGCAGAAGCAGTCAAGGGTAGCCTAGGGTTAGGGTTAGGCTTAGGGTGAGGGTTAGGGTACGGCTTAGGGTACGGGTTCGGGGAGGGGTCCGTGTACGGTGTAGGGTATGGGTTAGGGTTAGGGTTAGGGTTAGTGTTAGGGTTAGGGCTCATTTTAGGGAACGGGTTAGGATTAGAGTACGTGTTAGGTTTAGGGTAGGGGTTAGGGTTAGGGTACGCGTTAGGGTTAGGGTAGTTATTAAACCTATCCCACTGTCTAGATACCCCTTAGCAAGTAAAGGAATATTATTTGGGGGTCCAGCCATGGAGAAGAATTTAGACACTAGGATAAGATAAGGAACACACCCATTATAAAGAAATCACGTTAGGATTCTCTTTTTAAGCTGTTCCTTAAAACACTAGTGCTTAGGAAATCTATTGGAGGCAGAAGCAGTCAAGGGTAGCCTAGGGTTAGGGTTAGGCTTAGGGTTAGGGTTAGGGTACGGCTTAGGGTACGGGTTCGGGGAGGGGTCCGTGTACGGTGTAGGGTATGGTTTAGGGTTAGGGTTAGGGTTAGTGTTAGGGTTAGGGCTCATTTTAGGGAACGGGTTAGGATTAGAGTACGTGTTAGGTTTAGGGTAGGGGTTAGGGTTAGGGTACGCGTTAGGGTTAGGGTAGTTATTAAACCTATCCCACTCTCTAGATACCCCTTAGCAAGTAAAGGAATATTATTTGGGGGTCCAGCCATGGAGAAGAATTTAGACACTAGGATAAGATAAGGAACACACCCATTATAAAGAAATCACGTTAGGATTCTCTTTTTAAGCTGTTCCTTAAAACACTAGTGCTTAGGAAATCTATTGGAGGCAGAAGCAGTCAAGGGTAGCCTAGGGTAAGGGTTAGGCTTAGGGTTAGGGTTAGGGTACGGCTTAGGGTACGGGTTCGGGGAGGGGTCCGTGTACGGTGTAGGGTATGGTTTAGGGTTAGGGTTAGGGTTAGTGTTAGGTTTAGGGCTCATTTTAGGGTATGGGTTAGGATTAGAGTACGTGTTAGGTTTAGGGTAGGGGTTAGGGTTAGGGTACGCGTTAGGGTTAGGGTAGTTATTAAACCTATCCCACTCTCTAGATACCCCTTAGCACGTAAAGGAATATTATTTGGGGGTCCAGCCATGGAAAAGAGTTTAGACACTAGGATAAGATAAGGAACACACCCATTATAAAGAAATCACATTAGGATTCTCTTTTTAAGCTGTTCCTTAAAACACTAGTGCTTAGGAAATCTATTGGAGGCAGAAGCAGTCAAGGGTAGCCTAGGGTTAGGGTTAGGCTTAGGGTTAGGGTTAGGGTACGGCTTAGGGTACGGGTTCGGGGAGGGGTCCGTGTACGGTGTAGGGTATGGGTTAGGGTTAGGGTTAGGGTTAGTGTTAGGGTTAGGGCTCATTTTAGGGAACGGGTTAGGATTAGAGTACGTGTTAGGTTTAGGGTAGGGGTTAGGGTTAGGGTACGCGTTAGGGTTAGGGTAGTTATTAAACCTATCCCACTCTCTAGATACCCCTTAGCAAGTAAAGGAATATTATTTGGGGGTCCAGCCATGGAGAAGAATTTAGACACTAGGATAAGATAAGGAACACACCCATTATAAAGAAATCACGTTAGGATTCTCTTTTTAAGCTGTTCCTTAAAACACTAGTGCTTAGGAAATCTATTGGAGGCAGAAGCAGTCAAGGGTAGCCTAGGGTTAGGGTTAGGCTTAGGGTTAGGGTTAGGGTACGGCTTAGGGTACGGGTTCGGGGAGGGGTCCGTGTACGGTGTAGGGTATGGGTTAGGGTTAGGGTTAGGGTTAGTGTTAGGGTTAGGGCTCGGTTTAGGGTACGGGTTAGGATTAGGGTACGTGTTAGGGTTAGGGTAAGTGTTAGGGTAAGGGTACGTGTTAGGGTTAGGGTAGTTATTAAACCTATCCCACTCTCTAGCTACCCCTTAGCACGTAAAGGAATATTATTTGGAGGACCAGCCATGGAGAAGAGTTTAGACACTAGGATAAGATAAGGAACACACCCATTATAAAGAAATCACATTAGGATTCTCTTTTTAAGCTGTTCCTTAAAACACTAGTGCTTAGGAAATCTATTGGAGGCAGAAGCAGTCAAGGGTAGCCTAGGGTTAGGGTTAGGCTTAGGGTTAGGGTTAGGGTACGGCTTAGGGTACGGGTTCGGGGAGGGGTCCGTGTACGGTGTAGGGTATGGGTTAGGGTTAGGGTTAGGGTTAGTGTTAGGGTTAGGGCTCATTTTAGGGTACGGGTTAGGATTAGAGTACGTGTTAGGTTTAGGGTAGGGGTTAGGGTTAGGGTACGCGTTAGGGTTAGGGTAGTTATTAAACCTATCCCACTCTCTAGATACCCCTTAGCACGTAAAGGAATATTATTTGGGGGTCCAGCCATGGAGAAGAGTTTAGACACTAGGATAAGATAAGGAACACACCCATTATACAGAAATCACATTAGGATTCTCTTTTTAAGCTGTTCCTTAAAACACTAGTGCTTAGGAAATCTATTGGAGGCAGAAGCAGTCAAGGGTAGCCTAGGGTTAGGGTTAGGCTTAGGGTTAGGGTTAGGGTACGGCTTAGGGTACGGGTTCGGGGAGGGGTCCGTGTACGGTGTAGGTTATGCGTTAGGGTTAGTGTTAGGGTTAGTGTTAGGGTTAGGGCTCGGTTTAGGGTACGGGTTAGGATTAGGGTACGTGTTAGGGTTAGGGTAGGGGTTAGGGTTAGGATACGCGTTAGGGTTAGGGTTGTTATTAAAACTATCCCATTCTCTAGATACCCCTTAGCACGTAAAGGAATATTATTTGGGGGTCCAGCCATGGAGAAGAGTTTAGACACTAGGATAAGATAAGGAACACACCCATTATAAAGAAATCACATTAGGATTCTCTTTTTAAGCTGTTCCTTAAAACACTAGTGCTTAGGAAATCTATTGGAGGCAGAAGCAGTCAAGGGTAGCCTAGGGTTAGGGTTAGGCTTAGGGTTAGGGTTAGGGTACGGCTTAGGGTACGGGTTCGGGGAGGGGTCCGTGTACGGTGTAGGGTATGGGTTAGGGTTAGGGTTAGGGTTAGTGTTAGAGTTAGGGCTCGGTTTAGGGTACGGCTTAGGATTAGGTTACGTGTTAGGTTTAGGGTAGGGGTTAGGGTTAGGATACGCGTTAGGGTTAGGGTTGTTATTAAAACTATCCCACTCTCTAGATACCCCTTAGCACGTAAAGGAATATTTTTTGGGGGTCCAGCCATGGAGAAGAGTTTAGACACTAGGATAAGATAAGGAACACACCCGTTATACAGAAATCACATTAGGATTCTCTTTTTAAGCTGTTCCTTAAAACACTAGTGCTTAGGAAATCTATTGGAGGCAGAAGCAGTCAAGGGTAGCCTAGGGTTAGGGTTAGGCTTAGGGTTAGGTTTAGGGTACGGTTTAGGGTACGGGTTCGGGGAGGGGTCCTTGTACGGTGTAGGGTATGGGTTAGGGTTAGGGTTAGGGTTAGAGTTAGGGTTAGGGCTCGGTTTAGGGTACGGGTTAGGATTAGGGTACATGTTAGGGTTAGGGTAGGGGTTAGGGTTAGGATACGCGTTAGGGTTAGGGTTGTTATTAAACCTATCCCATTCTCTAGATACCCCTTCGCACGTAAAGGAATATTATTTGGGGGTCCAGCCATGGAGAAGAGTTTAGACACTAGGATAAGATAAGGAACACACCCATTATAAAGAAATCACATTAGGATTCTCTTTTTAAGCTGTTCCTTAAAACACTAGTGCTTAGGAAATCTATTGGAGGCAGAAGCAGTCAAGGGTAGCCTAGGGTTAGGGTTAGGCTTAGGGTTAGGGTTAGGGTACGGCTTAGGGTACGGGTTCGGGGAGGGGTCCGTGTACGGTGTAGGGTATGGGTTAGGGTTAGGGTTAGGGTTAGTGTTAGGGTTAGGGCTCATTTTAGGGAACGGGTTAGGATTAGAGTACGTGTTAGGTTTAGGGTAGGGGTTAGGGTTAGGGTACGCGTTAGGGTTAGGGTAGTTATTAAACCTATCCCACTGTCTAGATACCCCTTAGCAAGTAAAGGAATATTATTTGGGGGTCCAGCCATGGAGAAGAATTTAGACACTAGGATAAGATAAGGAACACACCCATTATAAAGAAATCACGTTAGGATTCTCTTTTTAAGCTTTTCCTTAAAACACTAGTGCTTAGGAAATCTATTGGAGGCAGAAGCAGTCAAGGGTAGCCTAGGGTTAGGGTTAGGCTTAGGGTTAGGGTTAGGGTACGGCTTAGGGTACGGGTTCGGGGAGGGGTCCGTGTACGGTGTAGGGTATGGGTTAGGGTTAGGGTTAGGGTTAGTGTTAGGGTTAGGGCTCGGATTAGGGTACGGGTTAGGATTAGGGTACGTGTTAGGTTTAGGGTAGGGGTTAGGGTTAGGATACGCGTTAGGGTTAGGGTAGTTATTAAACCTATCCCACTCTCTAGATACCCGTTAGCACGTAAAGGAATATTATTTGGGGGTCCAGCCATGGAGAAGAGTTTAGACACTAGGATAAGATAAGGAACACACCCATTATAAAGAAATCACATTAGGATTCTCTTTTTAAGCTGTTCCTTAAAACACTAGTGCTTAGGAAATCTATTGGAGGCAGAAGCAGTCAAGGGTAGCCTAGGGTTAGGGTTAGGCTTAGGGTTAGGGTTAGGGTACGGCTTAGGGTACGGGTTCGGGGAGGGGTCCGTGTACGGTGTAGGGTATGGTTTAGGGTTAGGGTTAGGGTTAGTGTTAGGGTTAGGGCTCATTTTAGGGTACGGGTTAGGATTAGAGTACGTGTTAGGTTTAGGGTAGGGGTTAGGGTTAGGGTACGCGTTAGGGTTAGGGTAGTTATTAAACCTATCCCACTCTCTAGATACCCCTTAGCACGTAAAGGAATATTATTTGGGGGTCCAGCCATGGAGAAGAGTTTAGACACTAGGATAAGATAAGGAACACACCCATTATAAAGAAATCACATTAGGATTCTCTTTTTAAGCTGTTCCTTAAAACACTAGTGCTTAGGAAATCTATTGGAGGCAGAAGCAGTCAAGGGTAGCCTAGGGTTAGGGTTAGGCTTAGGGTGAGGGTTAGGGTACGGCTTAGGGTACAGGTTCGGGGAGGGGTCCGTGTACGGTGTAGGGTATGGGTTAGGGTTAGGGTTAGGGTTAGTGTTAGGGTTAGGGCTCATTTTAGGGAACGGGTTAGGATTAGAGTACGTGTTAGGTTTAGGGTAGGGGTTAGGGTTAGGGTACGCGTTAGGGTTAGGGTAGTTATTAAACCTATCCCACTGTCTAGATACCCCTTAGCAAGTAAAGGAATATTATTTGGGGGTCCAGCCATGGAGAAGAATTTAGACACTAGGATAAGATAAGGAACACACCCATTATAAAGAAATCACGTTAGGATTCTCTTTTTAAGCTGTTCCTTAAAACACTAGTGCTTAGGAAATCTATTGGAGGCAGAAGCAGTCAAGGGTAGCCTAGGGTTAGGGTTAGGCTTAGGGTTAGGGTTAGGGTACGGCTTAGGGTACGGGTTCGGGGAGGGGTCCGTGTACGGTGTAGGGTATGGGTTAGGGTTAGGGTTAGGGTTAGTGTTAGGGTTAGGGCTCATTTTAGGGAACGGGTTAGGATTAGAGTACGTGTTAGGTTTAGGGTAGGGGTTAGGGTTAGGGTACGCGTTAGGGTTAGGGTAGTTATTAAACCTATCCCACTCTCTAGATACCCCTTAGCAAGTAAAGGAATATTATTTGGGGGTCCAGCCATGGAGAAGAATTTAGACACTAGGATAAGATAAGGAACACACCCATTATAAAGAAATCACGTTAGGATTCTCTTTTTAAGCTGTTCCTTAAAACACTAGTGCTTAGGAAATCTATTGGAGGCAGAAGCAGTCAAGGGTAGCCTAGGGTAAGGGTTAGGCTTAGGGTTAGGGTTAGGGTACGGCTTAGGGTACGGGTTCGGGGAGGGGTCCGTGTACGGTGTAGGGTATGGTTTAGGGTTAGGGTTAGGGTTAGTGTTAGGTTTAGGGCTCATTTTAGGGTATGGGTTAGGATTAGAGTACGTGTTAGGTTTAGGGTAGGGGTTAGGGTTAGGGTACGCGTTAGGGTTAGGGTAGTTATTAAACCTATCCCACTCTCTAGATACCCCTTAGCACGTAAAGGAATATTATTTGGGGGTCCAGCCATGGAAAAGAGTTTAGACACTAGGATAAGATAAGGAACACACCCATTATAAAGAAATCACATTAGGATTCTCTTTTTAAGCTGTTCCTTAAAACACTAGTGCTTAGGAAATCTATTGGAGGCAGAAGCAGTCAAGGGTAGCCTAGGGTTAGGGTTAGGCTTAGGGTTAGGGTTAGGGTACGGCTTAGGGTACGGGTTCGGGGAGGGGTCCGTGTACGGTGTAGGGTATGGGTTAGGGTTAGGGTTAGGGTTAGTGTTAGGGTTAGGGCTCATTTTAGGGAACGGGTTAGGATTAGAGTACGTGTTAGGTTTAGGGTAGGGGTTAGGGTTAGGGTACGCGTTAGGGTTAGGGTAGTTATTAAACCTATCCCACTCTCTAGATACCCCTTAGCAAGTAAAGGAATATTATTTGGGGGTCCAGCCATGGAGAAGAATTTAGACACTAGGATAAGATAAGGAACACACCCATTATAAAGAAATCACGTTAGGATTCTCTTTTTAAGCTGTTCCTTAAAACACTAGTGCTTAGGAAATCTATTGGAGGCAGAAGCAGTCAAGGGTAGCCTAGGGTTAGGGTTAGGCTTAGGGTTAGGGTTAGGGTACGGCTTAGGGTACGGGTTCGGGGAGGGGTCCGTGTACGGTGTAGGGTATGGGTTAGGGTTAGGGTTAGGGTTAGTGTTAGGGTTAGGGCTCGGTTTAGGGTACGGGTTAGGATTAGGGTACGTGTTAGGGTTAGGGTAAGTGTTAGGGTAAGGGTACGTGTTAGGGTTAGGGTAGTTATTAAACCTATCCCACTCTCTAGCTACCCCTTAGCACGTAAAGGAATATTATTTGGAGGACCAGCCATGGAGAAGAGTTTAGACACTAGGATAAGATAAGGAACACACCCATTATAAAGAAATCACATTAGGATTCTCTTTTTAAGCTGTTCCTTAAAACACTAGTGCTTAGGAAATCTATTGGAGGCAGAAGCAGTCAAGGGTAGCCTAGGGTTAGGGTTAGGCTTAGGGTTAGGGTTAGGGTACGGCTTAGGGTACGGGTTCGGGGAGGGGTCCGTGTACGGTGTAGGGTATGGGTTAGGGTTAGGGTTAGGGTTAGTGTTAGGGTTAGGGCTCATTTTAGGGTACGGGTTAGGATTAGAGTACTTGTTAGGTTTAGGGTAGGGGTTAGGGTTAGGGTACGCGTTAGGGTTAGGGTAGTTATTAAACCTATCCCACTCTCTAGATACCCCTTAGCACGTAAAGGAATATTATTTGGGGGTCCAGCCATGGAGAAGAATTTAGACACTAGGATAAGATATGGAACACACCCATTATAAAGAAATCACATTAGGATTCTCTTTTTAAGCTGTTCCTTAAAACACTAGTGCTTAGGAAATCTATTGGAGGCAGAAGCAGTCAAGGGTAGCCTAGGGTTAGGGTTAGGCTTAGGGTGAGGGTTAGGGTACGGCTTAGGGTACGGGTTCGGGGAGGGGTCCGTGTACGGTGTAGGGTATGGGTTAGGGTTAGGGTTAGGGTTAGTTTTAGGGTTAGGGCTCATTTTAGGGAACGGGTTAGGATTAGAGTACGTGTTAGGTTTAGGGTAGGGGTTAGGGTTAGGGTACGCGTTAGGGTTAGGGTAGTTATTAAACCTATCCCACTGTCTAGATACCCCTTAGCAAGTAAAGGAATATTATTTGGGGGTCCAGCCATGGAGAAGAATTTAGACACTAGGATAAGATAAGGAACACACCCATTATAAAGAAATCACGTTAGGATTCTCTTTTTAAGCTGTTCCTTAAAACACTAGTGCTTAGGAAATCTATTGGAGGCAGAAGCAGTCAAGGGTAGCCTAGGGTTAGGGTTAGGCTTAGGGTTAGGGTTAGGGTACGGCTTAGGGTACGGGTTCGGGGAGGGGTCCGTGTACGGTGTAGGGTATGGGTTAGGGTTAGGGTTAGGGTTAGTGTTAGGGTTAGGGCTCATTTTAGGGAACGGGTTAGGATTAGAGTACGTGTTAGGTTTAGGGTAGGGGTTAGGGTTAGGGTACGCGTTAGGGTTAGGGTAGTTATTAAACCTATCCCACTCTCTAGATACCCCTTAGCAAGTAAAGGAATATTATTTGGGGGTCCAGCCATGGAGAAGAATTTAGACACTAGGATAAGATAAGGAACACACCCATTATAAAGAAATCACGTTAGGATTCTCTTTTTAAGCTGTTCCTTAAAACACTAGTGCTTAGGAAATCTATTGGAGGCAGAAGCAGTCAAGGGTAGCCTAGGGTAAGGGTTAGGCTTAGGGTTAGGGTTAGGGTACGGCTTAGGGTACGGGTTCGGGGAGGGGTCCGTGTACGGTGTAGGGTATGGTTTAGGGTTAGGGTTAGGGTTAGTGTTAGGTTTAGGGCTCATTTTAGGGTATGGGTTAGGATTAGAGTACGTGTTAGGTTTAGGGTAGGGGTTAGGGTTAGGGTACGCGTTAGGGTTAGGGTAGTTATTAAACCTATCCCACTCTCTAGATACCCCTTAGCACGTAAAGGAATATTATTTGGGGGTCCAGCCATGGAAAAGAGTTTAGACACTAGGATAAGATAAGGAACACACCCATTATAAAGAAATCACATTAGGATTCTCTTTTTAAGCTGTTCCTTAAAACACTAGTGCTTAGGAAATCTATTGGAGGCAGAAGCAGTCAAGGGTAGCCTAGGGTTAGGGTTAGGCTTAGGGTTAGGGTTAGGGTACGGCTTAGGGTACGGGTTCGGGGAGGGGTCCGTGTACGGTGTAGGGTATGGGTTAGGGTTAGGGTTAGGGTTAGTGTTAGGGTTAGGGCTCATTTTAGGGAACGGGTTAGGATTAGATTACGTGTTAGGTTTAGGGTAGGGGTTAGGGTTAGGGTACGCGTTAGGGTTAGGGTAGTTATTAAACCTATCCCACTCTCTAGATACCCCTTAGCAAGTAAAGGAATATTATTTGGGGGTCCAGCCATGGAGAAGAATTTAGACACTAGGATAAGATAAGGAACACACCCATTATAAAGAAATCACGTTAGGATTCTCTTTTTAAGCTGTTCCTTAAAACACTAGTGCTTAGGAAATCTATTGGAGGCAGAAGCAGTCAAGGGTAGCCTAGGGTTAGGGTTAGGCTTAGGGTTAGGGTTAGGGTACGGCTTAGGGTACGGGTTCGGTGAGGGGTCCGTGTACGGTGTAGGGTATGGGTTAGGGTTAGGGTTAGGGTTAGTGTTAGGGTTAGGGCTCGGTTTAGGGTACGGGTTAGGATTAGGGTACGTGTTAGGGTTAGGGTAAGTGTTAGGGTAAGGGTACGTGTTAGGGTTAGGGTAGTTATTAAACCTATCCCACTCTCTAGCTACCCCTTAGCACGTAAAGGAATATTATTTGGAGGACCAGCCATGGAGAAGAGTTTAGACACTAGGATAAGATAAGGAACACACCCATTATAAAGAAATCACATTAGGATTCTCTTTTTAAGCTGTTCCTTAAAACACTAGTGCTTAGGAAATCTATTGGAGGCAGAAGCAGTCAAGGGTAGCCTAGGGTTAGGGTTAGGCTTAGGGTTAGGGTTAGGGTACGGCTTAGGGTACGGGTTCGGGGAGGGGTCCGTGTACGGTGTAGGGTATGGGTTAGGGTTAGGGTTAGGGTTAGTGTTAGGGTTAGGGCTCATTTTAGGGTACGGGTTAGGATTAGAGTACTTGTTAGGTTTAGGGTAGGGGTTAGGGTTAGGGTACGCGTTAGGGTTAGGGTAGTTATTAAACCTATCCCACTCTCTAGATACCCCTTAGCACGTAAAGGAATATTATTTGGGGGTCCAGCCATGGAGAAGAATTTAGACACTAGGATAAGATATGGAACACACCCATTATAAAGAAATCACATTAGGATTCTCTTTTTAAGCTGTTCCTTAAAACACTAGTGCTTAGGAAATCTATTGGAAGCAGAAGCAGTCAAGGGTAGCCTAGGGTTAGGGTTAGGCTTAGGGTTAGGGTTAGGGTACGGCTTATGGTACGGGTTCGGGGAGGGGTCCGTGTACGGTGTAGGGTATGGGTTAGGGTTAGGGTTAGGGTTAGTGTTAGGGTTAGGGCTCGGTTTAGGGTACGGGTTACGATTAGGGTACATGTTAGGGTTAGGGTAGGGGTTAGGGTTATGAAACGCGTTAGGGTTAGGGTTGTTATTAAACCTATCCCATTCTCTAGATACCCCTTAGCACGTAAAGGAATATTATTTGGGGGTCCAGCCATGGAGAAGAGTTTAGACACTAGGATAAGATAAGGAACACACCCATTATACAGAAATCACATTAGGATTCTCTTTTTAAGCTGTTCCTTAAAACACTAGTGCTTAGGAAATCTATTGGAGGCAGAAGCAGTCAAGGGTAGCCTAGGGTTAGGGTTAGGCTTAGGGTTAGGGTTAGGGTACGGCTTAGGGTACGGGTTCGGGGAGGGGTCCCTGTATGGTGTAGGGTATGGGTTAGGGTTAGGGTTAGGGTTAGTGTTAGGGTTAGGGCTCATTTTAGGGTACGGGTTAGGATTAGAGTACGTGTTAGGTTTAGGGTAGGGGTTAGGGTTAGGGTACGCGTTAGGGTTAGGGTAGTTATTAAACCTATCCCACTCTCTAGATACCCCTTAGCACGTAAAGGAATATTATTTGGGGGTCCAGCCATGGAGAAGAGTTTAGACACTAGGATAAGATAAGGAACACACCCATTATACAGAAATCACATTAGGATTCTCTTTTTAAGCTGTTCCTTAAAACACTAGTGCTTAGGAAATCTATTGGAGGCAGAAGCAGTCAAGGGTAGCCTAGGGTTAGGGTTAGGCTTAGGGTTAGGTTTAGGGTACGGTTTAGGGTATGGGTTCGGGGAGGGGTCCTTGTACGGTGTAGGGTATGGGTTAGGGTTAGGGTTAGAGTTAGGGTTAGGGCTCGGTTTAGGGTACGGGTTAGGATTAGGGTACATTTTAGGGTTAGGGTATGGGTTAGGGTTAGGATACGCGTTAGGGTTAGGGTTGTTATTAAACCTATCCCATTCTCTAGATACACCTTCGCACGTAAAGGAATATTATTTGGGGGTCCAGCCATGGAGAAGAGTTTAGACACTAGGATAAGATAAGGAACACACCCATTATACAGAAATCACATTAGGATTCTCTTTTTAAGCTGTTCCTTAAAACACTAGTGCTTAGGAAATCTATTGGAGGCAGAAGCAGTCAAGGGTAGCCTAGGGTTAGGGTTAGGCTTAGGGTTAGGGTTAGGGTACGGCTTAGGGTACGGGTTCGGGGAGGGGTCCGTGTACGGTGTAGGGTATGGGTTAGGGTTAGGGTTAGGGTTAGTGTTAGGGTTAGGGCTCATTTTAGGGTACGGGTTAGGATTAGAGTACGTGTTAGGTTTAGGGTAGGGGTTAGGGTTAGGGTACGCGTTAGGGTTAGGGTAGTTATTAAACCTATCCCACTCTCTAGATACCCCTTAGCACGTAAAGGAATATTATTTGGGGGTCCAGCCATGGAGAAGAGTTTAGACACTAGGATAAGATAAGGAACACACCCATTATAAAGAAATCACATTAGGATTCTCTTTTTAAGCTGTTCCTTAAAACACTAGTGCTTAGGAAATCTATTGGAGGCAGAAGCAGTCAAGGGTAGCCTAGGGTTAGGGTTAGGCTTAGGGTGAGGGTTAGGGTACGGCTTAGGGTACGGGTTCGGGGAGGGGTCCGTGTACGGTGTAGGGTATGGGTTAGGGTTAGGGTTAGGGTTAGTGTTAGGGTTAGGGCTCATTTTAGGGAACGGGTTAGGATTAGAGTACGTGTTAGGTTTAGGGTAGGGGTTAGGGTTAGGGTACGCGTTAGGGTTAGGGTAGTTATTAAACCTATCCCACTGTCTAGATACCCCTTAGCAAGTAAAGGAATATTATTTGGGGGTCCAGCCATGGAGAAGAATTTAGACACTAGGATAAGATAAGGAACACACCCATTATAAAGAAATCACGTTAGGATTCTCTTTTTAAGCTGTTCCTTAAAACACTAGTGCTTAGGAAATCTATTGGAGGCAGAAGCAGTCAAGGGTAGCCTAGGGTTAGGGTTAGGCTTAGGGTTAGGGTTAGGGTACGGCTTAGGGTACGGGTTCGGGGAGGGGTCCGTGTACGGTGTAGGGTATGGGTTAGGGTTAGGGTTAGGGTTAGTGTTAGGGTTAGGGCTCATTTTAGGGAACGGGTTAGGATTAGAGTACGTGTTAGGTTTAGGGTAGGGGTTAGGGTTAGGGTACGCGTTAGGGTTAGGGTAGTTATTAAACCTATCCCACTCTCTAGATACCCCTTAGCAAGTAAAGGAATATTATTTGGGGGTCCAGCCATGGAGAAGAATTTAGACACTAGGATAAGATAAGGAACACACCCATTATAAAGAAATCACGTTAGGATTCTCTTTTTAAGCTGTTCCTTAAAACACTAGTGCTTAGGAAATCTATTGGAGGCAGAAGCAGTCAAGGGTAGCCTAGGGTAAGGGTTAGGCTTAGGGTTAGGGTTAGGGTACGGCTTAGGGTACGGGTTCGGGGAGGGGTCCGTGTACGGTGTAGGGTATGGTTTAGGGTTAGGGTTAGGGTTAGTGTTAGGTTTAGGGCTCATTTTAGGGTATGGGTTAGGATTAGAGTACGTGTTAGGTTTAGGGTAGGGGTTAGGGTTAGGGTACGCGTTAGGGTTAGGGTAGTTATTAAACCTATCCCACTCTCTAGATACCCCTTAGCACGTAAAGGAATATTATTTGGGGGTCCAGCCATGGAAAAGAGTTTAGACACTAGGATAAGATAAGGAACACACCCATTATAAAGAAATCACATTAGGATTCTCTTTTTAAGCTGTTCCTTAAAACACTAGTGCTTAGGAAATCTATTGGAGGCAGAAGCAGTCAAGGGTAGCCTAGGGTTAGGGTTAGGCTTAGGGTTAGGGTTAGGGTACGGCTTAGGGTACGGGTTCGGGGAGGGGTCCGTGTACGGTGTAGGGTATGGGTTAGGGTTAGGGTTAGGGTTAGTGTTAGGGTTAGGGCTCATTTTAGGGAACGGGTTAGGATTAGAGTATGTGTTAGGTTTAGGGTAGGGGTTAGGGTTAGGGTACGCGTTAGGGTTAGGGTAGTTATTAAACCTATCCCACTCTCTAGATACCCCTTAGCAAGTAAAGGAATATTATTTGGGGGTCCAGCCATGGAGAAGAATTTAGACACTAGGATAAGATAAGGAACACACCCATTATAAAGAAATCACGTTAGGATTCTCTTTTTAAGCTGTTCCTTAAAACACTAGTGCTTAGGAAATCTATTGGAGGCAGAAGCAGTCAAGGGTAGCCTAGGGTTAGGGTTAGGCTTAGGCTTAGGGTTAGGGTACGGCTTAGGGTACGGGTTCGGTGAGGGGTCCGTGTACGGTGTAGGGTATGGGTTAGGGTTAGGGTTAGGGTTAGTGTTAGGGTTAGGGCTCGGTTTAGGGTACGGGTTAGGATTAGGGTACGTGTTAGGGTTAGGGTAAGTGTTAGGGTAAGGGTACGTGTTAGGGTTAGGGTAGTTATTAAACCTATCCCACTCTCTAGCTACCCCTTAGCACGTAAAGGAATATTATTTGGAGGACCAGCCATGGAGAAGAGTTTAGACACTAGGATAAGATAAGGAACACACCCATTATAAAGAAATCACATTAGGATTCTCTTTTTAAGCTGTTCCTTAAAACACTAGTGCTTAGGAAATCTATTGGAGGCAGAAGCAGTCAAGGGTAGCCTAGGGTTAGGGTTAGGCTTAGGGTTAGGGTTAGGGTACGGCTTAGGGTACGGGTTCGGGGAGGGGTCCGTGTACGGTGTAGGGTATGGGTTAGGGTTAGGGTTAGGGTTAGTGTTAGGGTTAGGGCTCATTTTAGGGTACGGGTTAGGATTAGAGTACTTGTTAGGTTTAGGGTAGGGGTTAGGGTTAGGGTACGCGTTAGGGTTAGGGTAGTTATTAAACCTATCCCACTCTCTAGATACCCCTTAGCACGTAAAGGAATATTATTTGGGGGTCCAGCCATGGAGAAGAATTTAGACACTAGGATAAGATATGGAACACACCCATTATAAAGAAATCACATTAGGATTCTCTTTTTAAGCTGTTCCTTAAAACACTAGTGCTTAGGAAATCTATTGGAAGCAGAAGCAGTCAAGGGTAGCCTAGGGTTAGGGTTAGGCTTAGGGTTAGGGTTAGGGTACGGCTTATGGTACGGGTTCGGGGAGGGGTCCGTGTACGGTGTAGGGTATGGGTTAGGGTTAGGGTTAGGGTTAGTGTTAGGGTTAGGGCTCGGTTTAGGGTACGGGTTACGATTAGGGTACATGTTAGGGTTAGGGTAGGGGTTAGGGTTATGAAACGCGTTAGGGTTAGGGTTGTTATTAAACCTATCCCATTCTCTAGATACCCCTTAGCACGTAAAGGAATATTATTTGGGGGTCCAGCCATGGAGAAGAGTTTAGACACTAGGATAAGATAAGGAACACACCCATTATACAGAAATCACATTAGGATTCTCTTTTTAAGCTGTTCCTTAAAACACTAGTGCTTAGGAAATCTATTGGAGGCAGAAGCAGTCAAGGGTAGCCTAGGGTTAGGGTTAGGGTTAGGGTTAGGGTTAGGGTACGGCTTAGGGTACGGGTTCGGGGAGGGGTCCGTGTACGGTGTAGGGTATGGGTTAGGGTTAGGGTTAGGGTTAGTGTTAGGGTTAGGGCTCGGTTTAGGGTACGGGTTAGGATTAGGGTACGTGTTAGGGTTAGGGTAGGGGTTAGGGTTAGTATACGCGTTAGGGTTAGGGTTGTTATTAAACCTATCCCATTCTCTAGATACCCCTTAGCACGTAAAGGAATATTATTTGGGGGTCCAGCCATGGAGAAGAGTTTAGACACTAGGATAAGATAAGGAACACACCCATTATACAGAAATCACATTAGGATTCTCTTTTTAAGCTGTTCCTTAAAACACTAGTGCTTAGGAAATCTTTTGGAGGCAGAAGCAGTCAAGGGTAGCCTAGGGTTAGGGTTAGGCTTAGGGTTAGGGTTAGGGTACGGCTTAGGGTACGGGTTCGGGGAGGGGTCCGTGTACGGTGTAGGGTATGGGTTAGGGTTAGTGTTAGGGTTAGTGTTAGGGTTAGGGCTCGGTTTAGGGTACGGGTTAGGATTAGGGTACGTGTTAGGGTTACGGTAGGGGTTAGGGTTAGGATACGCGTTAGGGTAAGGGTTGTTATTAAACCTATCCCATTCTCTAGATACCCGTTAGCACGTAAAGGAATATTATTTGGGGGTCCAGCCATGGAGAAGAGTTTAGACACTAGGATAAGATAAGGAACACACCCATTATAAAGAAATCACATTAGGATTCTCTTTTTAAGCTGTTCCTTAAAACACTAGTGCTTAGGAAATCTATTGGAGGCAGAAGCAGTCAAGGGTAGCCTAGGGTTAGGGTTAGGCTTAGGGTTAGGGTTAGGGTACGGCTTAGGGTACGGGTTCGGGGAGGGGTCCCTGTATGGTGTAGGGTATGGGTTAGGGTTAGGGTTAGGGTTAGTGTTAGGGTTAGGGCTCATTTTAGGGTACGGGTTAGGATTAGAGTACGTGTTAGGTTTAGGGTAGGGGTTAGGGTTAGGGTACGCGTTAGGGTTAGGGTAGTTATTAAACCTATCCCACTCTCTAGATACCCCTTAGCACGTAAAGGAATATTATTTGGGGGTCCAGCCATGGAGAAGAGTTTAGACACTAGGATAAGATAAGGAACACACCCATTATACAGAAATCACATTAGGATTCTCTTTTTAAGCTGTTCCTTAAAACACTAGTGCTTAGGAAATCTATTGGAGGCAGAAGCAGTCAAGGGTAGCCTAGGGTTAGGGTTAGGCTTAGGGTTAGGTTTAGGGTACGGTTTAGGGTATGGGTTCGGGGAGGGGTCCTTGTACGGTGTAGGGTATGGGTTAGGGTTAGGGTTAGGGTTAGAGTTAGGGTTAGGGCTCGGTTTAGGGTACGGGTTAGGATTAGGGTACATTTTAGGGTTAGGGTATGGGTTAGGGTTAGGATACGCGTTAGGGTTAGGGTTGTTATTAAACCTATCCCATTCTCTAGATACACCTTCGCACATAAAGGAATATTATTTGGGGGTCCAGCCATGGAGAAGAGTTTAGACACTAGGATAAGATAAGGAACACACCCATTATACAGAAATCACATTAGGATTCTCTTTTTAAGCTGTTCCTTAAAACACTAGTGCTTAGGAAATCTATTGGAGGCAGAAGCAGTCAAGGGTAGCCTAGGGTTAGGGTTAGGCTTAGGGTTAGGGTTAGGGTACGGCTTAGGGTACGGGTTCGGGGAGGGGTCCGTGTACGGTGTAGGGTATGGGTTAGGGTTAGGGTTAGGGTTAGTGTTAGGTTAGGGCTCGGTTTAGGGTACGGGTTAGGATAAGAGTACGTGTTAGGTTTAGGGTAGGGGTTAGGGTTAGGGTACGCGTTAGGGTTAGGGTAGTTATTAAACCTATCCCACTCTCTAGATACCCCTTAGCACGTAAAGGAATATTATTTGGGGGTCCAGCCATGGAGAAGAATTTAGACACTAGGATAAGATAAGGAACACACCCATTATAAAGAAATCACATTAGGATTCTCTTTTTAAGCTGTTCCTTAAAACACTAGTGCTTAGGAAATCTATTGGAAGCAGAAGCAGTCAAGGGTAGCCTAGGGTTAGGGTTAGGCTTAGGGTTAGGGTTAGGGTACGGCTTATGGTACGGGTTCGGGGAGGGGTCCGTGTACGGTGTAGGGTATGGGTTAGGGTTAGGGTTAGGGTTAGTGTTAGGGTTAGGGCTCGGTTTAGGGTACGGGTTACGATTAGGGTACATGTTAGGGTTAGGGTAGGGGTTAGGGTTAGGATACGAGTTAGGGTTAGGGTAGTTATTAAACCTATCCCACTCTCTAGATACCCCTTAGCACGTAAAGGAATATTATTTGGGGGTCCAGCCATGGAGAAGAGTTTAGACACTAGGATAAGATAAGGAACACACCCATTATACAGAAATCACATTAGGATTCTCTTTTTAAGCTGTTCCTTAAAACACTAGTGCTTAGGAAATCTATTGGAGGCAGAAGCAGTCAAGGGTAGCCTAGGGTTAGGGTTAGGCTTAGGGTTAGGGTTAGGGTACGGCTTAGGGTACGGGTTCGGGGAGGGGTCCGTGTACGGTGTAGGGTATGGGTTAGGGTTAGGGTTAGGGTTAGTGTTAGGGTTAGGGCTCGGTTTAGGGTACGGGTTAGGATTAGGGTACATGTTAGGGTTAGGGTAGGGGTTAGGGTTAGGATACGCGTTAGGGTTAGGGTTGTTATTAAACCTATCCCATTCTCTAGATACCCCTTAGCACGTAAAGGAATATTATTTGGGGGTCCAGCCATGGAGAAGAGTTTAGACACTAGGATAAGATAAGGAACACACCCATTATAAAGAAATCACATTAGGATTCTCTTTTTAAGCTGTTCCTTAAAACACTAGTGCTTAGGAAATCTATTGGAGGCAGAAGCAGTCAAGGGTAGCCTAGGGTTAGGGTTAGGCTTAGGGTTAGGGTTAGGGTACGGCTTAGGATACGGGTTCGGGGAGGGGTCCGTGTACGGTGTAGGGTATGGGTTAGGGTTAGGGTTAGGGTTAGTGTTAGGGTTAGGGCTCATTTTAGGGAACGGGTTAGGATTAGAGTACGTGTTAGGTTTAGGGTAGGGGTTAGGGTTAGGGTACGCGTTAGGGTTAGGGTAGTTATTAAACCTATCCCACTCTCTAGATACCCCTTAGCACGTAAAGGAATATTATTTGGGGGTCCAGCCATGGAGAAGAATTTAGACACTAGGATAAGATAAGGAACACACCCATTATAAAGAAATCACGTTAGGATTCTCTTTTTAAGCTGTTCCTTAAAACACTAGTGCTTAGGAAATCTATTGGAGGCAGAAGCAGTCAAGGGTAGCCTAGGGTTAGGGTTAGGCTTAGGGTTAGGGTTAGGGTACGGCTTAGGGTACGGGTTCGGTGAGGGGTCCGTGTACGGTGTAGGGTATGGGTTAGGGTTAGGGTTAGGGTTAGTGTTAGGGTTAGGGCTCGGTTTAGGGTACGGGTTAGGATTAGGGTACGTGTTAGGGTTAGGGTAAGTGTTAGGGTAACGGTACGTGTTAGGGTTAGGGTAGTTATTAAACCTATCCCACTCTCTAGCTACCCCTTAGCACGTAAAGGAATATTATTTGGAGGACCAGCCATGGAGAAGAGTTTAGACACTAGGATAAGATAAGGAACACACCCATTATAAAGAAATCACATTAGGATTCTCTTTTTAAGCTGTTCCTTAAAACACTAGTGCTTAGGAAATCTATTGGAGGCAGAAGCAGTCAAGGGTAGCCTAGGGTTAGGGTTAGGCTTAGGGTTAGGGTTAGGGTACGGCTTAGGGTACGGGTTCGGGGAGGGGTCCGTGTACGGTGTAGGGTATGGGTTAGGGTTAGGGTTAGGGTTAGTGTTAGGGTTAGGGCTCATTTTAGGGTACGGGTTAGGATTAGAGTACTTGTTAGGTTTAGGGTAGGGGTTAGGGTTAGGGTACGCGTTAGGGTTAGGGTAGTTATTAAACCTATCCCACTCTCTAGATACCCCTTAGCACGTAAAGGAATATTATTTGGGGGTCCAGCCATGGAGAAGAATTTAGACACTAGGATGAGATATGGAACACACCCATTATAAAGAAATCACATTAGGATTCTCTTTTTAAGCTGTTCCTTAAAACACTAGTGCTTAGGAAATCTATTGGAAGCAGAAGCAGTCAAGGGTAGCCTAGGGTTAGGGTTAGGCTTAGGGTTAGGGTTAGGGTACGGCTTATGGTACGGGTTCGGGGAGGGGTCCGTGTACGGTGTAGGGTATGGGTTAGGGTTAGGGTTAGGGTTAGTGTTAGGGTTAGGGCTCGGTTTAGGGTACGGGTTACGATTAGGGTACATGTTAGGGTTAGGGTAGGGGTTAGGGTTATGAAACGCGTTAGGGTTAGGGTTGTTATTAAACCTATCCCATTCTCTAGATACCCCTTAGCACGTAAAGGAATATTATTTGGGGGTCCAGCCATGGAGAAGAGTTTAGACACTAGGATAAGATAAGGAACACACCCATTATACAGAAATCACATTAGGATTCTCTTTTTAAGCTGTTCCTTAAAACAATAGTGCTTAGGAAATCTATTGGAGGCAGAAGCAGTCAAGGGTAGCCTAGGGTTAGGGTTAGGGTTAGGGTTAGGGTTAGGGTACGGCTTAGGGTACGGGTTCGGGGAGGGGTCCGTGTACGGTGTAGGGTATGGGTTAGGGTTAGGGTTAGGGTTAGTGTTAGGGTTAGGGCTCGGTTTAGGGTACGGGTTACGATTAGGGTACATGTTAGGGTTAGGGTAGGGGTTAGGGTTAGGATACGAGTTAGGGTTAGGGTAGTTATTAAACCTATCCCACTCTCTAGATACCCCTTAGCACGTAAAGGAATATTATTTGGGGGTCCAGCCATGGAGAAGAGTTTAGACACTAGGATAAGATAAGGAACACACCCATTATACAGAAATCACATTAGGATTCTCTTTTTAAGCTGTTCCTTAAAACACTAGTGCTTAGGAAATCTATTGGAGGCAGAAGCAGTCAAGGGTAGCCTAGGGTTAGGGTTAGGCTTAGGGTTAGGGTTAGGGTACGGCTTAGGGTACGGGTTCGGGGAGGGGTCCGTGTACGGTGTAGGGTATGGGTTAGGGTTAGGGTTAGGGTTAGTGTTAGGGTTAGGGCTCGGTTTAGGGTACGGGTTAGGATTAGGGTACATGTTAGGGTTAGGGTAGGGGTTAGGGTTAGGATACGCGTTAGGGTTAGGGTTGTTATTAAACCTATCCCATTCTCTAGATACCCCTTAGCACGTAAAGGAATATTATTTGGGGGTCCAGCCATGGAGAAGAGTTTAGACACTAGGATAAGATAAGGAACACACCCATTATAAAGAAATCACATTAGGATTCTCTTTTTAAGCTGTTCCTTAAAACACTAGTGCTTAGGAAATCTATTGGAGGCAGAAGCAGTCAAGGGTAGCCTAGGGTTAGGGTTAGGCTTAGGGTTAGGGTTAGGGTACGGCTTAGGATACGGGTTCGGGGAGGGGTCCGTGTACGGTGTAGGGTATGGGTTAGGGTTAGGGTTAGGGTTAGTGTTAGGGTTAGGGCTCATTTTAGGGAACGGGTTAGGATTAGAGTACGTGTTAGGTTTAGGGTAGGGGTTAGGGTTAGGGTACGCGTTAGGGTTAGGGTAGTTATTAAACCTATCCCACTCTCTAGATACCCCTTAGCACGTAAAGGAATATTATTTGGGGGTCCAGCCATGGAGAAGAATTTAGACACTAGGATAAGATAAGGAACACACCCATTATAAAGAAATCACGTTAGGATTCTCTTTTTAAGCTGTTCCTTAAAACACTAGTGCTTAGGAAATCTATTGGAGGCAGAAGCAGTCAAGGGTAGCCTAGGGTTAGGGTTAGGCTTAGGGTTAGGGTTAGGGTACGGCTTAGGGTACGGGTTCGGTGAGGGGTCCGTGTACGGTGTAGGGTATGGGTTAGGGTTAGGGTTAGGGTTAGTGTTAGGGTTAGGGCTCGGTTTAGGGTACGGGTTAGGATTAGGGTACGTGTTAGGGTTAGGGTAAGTGTTAGGGTAACGGTACGTGTTAGGGTTAGGGTAGTTATTAAACCTATCCCACTCTCTAGCTACCCCTTAGCACGTAAAGGAATATTATTTGGAGGACCAGCCATGGAGAAGAGTTTAGACACTAGGATAAGATAAGGAACACACCCATTATAAAGAAATCACATTAGGATTCTCTTTTTAAGCTGTTCCTTAAAACACTAGTGCTTAGGAAATCTATTGGAGGCAGAAGCAGTCAAGGGTAGCCTAGGGTTAGGGTTAGGCTTAGGGTTAGGGTTAGGGTACGGCTTAGGGTACGGGTTCGGGGAGGGGTCCGTGTACGGTGTAGGGTATGGGTTAGGGTTAGGGTTAGGGTTAGTGTTAGGGTTAGGGCTCATTTTAGGGTACGGGTTAGGATTAGAGTACTTGTTAGGTTTAGGGTAGGGGTTAGGGTTAGGGTACGCGTTAGGGTTAGGGTAGTTATTAAACCTATCCCACTCTCTAGATACCCCTTAGCACGTAAAGGAATATTATTTGGGGGTCCAGCCATGGAGAAGAATTTAGACACTAGGATGAGATATGGAACACACCCATTATAAAGAAATCACATTAGGATTCTCTTTTTAAGCTGTTCCTTAAAACACTAGTGCTTAGGAAATCTATTGGAAGCAGAAGCAGTCAAGGGTAGCCTAGGGTTAGGGTTAGGCTTAGGGTTAGGGTTAGGGTACGGCTTATGGTACGGGTTCGGGGAGGGGTCCGTGTACGGTGTAGGGTATGGGTTAGGGTTAGGGTTAGGGTTAGTGTTAGGGTTAGGGCTCGGTTTAGGGTACGGGTTACGATTAGGGTACATGTTAGGGTTAGGGTAGGGGTTAGGGTTATGAAACGCGTTAGGGTTAGGGTTGTTATTAAACCTATCCCATTCTCTAGATACCCCTTAGCACGTAAAGGAATATTATTTGGGGGTCCAGCCATGGAGAAGAGTTTAGACACTAGGATAAGATAAGGAACACACCCATTATACAGAAATCACATTAGGATTCTCTTTTTAAGCTGTTCCTTAAAACAATAGTGCTTAGGAAATCTATTGGAGGCAGAAGCAGTCAAGGGTAGCCTAGGGTTAGGGTTAGGGTTAGGGTTAGGGTTAGGGTACGGCTTAGGGTACGGGTTCGGGGAGGGGTCCGTGTACGGTGTAGGGTATGGGTTAGGGTTAGGGTTAGGGTTAGTGTTAGGGTTAGGGCTCGGTTTAGGGTACGGGTTAGGATTAGGGTACGTGTTAGGGTTAGGGTAGGGGTTAGGGTTAGTATACGCGTTAGGGTTAGGGTTGTTATTAAACCTATCCCATTCTCTAGATACCCCTTAGCACGTAAAGGAATATTATTTGGGGGTCCAGCCATGGAGAAGAGTTTAGACACTAGGATAAGATAAGGAACACACCCATTATACAGAAATCACATTAGGATTCTCTTTTTAAGCTGTTCCTTAAAACACTAGTGCTTAGGAAATCTTTTGGAGGCAGAAGCAGTCAAGGGTAGCCTAGGGTTAGGGTTAGGCTTAGGGTTAGGGTTAGGGTACGGCTTAGGGTACGGGTTCGGGGAGGGGTCCGTGTACGGTGTAGGGTATGGGTTAGGGTTAGTGTTAGGGTTAGTGTTAGGGTTAGGGCTCGGTTTAGGGTACGGGTTAGGATTAGGGTACGTGTTAGGGTTACGGTAGGGGTTAGGGTTAGGATACGCGTTAGGGTAAGGGTTGTTATTAAACCTATCCCATTCTCTAGATACCCGTTAGCACGTAAAGGAATATTATTTGGGGGTCCAGCCATGGAGAAGAGTTTAGACACTAGGATAAGATAAGGAACACACCCATTATAAAGAAATCACATTAGGATTCTCTTTTTAAGCTGTTCCTTAAAACACTAGTGCTTAGGAAATCTATTGGAGGCAGAAGCAGTCAAGGGTAGCCTAGGGTTAGGGTTAGGCTTAGGGTTAGGGTTAGGGTACGGCTTAGGGTACGGGTTCGGGGAGGGGTCCCTGTATGGTGTAGGGTATGGGTTAGGGTTAGGGTTAGGGTTAGTGTTAGGGTTAGGGCTCATTTTAGGGTACGGGTTAGGATTAGAGTACGTGTTAGGTTTAGGGTAGGGGTTAGGGTTAGGGTACGCGTTAGGGTTAGGGTAGTTATTAAACCTATCCCACTCTCTAGATACCCCTTAGCACGTAAAGGAATATTATTTGGGGGTCCAGCCATGGAGAAGAGTTTAGACACTAGGATAAGATAAGGAACACACCCATTATACAGAAATCACATTAGGATTCTCTTTTTAAGCTGTTCCTTAAAACACTAGTGCTTAGGAAATCTATTGGAGGCAGAAGCAGTCAAGGGTAGCCTAGGGTTAGGGTTAGGCTTAGGGTTAGGTTTAGGGTACGGTTTAGGGTATGGGTTCGGGGAGGGGTCCTTGTACGGTGTAGGGTATGGGTTAGGGTTAGGGTTAGGGTTAGAGTTAGGGTTAGGGCTCGGTTTAGGGTACGGGTTAGGATTAGGGTACATTTTAGGGTTAGGGTATGGGTTAGGGTTAGGATACGCGTTAGGGTTAGGGTTGTTATTAAACCTATCCCATTCTCTAGATACACCTTCGCACGTAAAGGAATATTATTTGGGGGTCCAGCCATGGAGAAGAGTTTAGACACTAGGATAAGATAAGGAACACACCCATTATACAGAAATCACATTAGGATTCTCTTTTTAAGCTGTTCCTTAAAACACTAGTGCTTAGGAAATCTATTGGAGGCAGAAGCAGTGAAGGGTAGCCTAGGGTTAGGGTTAGGCTTAGGGTTAGGGTTAGGGTACGGCTTAGGGTACGGGTTCGGGGAGGGGTCCGTGTACGGTGTAGGGTATGGGTTAGGGTTAGGGTTAGGGTTAGTGTTAGGGTTAGGGCTCGGTTTAGGGTACGGGTTAGGATTAGGGTACGTGTTAGGGTTAGGGTAGGGGTTAGGGTTAGGGTACGCGTTAGGGTTAGGGTTGTTATTAAACCTATCCCATTCTCTAGATACCCGTTAGCACGTAAAGGAATATTATTTGGGGGTCCAGCCATGGAGAAGAGTTTAGACACTAGGATAAGATAAGGAACACACCCATTATAAAGAAATCACATTAGGATTCTCTTTTTAAGCTGTTCCTTAAAACACTAGTGCTTAGGAAATCTATTGGAGGCAGAAGCAGTCAAGGGTAGCCTAGGGTTAGGGTTAGGCTTAGGGTTAGGGTTAGGGTACGGCTTAGGGTACGGGTTCGGGGAGGGGTCCGTGTTCGGTGTAGGGTATGGGTTAGGGTTAGGGTTAGGGTTAGTGTTAGGGTTTGGGCTCATTTTAGGGTACGGGTTAGGATAAGAGTACGTGTTAGGTTTAGGGTAGGGGTTAGGGTTAGGGTACGCGTTAGGGTTAGGGTAGTTATTAAACCTATCCCACTCTCTAGATACCCCTTAGCACGTAAAGGAATATTATTTGGGGGTCCAGCCATGGAGAAGAATTTAGACACTAGGATAAGATAAGGAACACACCCATTATAAAGAAATCACATTAGGATTCTCTTTTTAAGCTGTTCCTTAAAACACTAGTGCTTAGGAAATCTATTGGAAGCAGAAGCAGTCAAGGGTAGCCTAGGGTTAGGGTTAGGCTTAGGGTTAGGGTTAGGGTACGGCTTATGGTACGGGTTCGGGGAGGGGTCCGTGTACGGTGTAGGGTATGGGTTAGGGTTAGGGTTAGGGTTAGTGTTAGGGTTAGGGCTCGGTTTAGGGTACGGGTTACGATTAGGGTACATGTTAGGGTTAGGGTAGGGGTTAGGGTTAGGATACGCGTTAGGGTTAGGGTAGTTATTAAACCTATCCCACTCTCTAGATACCCCTTAGCACGTAAAGGAATATTATTTGGGGGTCCAGCCATGGAGAAGAGTTTAGACACTAGGATAAGATAAGGAACACACCCATTATACAGAAATCACATTAGGATTCTCTTTTTAAGCTGTTCCTTAAAACACTAGTGCTTAGGAAATCTATTGGAGGCAGAAGCAGTCAAGGGTAGCCTAGGGTTAGGGTTAGGCTTAGGGTTAGGGTTAGGGTACGGCTTAGGGTACGGGTTCGGGGAGGGGTCCGTGTACGGTGTAGGGTATGGGTTAGGGTTAGGGTTAGGGTTAGTGTTAGGGTTAGGGCTCGGTTTAGGGTACGGGTTAGGATAAGAGTACGTGTTAGGTTTAGGGTAGGGGTTAGGGTTAGGGTACGCGTTAGGGTTAGGGTAGTTATTAAACCTATCCCACTCTCTAGATACCCCTTAGCACGTAAAGGAATATTATTTGGGGGTCCAGCCATGGAGAAGAATTTAGACACTAGGATAAGATAAGGAACACACCCATTATAAAGAAATCACATTAGGATTCTCTTTTTAAGCTGTTCCTTAAAACACTAGTGCTTAGGAAATCTATTGGAAGCAGAAGCAGTCAAGGGTAGCCTAGGGTTAGGGTTAGGCTTAGGGTTAGGGTTAGGGTACGGCTTATGGTACGGGTTCGGGGAGGGGTCCGTGTACGGTGTAGGGTATGGGTTAGGGTTAGGGTTAGGGTTAGTGTTAGGGTTAGGGCTCGGTTTAGGGTACGGGTTACGATTAGGGTACATGTTAGGGTTAGGGTAGGGGTTAGGGTTAGGATACGCGTTAGGGTTAGGGTAGTTATTAAACCTATCCCACTCTCTAGATACCCCTTAGCACGTAAAGGAATATTATTTGGGGGTCCAGCCATGGAGAAGAGTTTAGACACTAGGATAAGATAAGGAACACACCCATTATACAGAAATCACATTAGGATTCTCTTTTTAAGCTGTTCCTTAAAACACTAGTGCTTAGGAAATCTATTGGAGGCAGAAGCAGTCAAGGGTAGCCTAGGGTTAGGGTTAGGCTTAGGGTTAGGGTTAGGGTACGGCTTAGGGTACGGGTTCGGGGAGGGGTCCGTGTACGGTGTAGGGTATGGGTTAGGGTTAGGGTTAGGGTTAGTGTTAGGGTTAGGGCTCGGTTTAGGGTACGGGTTAGGATTAGGGTACATGTTAGGGTTAGGGTAGGGGTTAGGGTTAGGATACGCGTTAGGGTTAGGGTTGTTATTAAACCTATCCCATTCTCTAGATACCCCTTAGCACGTAAAGGAATATTATTTGGGGGTCCAGCCATGGAGAAGAGTTTAGACACTAGGATAAGATAAGGAACACACCCATTATAACGAAATCACATTAGGATTCTCTTTTTAAGCTGTTCCTTAAAACACTAGTGCTTAGGAAATCTATTGGAGGCAGAAGCAGTCAAGGGTAGCCTAGGGTTAGGGTTAGGCTTAGGGTTAGGGTTAGGGTACGGCTTAGGATACGGGTTCGGGGAGGGGTCCGTGTACGGTGTAGGGTATGGGTTAGGGTTAGGGTTAGGGTTAGTGTTAGGGTTAGGGCTCATTTTAGGGAACGGGTTAGGATTAGAGTACGTGTTAGGTTTAGGGTAGGGGTTAGGGTTAGGGTACGCGTTAGGGTTAGGGTAGTTATTAAACCTATCCCACTCTCTAGATACCCCTTAGCACGTAAAGGAATATTATTTGGGGGTCCAGCCATGGAGAAGAATTTAGACACTAGGATAAGATAAGGAACACACCCATTATAAAGAAATCACGTTAGGATTCTCTTTTTAAGCTGTTCCTTAAAACACTAGTGCTTAGGAAATCTATTGGAGGCAGAAGCAGTCAAGGGTAGCCTAGGGTTAGGGTTAGGCTTAGGGTTAGGGTTAGGGTACGGCTTAGGGTTCGGGTTCGGGGAGGGGTCCGTGTACGGTGTAGGGTATGGGTTAGGGTTAGGGTTAGGGTTAGTGTTAGGGTTAGGGCTCGGTTTACGGTACGGGTTAGGATTAGGGTACGTGTTAGGTTTAGGGTAGGGGTTAGGGTTAGGATACGCGTTAGGGTTAGGGTAGTTATTAAACCTATCCCACTCTCTAGATACCCGTTAGCACGTAAAGGAATATTATTTGGGGGTCCAGCCATGGAGAAGAGTTTAGACACTAGGATAAGATAAGGAACACACCCATTATAAAGAAATCACATTAGGATTCTCTTTTTAAGCTGTTCCTTAAAACACTATTGCTTAGGAAATCTATTGGAGGCAGAAGCAGTCAAGGGTAGCCTAGGGTTAGGGTTAGGCTTAGGGTTAGGGTTAGGGTACGGCTTAGGGTATGGGTTCGGGGAGGGGTCCGTGTACGGTGTAGGGTATGGGTTAGGGTTAGGGTTAGGGTTAGTGTTAGGGTTAGGGCTCGGTTTAGGGTACGGGTTAGGATTAGGGTACGTGTTAGGTTTAGGGTAGGGGTTAGGGTTAGGATACGTGTTAGGGTTAGGGTAGTTATTAAACCTATCCCACTCTCTAGATACCCCTTAGCACGTAAAGGAATATTATTTGGGGGTCCAGCCATGGAGAAGAGTTTAGACACTAGGATAAGATAAGGAACACACCCATTATACAGAAATCACATTAGGATTCTCTTTTTAAGCTGTTCCTTAAAACACTAGTGCTTAGGAAATCTATTGGAGGCAGAAGCAGTCAAGGGTAGCCTAGGGTTAGGGTTAGGCTTAGGGTTAGGGTTAGGGTACGGCTTAGGGTACGGGTTCGGGGAGGGGTCCGTGTACGGTGTAGGGTATGGGTTAGGGTTAGGGTTAGGGTTAGTGTTAGGGTTAGGGCTCGGTTTAGGGTACGGGTTAGTATTAGGGTACATGTTAGGGTTAGGGTAGGGGTTAGGGTTAGGATACGCTTTAGGGTTAGGGTTGTTATTAAACCTATCCCATTCTCTAGATACCCCTTAGCACGTAAAGGAATATTATTTGGGGGTCCAGCCATGGAGAAGAGTTTAGACACTAGGATAAGATAAGGAACACACCCATTATAAAGAAATCACATTCGGATTCTCTTTATAAGCTGTTCCTTAAAACACTAGTGCTTAAGAAATCTATTGGAGGCAGAAGCAGTCAAGGGTAGCCTAGGGTTAGCGTTAGGCTTAGGGTTAGGGTTAGGGTACGGCTTAGGGTCCGGTTTCGGGGCGGGGTTCCGGTACGGTGTAGGGTATGGGTTAGGGTTAGGGTTAGGGTTAGTGTTAGGGTTAGGGCTCGGTTTAGGGTATGGGTTAGGATTAGGGTACGTGTTAGGTTTAGGGTAGGGGTTAGGGTTAGGATACGCTTTAGGGTTAGGGTTGTTATTAAACCTATCCCATTCTCTAGATACCCCTTAGCACGTAAAGGAATATTATTTGGGGGTCCAGCCATGGAGAAGAGTTTAGACACTAGGATAAGATAAGGAACACACCCATTATAAAGAAATCACATTCGGATTCTCTTTATAAGCTGTTCCTTAAAACACTAGTGCTTAGGAAATCTATTGGAGGCAGAACCAGTCAAGGGTAGCCTAGGGTTAGGGTTAGGCTTAGGGTTAGGGTTAGGGTACGGCTTAGGGTACGGGTTCGGGGAGGGGTCCGTGTACGGTGTAGGGTATGGGTTAGGGTTAGGGTTAGGGTTAGTGTTAGGGTTAGGGCTCATTTTAGGGTACGGGTTAGGATTAGAGTACTTGTTAGGTTTAGGGTAGGGGTTAGGGTTAGGGTACGCGTTAGGGTTAGGGTAGTTATTAAACCTATCCCACTCTCTAGATACCCCTTAGCACGTAAAGGAATATTATTTGGGGGTCCAGCCATGGAGAAGAATTTAGACACTAGGATAAGATAAGGAACACACCCATTATAAAGAAATCACATTAGGATTCTCTTTTTAAGCTGTTCCTTAAAACACTAGTGCTTAGGAAATCTATTGGAAGCAGAAGCAGTCAAGGGTAGCCTAGGGTTAGGGTTAGGCTTAGGGTTAGGGTTAGGGTACGGCTTATGGTACGGGTTCGGGGAGGGGTCCGTGTACGGTGTAGGGTATGGGTTAGGGTTAGGGTTAGGGTTAGTGTTAGGGTTAGGGCTCGGTTTAGGGTACGGGTTACGATTAGGGTACATGTTAGGGTTAGGGTAGGGGTTAGGGTTAGGAAACGCGTTAGGGTTAGGGTTGTTATTAAACCTATCCCATTCTCTAGATACCCCTTAGCACGTAAAGGAATATTATTTGGGGGTCCAGCCATGGAGAAGAGTTTAGACACTAGGATAAGATAAGGAACACACCCATTATACAGAAATCACATTAGGATTCTCTTTTTAAGCTGTTCCTTAAAACACTAGTGCTTAGGAAATCTATTGGAGGCAGAAGCAGTCAAGGGTAGCCTAGGGTTAGGGTTAGGCTTAGGGTTAGGGTTAGGGTACGGCTTAGGGTACGGGTTCGGGGAGGGGTCCGTGTACGGTGTAGGGTATGGGTTAGGGTTAGGGTTAGGGTTAGTGTTAGGGTTAGGGCTCGGTTTAGGGTACGGGTTAGGATTAGGGTACGTGTTAGGGTTAGGGTAGGGGTTAGGGTTAGTATACGCGTTAGGGTTAGGGTTGTTATTAAACCTATCCCATTCTCTAGATACCCCTTAGCACGTAAAGGAATATTATTTGGGGGTCCAGCCATGGAGAAGAGTTTAGACACTAGGATAAGATAAGGAACACACCCATTATACAGAAATCACATTAGGATTCTCTTTTTAAGCTGTTCCTTAAAACACTAGTGCTTAGGAAATCTATTGGAGGCAGAAGCAGTCAAGGGTAGCCTAGGGTTAGGGTTAGGCTTAGGGTTAGGGTTAGGGTACGGCTTAGGGTACGGGTTCGGGGAGGGGTCCGTGTACGGTGTAGGGTATGGGTTAGGGTTAGGGTTAGGGTTAGTGTTAGGGTTAGGGCTCGGTTTAGGGTACGGGTTAGGATTAGGGTACGTGTTAGGGTTAGGGTAGGGGTTAGGGTTAGGATACGCGTTAGGGTTAGGGTTGTTATTAAACCTATCCCATTCTCTAGATACCCGTTAGCACGTAAAGGAATATTATTTGGGGGTCCAGCCATGGAGAAGAGTTTAGACACTAGGATAAGATAAGGAACACACCCATTATAAAGAAATCACATTAGGATTCTCTTTTTAAGCTGTTCCTTAAAACACTAGTGCTTAGGAAATCTATTGGAGGCAGAAGCAGTCAAGGGTAGCCTAGGGTTAGGGTTAGGCTTAGGGTTAGGGTTAGGGTACGGCTTAGGGTACGGGTTCGGGGAGGGGTCCGTGTTCGGTGTAGGGTATGGGTTAGGGTTAGGGTTAGGGTTAGTGTTAGGGTTTGGGCTCATTTTAGGGTACGGGTTAGGATAAGAGTACGTGTTAGGTTTAGGGTAGGGGTTAGGGTTAGGGTACGCGTTAGGGTTAGGGTAGTTATTAAACCTATCCCACTCTCTAGATACCCCTTAGCACGTAAAGGAATATTATTTGGGGGTCCAGCCATGGAGAAGAATTTAGACACTAGGATAAGATAAGGAACACACCCATTATAAAGAAATCACATTAGGATTCTCTTTTTAAGCTGTTCCTTAAAACACTAGTGCTTAGGAAATCTATTGGAAGCAGAAGCAGTCAAGGGTAGCCTAGGGTTAGGGTTAGGCTTAGGGTTAGGGTTAGGGTACGGCTTATGGTACGGGTTCGGGGAGGGGTCCGTGTACGGTGTAGGGTATGGGTTAGGGTTAGGGTTAGGGTTAGTGTTAGGGTTAGGGCTCGGTTTAGGGTACGGGTTACGATTAGGGTACATGTTAGGGTTAGGGTAGGGGTTAGGGTTAGGATACGCGTTAGGGTTAGGGTAGTTATTAAACCTATCCCACTCTCTAGATACCCCTTAGCACGTAAAGGAATATTATTTGGGGGTCCAGCCATGGAGAAGAGTTTAGACACTAGGATAAGATAAGGAACACACCCATTATACAGAAATCACATTAGGATTCTCTTTTTAAGCTGTTCCTTAAAACACTAGTGCTTAGGAAATCTATTGGAGGCAGAAGCAGTCAAGGGTAGCCTAGGGTTAGGGTTAGGCTTAGGGTTAGGGTTAGGGTACGGCTTAGGGTACGGGTTCGGGGAGGGGTCCGTGTACGGTGTAGGGTATGGGTTAGGGTTAGGGTTAGGGTTAGTGTTAGGGTTAGGGCTCGGTTTAGGGTACGGGTTAGGATAAGAGTACGTGTTAGGTTTAGGGTAGGGGTTAGGGTTAGGGTACGCGTTAGGGTTAGGGTAGTTATTAAACCTATCCCACTCTCTAGATACCCCTTAGCACGTAAAGGAATATTATTTGGGGGTCCAGCCATGGAGAAGAATTTAGACACTAGGATAAGATAAGGAACACACCCATTATAAAGAAATCACATTAGGATTCTCTTTTTAAGCTGTTCCTTAAAACACTAGTGCTTAGGAAATCTATTGGAAGCAGAAGCAGTCAAGGGTAGCCTAGGGTTAGGGTTAGGCTTAGGGTTAGGGTTAGGGTACGGCTTATGGTACGGGTTCGGGGAGGGGTCCGTGTACGGTGTAGGGTATGGGTTAGGGTTAGGGTTAGGGTTAGTGTTAGGGTTAGGGCTCGGTTTAGGGTACGGGTTACGATTAGGGTACATGTTAGGGTTAGGGTAGGGGTTAGGGTTAGGATACGCGTTAGGGTTAGGGTAGTTATTAAACCTATCCCACTCTCTAGATACCCCTTAGCACGTAAAGGAATATTATTTGGGGGTCCAGCCATGGAGAAGAGTTTAGACACTAGGATAAGATAAGGAACACACCCATTATACAGAAATCACATTAGGATTCTCTTTTTAAGCTGTTCCTTAAAACACTAGTGCTTAGGAAATCTATTGGAGGCAGAAGCAGTCAAGGGTAGCCTAGGGTTAGGGTTAGGCTTAGGGTTAGGGTTAGGGTACGGCTTAGGGTACGGGTTCGGGGAGGGGTCCGTGTACGGTGTAGGGTATGGGTTAGGGTTAGGGTTAGGGTTAGTGTTAGGGTTAGGGCTCGGTTTAGGGTACGGGTTAGGATTAGGGTACATGTTAGGGTTAGGGTAGGGGTTAGGGTTAGGATACGCGTTAGGGTTAGGGTTGTTATTAAACCTATCCCATTCTCTAGATACCCCTTAGCACGTAAAGGAATATTATTTGGGGGTCCAGCCATGGAGAAGAGTTTAGACACTAGGATAAGATAAGGAACACACCCATTATAAAGAAATCACATTAGGATTCTCTTTTTAAGCTGTTCCTTAAAACACTAGTGCTTAGGAAATCTATTGGAGGCAGAAGCAGTCAAGGGTAGCCTAGGGTTAGGGTTAGGCTTAGGGTTAGGGTTAGGGTACGGCTTAGGATACGGGTTCGGGGAGGGGTCCGTGTACGGTGTAGGGTATGGGTTAGGGTTAGGGTTAGGGTTAGTGTTAGGGTTAGGGCTCATTTTAGGGAACGGGTTAGGATTAGAGTACGTGTTAGGTTTAGGGTAGGGGTTAGGGTTAGGGTACGCGTTAGGGTTAGGGTAGTTATTAAACCTATCCCACTCTCTAGATACCCCTTAGCACGTAAAGGAATATTATTTGGGGGTCCAGCCATGGAGAAGAATTTAGACACTAGGATAAGATAAGGAACACACCCATTATAAAGAAATCACGTTAGGATTCTCTTTTTAAGCTGTTCCTTAAAACACTAGTGCTTAGGAAATCTATTGGAGGCAGAAGCAGTCAAGGGTAGCCTAGGGTTAGGGTTAGGCTTAGGGTTAGGGTTAGGGTACGGCTTAGGGTTCGGGTTCGGGGAGGGGTCCGTGTACGGTGTAGGGTATGGGTTAGGGTTAGGGTTAGGGTTAGTGTTAGGGTTAGGGCTCGGTTTACGGTACGGGTTAGGATTAGGGTACGTGTTAGGTTTAGGGTAGGGGTTAGGGTTAGGATACGCGTTAGGGTTAGGGTAGTTATTAAACCTATCCCACTCTCTAGATACCCGTTAGCACGTAAAGGAATATTATTTGGGGGTCCAGCCATGGAGAAGAGTTTAGACACTAGGATAAGATAAGGAACACACCCATTATAAAGAAATCACATTAGGATTCTCTTTTTAAGCTGTTCCTTAAAACACTATTGCTTAGGAAATCTATTGGAGGCAGAAGCAGTCAAGGGTAGCCTAGGGTTAGGGTTAGGCTTAGGGTTAGGGTTAGGGTACGGCTTAGGGTATGGGTTCGGGGAGGGGTCCGTGTACGGTGTAGGGTATGGGTTAGGGTTAGGGTTAGGGTTAGTGTTAGGGTTAGGGCTCGGTTTAGGGTACGGGTTAGGATTAGGGTACGTGTTAGGTTTAGGGTAGGGGTTAGGGTTAGGATACGTGTTAGGGTTAGGGTAGTTATTAAACCTATCCCACTCTCTAGATACCCCTTAGCACGTAAAGGAATATTATTTGGGGGTCCAGCCATGGAGAAGAGTTTAGACACTAGGATAAGATAAGGAACACACCCATTATACAGAAATCACATTAGGATTCTCTTTTTAAGCTGTTCCTTAAAACACTAGTGCTTAGGAAATCTATTGGAGGCAGAAGCAGTCAAGGGTAGCCTAGGGTTAGGGTTAGGCTTAGGGTTAGGGTTAGGGTACGGCTTAGGGTACGGGTTCGGGGAGGGGTCCGTGTACGGTGTAGGGTATGGGTTAGGGTTAGGGTTAGGGTTAGTGTTAGGGTTAGGGCTCGGTTTAGGGTACGGGTTAGTATTAGGGTACATGTTAGGGTTAGGGTAGGGGTTAGGGTTAGGATACGCTTTAGGGTTAGGGTTGTTATTAAACCTATCCCATTCTCTAGATACCCCTTAGCACGTAAAGGAATATTATTTGGGGGTCCAGCCATGGAGAAGAGTTTAGACACTAGGATAAGATAAGGAACACACCCATTATAAAGAAATCACATTCGGATTCTCTTTATAAGCTGTTCCTTAAAACACTAGTGCTTAAGAAATCTATTGGAGGCAGAAGCAGTCAAGGGTAGCCTAGGGTTAGCGTTAGGCTTAGGGTTAGGGTTAGGGTACGGCTTAGGGTCCGGTTTCGGGGCGGGGTTCCGGTACGGTGTAGGGTATGGGTTAGGGTTAGGGTTAGGGTTAGTGTTAGGGTTAGGGCTCGGTTTAGGGTATGGGTTAGGATTAGGGTACGTGTTAGGTTTAGGGTAGGGGTTAGGGTTAGGATACGCTTTAGGGTTAGGGTTGTTATTAAACCTATCCCATTCTCTAGATACCCCTTAGCACGTAAAGGAATATTATTTGGGGGTCCAGCCATGGAGAAGAGTTTAGACACTAGGATAAGATAAGGAACACACCCATTATAAAGAAATCACATTCGGATTCTCTTTATAAGCTGTTCCTTAAAACACTAGTGCTTAGGAAATCTATTGGAGGCAGAACCAGTCAAGGGTAGCCTAGGGTTAGGGTTAGGCTTAGGGTTAGGGTTAGGGTACGGCTTAGGGTACGGGTTCGGGGAGGGGTCCGTGTACGGTGTAGGGTATGGGTTAGGGTTAGGGTTAGGGTTAGTGTTAGGGTTAGGGCTCATTTTAGGGTACGGGTTAGGATTAGAGTACTTGTTAGGTTTAGGGTAGGGGTTAGGGTTAGGGTACGCGTTAGGGTTAGGGTAGTTATTAAACCTATCCCACTCTCTAGATACCCCTTAGCACGTAAAGGAATATTATTTGGGGGTCCAGCCATGGAGAAGAATTTAGACACTAGGATAAGATAAGGAACACACCCATTATAAAGAAATCACATTAGGATTCTCTTTTTAAGCTGTTCCTTAAAACACTAGTGCTTAGGAAATCTATTGGAAGCAGAAGCAGTCAAGGGTAGCCTAGGGTTAGGGTTAGGCTTAGGGTTAGGGTTAGGGTACGGCTTATGGTACGGGTTCGGGGAGGGGTCCGTGTACGGTGTAGGGTATGGGTTAGGGTTAGGGTTAGGGTTAGTGTTAGGGTTAGGGCTCGGTTTAGGGTACGGGTTACGATTAGGGTACATGTTAGGGTTAGGGTAGGGGTTAGGGTTAGGAAACGCGTTAGGGTTAGGGTTGTTATTAAACCTATCCCATTCTCTAGATACCCCTTAGCACGTAAAGGAATATTATTTGGGGGTCCAGCCATGGAGAAGAGTTTAGACACTAGGATAAGATAAGGAACACACCCATTATACAGAAATCACATTAGGATTCTCTTTTTAAGCTGTTCCTTAAAACACTAGTGCTTAGGAAATCTATTGGAGGCAGAAGCAGTCAAGGGTAGCCTAGGGTTAGGGTTAGGCTTAGGGTTAGGGTTAGGGTACGGCTTAGGGTACGGGTTCGGGGAGGGGTCCGTGTACGGTGTAGGGTATGGGTTAGGGTTAGGGTTAGGGTTAGTGTTAGGGTTAGGGCTCGGTTTAGGGTACGGGTTAGGATTAGGGTACGTGTTAGGGTTAGGGTAGGGGTTAGGGTTAGTATACGCGTTAGGGTTAGGGTTGTTATTAAACCTATCCCATTCTCTAGATACCCCTTAGCACGTAAAGGAATATTATTTGGGGGTCCAGCCATGGAGAAGAGTTTAGACACTAGGATAAGATAAGGAACACACCCATTATACAGAAATCACATTAGGATTCTCTTTTTAAGCTGTTCCTTAAAACACTAGTGCTTAGGAAATCTATTGGAGGCAGAAGCAGTCAAGGGTAGCCTAGGGTTAGGGTTAGGCTTAGGGTTAGGGTTAGGGTACGGCTTAGGGTACGGGTTCGGGGAGGGGTCCGTGTACGGTGTAGGGTATGGGTTAGGGTTAGGGTTAGGGTTAGTGTTAGGGTTAGGGCTCGGTTTAGGGTACGGGTTAGGATTAGGGTACGTGTTAGGGTTAGGGTAGGGGTTAGGGTTAGGATACGCGTTAGGGTTAGGGTTGTTATTAAACCTATCCCATTCTCTAGATACCCGTTAGCACGTAAAGGAATATTATTTGGGGGTCCAGCCATGGAGAAGAGTTTAGACACTAGGATAAGATAAGGAACACACCCATTATAAAGAAATCACATTAGGATTCTCTTTTTAAGCTGTTCCTTAAAACACTAGTGCTTAGGAAATCTATTGGAGGCAGAAGCAGTCAAGGGTAGCCTAGGGTTAGGGTTAGGCTTAGGGTTAGGGTTAGGGTACGGCTTAGGGTACGGGTTCGGGGAGGGGTCCGTGTACGGTGTAGGGTATGGGTTAGGGTTAGGGTTAGGGTTAGTGTTAGGGTTAGGGCTCATTTTAGGGTACGGGTTAGGATTAGAGTACGTGTTAGGTTTAGGGTAGGGGTTAGGGTTAGGGTACGCGTTAGGGTTAGGGTAGTTATTAAACCTATCCCACCCTCTAGATACCCCTTAGCACGTAAAGGAATATTATTTGGGGGTCCAGCCATGGAGAAGAATTTAGACACTAGGATAATATAAGGAACACACCCATTATACAGAAATCACATTAGGATTCTCTTTTTAAGCTGTTCCTTAAAACACTAGTGCTTAGGAAATCTATTGGAAGCAGAAGCAGTCAAGGGTAGCCTAGGGTTAGGGTTAGGCTTAGGGTTAGGGTTAGGGTACGGCTTAGGGTACGGGTTCGGGGAGGGGTCCGTGTACGGTGTAGGGTATGGGTTAGGGTTAGGGTTAGGGTTAGTGTTAGGGTTAGGGCTCGGTTTAGGGTACGGCTTAGGATTAGGTTACGTGTTTGGTTTAGGGTAGGGGTTACGGTTAGGATACGCGTTAGGGTTAGGGTAGTTATTAAACCTATCCCACTCTCTAGATACCCCTTAGCACGTAAAGGAATATTATTTGGGGGTCCAGCCATGGAGAAGAGTTTAGACACTAGGATAAGATAAGGAACACACCCATTATAAAGAAATCACATTAGGATTCTCTTTTTAAGCTGTTCCTTAAAACACTAGTGCTTAGGAAATCTATTGGAGGCAGAAGCAGTCAAGGGTAGCCTAGGGTTAGGGTTAGGCTTAGGGTTAGGTTTAGGGTACGGCTTAGGGTATGGGTTCGGGGAGGGGTCCGTGTACGGTGTAGGGTATGGGTTAGGGTTAGGGTTAGGGTTAGTGTTAGGGTTAGGGCTCGGTTTAGGGTACGGGTTAGGATTAGGGTACGTGTTAGGTTTAGGGTAGGGGTTAGGGTTAGGATACGTGTTAGGGTTAGGGTAGTTATTAAACCTATCCCACTCTCTAGATACCCCTTAGCACGTAAAGGAATATTATTTGGGGGTCCAGCCATGGAGAAGAGTTTAGACACTAGGATAAGATAAGGAACACACCCATTATACAGAAATCACATTAGGATTCTCTTTTTAAGCTCTTCCTTAAAACACTAGGGCTTAGGAAATCTATTGGAGGCAGAAGCAGTCAAGGGTAGCCTAGGGTTAGGGTTAGGCTTAGGGTTAGGGTTAGGGTACAGCATAGGGTACGGGTTCGGGGAGGGGTCCGTGTAAGGTGTAGGGTATGGGTTAGGGTTAGGGTTAGGGTTAGTGTTAGGGTTAGGGCTCGGTTTAGGGTACGGGTTAGGATTAGGGTACGTGTTAGGGTTAGGGTAGGGGTTAGGGTTAGTATACGCGTTAGGGTTAGGGTTGTTATTAAACCTATCCCATTCTCTAGATACCCCTTAGCACGTAAAGGAATATTATTTGGGGGTCCAGCCATGGAGAAGAGTTTAGACACTAGGATAAGATAAGGAACACACCCATTATACAGAAATCACATTAGGATTCTCTTTTTAAGCTGTTCCTTAAAACACTAGTGCTTAGGAAATCTATTGGAGGCAGAAGCAGTCAAGGGTAGCCTAGGGTTAGGTTTAGGCTTAGGGTTAGGGTTAGGGTACGGCTTAGGGTACGGGTTCGGGGAGGGGTCCGTGTACGGTGTAGGGTATGGGTTAGGGTTAGGGTTAGGGTTAGTGTTAGGGTTAGGGCTCGGTTTAGGGTACGGGTTAGGATTAGGGTACGTGTTAGGGTTAGGGTAGGGGTTAGGGTTAGGATACGCGTTAGGGTTAGGGTTGTTATTAAAACTATCCCATTCTCTAGATACCCCTTAGCACGTAAAGGAATATTATTTGGGGGTCCAGCCATGGAGAAGAGTTTAGACACTAGGATAAGATAAGGAAAACACCCATTATAAAGAAATCACATTAGGATTCTCTTTTTAAGCTGTTCCTTAAAACACTAGTGCTTAGGAAATCTATTGGAGGCAGAAGCAGTCAAGGGTAGCCTAGGGTTAGGGTTAGGCTTAGGGTTAGGGTTAGGGTACGGCTTAGGGTACGGGTTCGGGGAGGGGTCCGTGTAAGGTGTAGGGTATGGGTTAGGGTTAGGGTTAGGGTTAGTGTTAGGGTTAGGGCTCATTTTAGGGTACGGGTTAGGATTAGAGTACGTGTTAGGTTTAGGGTAGGGGTTAGGGTTAGGGTACGCGTTAGGGTTAGGGTAGTTATTAAACCTATCCCACTCTCTAGATACCCCTTAGCACGTAAAGGAATATTATTTGGGGGTCCAGCCATGGAGAAGAATTTAGACACTAGGATAATATAAGGAACACACCCATTATACAGAAATCACATTAGGATTCTCTTTTTAAGCTGTTCCTTAAAACACTAGTGCTTAGGAAATCTATTGGAAGCAGAAGCAGTCAAGGGTAGCCTAGGGTTAGGGTTAGGCTTAGGGTTAGGGTTAGGGTACGGCTTAGGGTACGGGTTCGGGGAGGGGTCCTTGTACGGTGTAGGGTATGGGTTAGGGTTAGGGTTAGGGTTAGAGTTAGGGTTAGGGCTCGGTTTAGGGTACGGGTTAGGATTAGGCTACATGTTAGGGTTAGGGTAGGGGTTAGGGTTAGGATACGCGTTAGGGTTAGGGTTGTTATTAAACCTATCCCATTCTCTAGATACCCCTTCGCACGTAAAGGAATATTATTTGGGGGTCCAGCCATGGAGAAGAGTTTAGACACTAGGATAAGATAAGGAACACACCCATTATAAAGAAATCACATTAGGATTCTCTTTTTAAGCTGTTCCTTAAAACACTAGTGCTTAGGAAATCTATTGGAGGCAGAAGCAGTCAAGGGTAGCCTAGGGTTAGGGTTAGGCTTAGGGTTAGGGTTAGGGTACGGCTTAGGGTACGGGTTCGGGGAGGGGTCCGTGTACGGTGTAGGGTATGGTTTAGGGTTAGGGTTAGGGTTAGTGTTAGGGTTAGGGCTCATTTTAGGGTACGGGTTAGGATTAGAGTACGTGTTAGGTTTAGGGTAGGGGTTAGGGTTAGGGTACGTGTTAGGGTTAGGGTAGTTATTAAACCTATCCCACTCTCTAGATACCCCTTAGCACATGAAGGAATATTATTTGGGGGTCCAGCCATGGAGAAGAGTTTAGACACTAGGATAAGATAAGGAACACACCCATTATAAAGAAATCACATTAGGATTCTCTTTTTAAGCTGTTCCTTAAAACACTAGTGCTTAGGAAATCTATTGGAGGCAGAAGCAGTCAAGGGTAGCCTAGGGTTAGGGTTAGGCTTAGGGTTAGGGTTAGGGTACGGCTTAGGGTACGGGTTCGGGGAGGGGTCCGTGTACGGTGTAGGGTATGGGTTAGGGTTAGGGTTAGGGTTAGTGTTAGGGTTAGGGCTCGGTTTAGGGTACGGGTTAGGATTAGGGTACGTGTTAGGTTTAGGGTAGGGGTTAGGGTTAGGATACGCGTTAGGGTTAGGGTAGTTATTAAACCTATCCCACTCTCTAGATACCCGTTAGCACGTAAAGGAATATTATTTGGGGGTCCAGCCATGCAGAAGAGTTTAGACACTAGGATAAGATAAGGAACACACCCATTATACAGAAATCACATTAGGATTCTCTTTTTAAGCTGTTCCTTAAAACACTAGTGCTTAGGAAATCTATTGGAGGCAGAAGCAGTCAAGGGTAGCCTAGGGTTAGGGTTAGGCTTAGGGTTAGGGTTAGGGTACGGCTTAGGGTACGGGTTCGGGGAGGGGTCCGTGTACGGTGTAGGGTATGGGTTAGGGTTAGGGTTAGGGTTAGTGTTAGGGTTAGGGCTCGGTTTAGGGTACGGGTTAGGATTAGGGTACGTGTTAGGGTTAGGGTAGGGGTTAGGGTTAGGGTACGCGTTAGGGTTAGGGTTGTTATTAAACCTATCCCATTCTCTAGATACCCGTTAGCACGTAAAGGAATATTATTTGGGGGTCCAGCCATGGAGAAGAGTTTAGACACTAGGATAAGATAAGGAACACACCCATTATAAAGAAATCACATTAGGATTCTCTTTTTAAGCTGTTCCTTAAAACACTAGTGCTTAGGAAATCTATTGGAGGCAGAAGCAGTCAAGGGTAGCCTAGGGTTAGGGTTAGGCTTAGGGTTAGGGTTAGGGTACGGCTTAGGGTACGGGTTCGGGGAGGGGTCCGTGTACGGTGTAGGGTATGGGTTAGGGTTAGGGTTAGGGTTAGTGTTAGGGTTTGGGCTCATTTTAGGGTATGGGTTAGGATAAGAGTACGTGTTAGGTTTAGGGTAGGGGTTAGGGTTAGGGTACGCGTTAGGGTTAGGATAGTTATTAAACCTATCCCACTCTCTAGATACCCGTTAGCACGTAAAGGAATATTATTTGGGGGTCCAGCCATGGAGAAGAGTTTAGACACTAGGATAAGATAAGGAACACACCCATTATACAGAAATCACATTAGGATTCTCTTTTTAAGCTGTTCCTTAAAACACTAGTGCTTAGGAAATCTATTGGAGGCAGAAGCAGTCAAGGGTAGCCTAGGGTTAGGGTTAGGCTTAGGGTTAGGGTTAGGGTACGGCTTAGGGTACGGGTTCGGGGAGGGGTCCGTGTACGGTGTAGGGTATGGGTTAGGGTTAGGGTTAGGGTTAGTGTTAGGGTTAGGGCTCGGTTTAGGGTACGGGTTAGGATTAGGGTACGTGTTAGGGTTAGGGTAGGGGTTAGGGTTAGGGTACGCGTTAGGGTTAGGGTTGTTATTAAACCTATCCCATTCTCTAGATACCCGTTAGCACGTAAAGGAATATTATTTGGGGGTCCAGCCATGGAGAAGAGTTTAGACACTAGGATAAGATAAGGAACACACCCATTATAAAGAAATCACATTAGGATTCTCTTTTTAAGCTGTTCCTTAAAACACTAGTGCTTAGGAAATCTATTGGAGGCAGAAGCAGTCAAGGGTAGCCTAGGGTTAGGGTTAGGCTTAGGGTTAGGGTTAGGGTACGGCTTAGGGTACGGGTTCGGGGAGGGGTCCGTGTACGGTGTAGGGTATGGGTTAGGGTTAGGGTTAGGGTTAGTGTTAGGGTTTGGGCTCATTTTAGGGTACGGGTTAGGATAAGAGTACGTGTTAGGTTTAGGGTAGGGGTTAGGGTTAGGGTACGCGTTAGGGTTAGGGTAGTTATTAAACCTATCCCACTCTCTAGATACCCCTTAGCACGTAAAGGAATATTATTTGGGGGTCCAGCCATGGAGAAGAATTTAGACACTAGGATAAGATAAGGAACACACCCATTATACAGAAATCACATTAGGATTCTCTTTTTAAGCTGTTCCTTAAAACACTAGTGCTTAGGAAATCTATTGGAAGCAGAAGCAGTCAAGGGGAGCCTAGGGTTAGGGTTAGGCTTAGGGTTAGGGTTAGGGTACGGCTTATGGTACGGGTTCGGGGAGGGGTCCGTGTACGGTGTAGGGTATGGGTTAGGGTTAGGGTTAGGGTTAGTGTTAGGGTTAGGGCTCGGTTTAGGGTACGGGTTACGATTAGGGTACATGTTAGGGTTAGGGTAGGGGTTAGGGTTAGGATACGCGTTAGGGTTAGGGTAGTTATTAAACCTATCCCACTCTCTAGATACCCCTTAGCACGTAAAGGAATATTATTTGGGGGTCCAGCCATGGAGAAGAGTTTAGACACTAGGATAAGATAAGGAACACACCCATTATACAGAAATCACATTAGGATTCTCTTTTTAAGCTGTTCCTTAAAACACTAGTGCTTAGGAAATCTATTGGAGGCAGAAGCAGTCAAGGGTAGCCTAGGGTTAGGGTTAGGCTTAGGGTTAGGGTTAGGGTACGGCTTAGGGTACGGGTTCGGGGAGGGGTCCGTGTACGGTGTAGGGTATGGGTTAGGGTTAGGGTTAGGGTTAGTGTTAGGGTTAGGGCTCGGTTTAGGGTACGGGTTAGGATAAGAGTACGTGTTAGGTTTAGGGTAGGGGTTAGGGTTAGGGTACGCGTTAGGGTTAGGGTAGTTATTAAACCTATCCCACTCTCTAGATACCCCTTAGCACGTAAAGGAATATTATTTGGGGGTCCAGCCATGGAGAAGAATTTAGACACTAGGATAAGATAAGGAACACACCCATTATAAAGAAATCACATTAGGATTCTCTTTTTAAGCTGTTCCTTAAAACACTAGTGCTTAGGAAATCTATTGGAAGCAGAAGCAGTCAAGGGTAGCCTAGGGTTAGGGTTAGGCTTAGGGTTAGGGTTAGGGTACGGCTTATGGTACGGGTTCGGGGAGGGGTCCGTGTACGGTGTAGGGTATGGGTTAGGGTTAGGGTTAGGGTTAGTGTTAGGGTTAGGGCTCGGTTTAGGGTACGGGTTACGATTAGGGTACATGTTAGGGTTAGGGTAGGGGTTAGGGTTAGGATACGCGTTAGGGTTAGGGTAGTTATTAAACCTATCCCACTCTCTAGATACCCCTTAGCACGTAAAGGAATATTATTTGGGGGTCCAGCCATGGAGAAGAGTTTAGACACTAGGATAAGATAAGGAACACACCCATTATACAGAAATCACATTAGGATTCTCTTTTTAAGCTGTTCCTTAAAACACTAGTGCTTAGGAAATCTATTGGAGGCAGAAGCAGTCAAGGGTAGCCTAGGGTTAGGGTTAGGCTTAGGGTTAGGGTTAGGGTACGGCTTAGGGTACGGGTTCGGGGAGGGGTCCGTGTACGGTGTAGGGTATGGGTTAGGGTTAGGGTTAGGGTTAGTGTTAGGGTTAGGGCTCGGTTTAGGGTACGGGTTAGGATTAGGGTACATGTTAGGGTTAGGGTAGGGGTTAGGGTTAGGATACGCGTTAGGGTTAGGGTTTTTATTAAACCTATCCCATTCTCTAGATACCCCTTAGCACGTAAAGGAATATTATTTGGGGGTCCAGCCATGGAGAAGAGTTTAGACACTAGGATAAGATAAGGAACACACCCATTATAAAGAAATCACATTAGGATTCTCTTTTTAAGCTGTTCCTTAAAACACTAGTGCTTAGGAAATCTATTGGAGGCAGAAGCAGTCAAGGGTAGCCTAGGGTTAGGGTTAGGCCTAGGGTTAGGGTTAGGGTACGGCTTAGGATACGGGTTCGGGGAGGGGTCCGTGTACGGTGTAGGGTATGGGTTAGGGTTAGGGTTAGGGTTAGTGTTAGGGTTAGGGCTCATTTTAGGGAACGGGTTAGGATTAGAGTACGTGTTAGGTTTAGGGTAGGGGTTAGGGTTAGGGTACGCGTTAGGGTTAGGGTAGTTATTAAACCTATCCCACTCTCTAGATACCCCTTAGCAAGTAAAGGAATATTATTTGGGGGTCCAGCCATGGAGAAGAATTTAGACACTAGGATAAGATAAGGAACACACCCATTATAAAGAAATCACGTTAGGATTCTCTTTTTAAGCTGTTCCTTAAAACACTAGTGCTTAGGAAATCTATTGGAGGCAGAAGCAGTCAAGGGTAGCCTAGGGTTAGGGTTAGGCTTAGGGTTAGGGTTAGGGTACGGCTTAGGTTACGGGTTCGGGGAGGGGTCCGTGTACGGTGTAGGGTATGGGTTAGGGTTAGGGTTAGGGTTAGTGTTAGGGTTAGGGCTCGGTTTACGGTACGGGTTAGGATTAGGGTACGTGTTAGGTTTAGGGTAGGGGTTAGGGTTAGGATACGCGTTAGGGTTAGGGTAGTTATTAAACCTATCCCACTCTCTAGATACCCGTTAGCACGTAAAGGAATATTATTTGGGGGTCCAGCCATGGAGAAGAGTTTAGACACTAGGATAAGATAAGGAACACACCCATTATAAAGAAATCACATTAGGATTCTCTTTTTAAGCTGTTCCTTAAAACACTATTGCTTAGGAAATCTATTGGAGGCAGAAGCAGTCAAGGGTAGCCTAGGGTTAGGGTTAGGCTTAGGGTTAGGGTTAGGGTACGGCTTAGGGTATGGGTTCGGGGAGGGGTCCGTGTACGGTGTAGGGTATGGGTTAGGGTTAGGGTTAGGGTTAGTGTTAGGGTTAGGGCTCGGTTTAGGGTACGGGTTAGGATTAGGGTACGTGTTAGGTTTAGGGTAGGGGTTAGGGTTAGGATACGTGTTAGGGTTAGGGTAGTTATTAAACCTATCCCACTCTCTAGATACCCCTTAGCACGTAAAGGAATATTATTTGGGGGTCCAGCCATGGAGAAGAGTTTAGACACTAGGATAAGATAAGGAACACACCCATTATACAGAAATCACATTAGGATTCTCTTTTTAAGCTGTTCCTTAAAACACTAGTGCTTAGGAAATCTATTGGAGGCAGAAGCAGTCAAGGGTAGCCTAGGGTTAGGGTTAGGCTTAGGGTTAGGGTTAGGGTACGGCTTAGGGTACGGGTTCGGGGAGGGGTCCGTGTACGGTGTAGGGTATGGGTTAGGGTTAGGGTTAGGGTTAGTGTTAGGGTTAGGGCTCGGTTTAGGTTACGGGTTAGGATTAGGGTACATGTTAGGGTTAGGGTAGGGGTTAGGGTTAGGATACGCTTTAGGGTTAGGGTTGTTATTAAACCTATCCCATTCTCTAGATACCCCTTAGCACGTAAAGGAATATTATTTGGGGGTCCAGCCATGGAGAAGAGTTTAGACACTAGGATAAGATAAGGAACACACCCATTATAAAGAAATCACATTCGGATTCTCTTCATAAGCTGTTCCTTAAAACACTAGTGCTTAAGAAATCTATTGGAGGCAGAAGCAGTCAAGGGTAGCCTAGGGTTAGCGTTAGGCTTAGGGTTAGGGTTAGGGTACGGCTTAGGGTACGGGTTCGGTGAGGGGTCCGTGTACGGTGTAGGGTATGGGTTAGGGTTAGGTTTAGGGTTAGTGTTAGGGTTAGGGCTCGGTTTAGGGTACGGGTTAGAATTAGGGTACGTGTTAGGGTTAGGGTAAGTGTTAGGGTAAGGGTACGTGTTAGGGTTAGGGTAGTTATTAAACCTATCCCACTCTCTAGCTACCCCTTAGCACGTAAAGGAATATTATTTGGAGGACCAGCCATGGAGAAGAGTTTAGACACTAGGATAAGATAAGGAACACACCCATTATAAAGAAATCACATTAGGATTCTCTTTTTAAGCTGTTCCTTAAAACACTAGTGCTTAGGAAATCTATTGGAGGCAGAAGCAGTCAAGGGTAGCCTAGGGTTAGGGTTAGGCTTAGGGTTAGGGTTAGGGTACGGCTTAGGGTACGGGTTCGGGGAGGGGTCCGTGTACGGTGTAGGGTATGGGTTAGGGTTAGGGTTAGGGTTAGTGTTAGGGTTAGGGCTCATTTTAGGGTACGGGTTAGGATTAGAGTACTTGTTAGGTTTAGGGTAGGGTTAGGGTTAGGGTTAGGGTTAGGGTTAGGGTTAGGGTTAGGGCTCGGTTTAGGGTACGGGTTACGATTAGGGTACATGTTAGGGTTAGGGTAGGGGTTAGGGTTAGGAAACGCGTTAGGGTTAGGGTTGTTATTAAACCTATCCCATTCTCTAGATACCCCTTAGCACGTAAAGGAATATTATTTGGGGGTCCAGCCATGGAGAAGAGTTTAGACACTAGGATAAGATAAGGAACACACCCATTATACAGAAATCACATTAGGATTCTCTTTTTAAGCTGTTCCTTAAAACACTAGTGCTTAGGAAATCTATTGGAGGCAGAAGCAGTCAAGGGTAGCCTAGGGTTAGGGTTAGGCTTAGGGTTAGGGTTAGGGTACGGCTTAGGGTACGGGTTCGGGGAGGGGTCCGTGTACGGTGTAGGGTATGGGTTAGGGTTAGGGTTAGGGTTAGTGTTAGGGTTAGGGCTCGGTTTAGGGTACGGGTTAGGATTAGGGTACGTGTTAGGGTTAGGGTAGGGGTTAGGGTTAGTATACGCGTTAGGGTTAGGGTTGTTATTAAACCTATCCCATTCTCTAGATACCCCTTAGCACGTAAAGGAATATTATTTGGGGGTCCAGCCATGGAGAAGAGTTTAGACACTAGGATAAGATAAGGAACACACCCATTATACAGAAATCACATTAGGATTCTCTTTTTAAGCTGTTCCTTAAAACACTAGTGCTTAGGAAATCTATTGGAGGCAGAAGCAGTCAAGGGTAGCCTAGGGTTAGGGTTAGGCTTAGGGTTAGGGTTAGGGTACGGCTTAGGGTACGGGTTCGGGGAGGGGTCCGTGTACGGTGTAGGGTATGGGTTAGGGTTAGGGTTAGGGTTAGTGTTAGGGTTAGGGCTCATTTTAGGGTACGGGTTAGGATTAGAGTACGTGTTAGGTTTAGGGTAGGGGTTAGGGTTAGGGTACGCGTTAGGGTTAGGGTAGTTATTAAACCTATCCCACCCTCTAGATACCCCTTAGCACGTAAAGGAATATTATTTGGGGGTCCAGCCATGGAGAAGAATTTAGACACTAGGATAATATAAGGAACACACCCATTATACAGAAATCACATTAGGATTCTCTTTTTAAGCTGTTCCTTAAAACACTAGTGCTTAGGAAATCTATTGGAAGCAGAAGCAGTCAAGGGTAGCCTAGGGTTAGGGTTAGGCTTAGGGTTAGGGTTAGGGTACGGCTTAGGGTACGGGTTCGGGGAGGGGTCCGTGTACGGTGTAGGGTATGGGTTAGGGTTAGGGTTAGGGTTAGTGTTAGGGTTAGGGCTCGGTTTAGGGTACGGCTTAGGATTAGGTTACGTGTTTGGTTTAGGGTAGGGGTTAGGGTTAGGATACGCGTTAGGGTTAGGGTAGTTATTAAACCTATCCCACTCTCTAGATACCCCTTAGCACGTAAAGGAATATTATTTGGGGGTCCAGCCATGGAGAAGAGTTTAGACACTAGGATAAGATAAGGAACACACCCATTATAAAGAAATCACATTAGGATTCTCTTTTTAAGCTGTTCCTTAAAACACTAGTGCTTAGGAAATCTATTGGAGGCAGAAGCAGTCAAGGGTAGCCTAGGGTTAGGGTTAGGCTTAGGGTTAGGGTTAGGGTACGGCTTAGGGTACGGGTTCGGGGAGGGGTCCGTGTACGGTGTAGGGTATGGGTTAGGGTTAGGGTTAGGGTTAGTGTTAGGGTTAGGGCTCATTTTAGGGTACGGGTTAGGATTAGAGTACGTGTTAGGTTTAGGGTAGGGGTTAGGGTTAGGGTACGCGTTAGGGTTAGGGTAGTTATTAAACCTATCCCACTCTCTAGATACCCCTTAGCACGTAAAGGAATATTATTTGGGGGTCCAGCCATGGAGAAGAATTTAGACACTAGGATAATATAAGGAACACACCCATTATACAGAAATCACATTAGGATTCTCTTTTTAAGCTGTTCCTTAAAACACTAGTGCTTAGGAAATCTATTGGAGGCAGAAGCAGTCAAGGGTAGCTAGGGTTAGGGTTAGGCTTAGGGTTAGGGTTAGGGTACGGCTTAGGGTACGGGTTCGGGGAGGGGTCCGTGTACGGTGTAGGGTATGGGTTAGGGTTAGGGTTAGGGTTAGTGTTAGGGTTAGGGCTCGGTTTAGGGTACGGGTTAGGATTAGGGTACGTGTTAGGGTTAGGGTAGGGGTTAGGGTTAGTATACGCGTTAGGGTTAGGGTTGTTATTAAACCTATCCCATTCTCTAGATACCCCTTAGCACGTAAAGGAATATTATTTGGGGGTCCAGCCATGGAGAAGAGTTTAGACACTAGGATAAGATAAGGAACACACCCATTATACAGAAATCACATTAGGATTCTCTTTTTAAGCTGTTCCTTAAAACACTAGTGCTTAGGAAATCTATTGGAGGCAGAAGCAGTCAAGGGTAGCCTAGGGTTAGGGTTAGGCTTAGGGTTAGGGTTAGGGTACGGCTTAGGGTACGGGTTCGGGGAGGGGTCCGTGTACGGTGTAGGGTATGGGTTAGGGTTAGGGTTAGGGTTAGTTTTAGGGTTAGGGCTCATTTTAGGGTACGGGTTAGGATTAGAGTACGTGTTAGGTTTAGGGTAGGGGTTAGGGTTAGGGTACGCGTTAGGGTTAGGGTAGTTATTAAACCTATCCCACCCTCTAGATACCCCTTAGCACGTAAAGGAATATTATTTGGGGGTCCAGCCATGGAGAAGAATTTAGACACTAGGATAATATAAGGAACACACCCATTATACAGAAATCACATTAGGATTCTCTTTTTAAGCTGTTCCTTAAAACACTAGTGCTTAGGAAATCTATTGGAAGCAGAAGCAGTCAAGGGTAGCCTAGGGTTAGGGTTAGGCTTAGGGTTAGGGTTAGGGTACGGCTTAGGGTACGGGTTCGGGGAGGGGTCCGTGTACGGTGTAGGGTATGGGTTAGGGTTAGGGTTAGGGTTAGTGTTAGGGTTAGGGCTCGGTTTAGGGTACGGCTTAGGATTAGGTTACGTGTTTGGTTTAGGGTAGGGGTTAGGGTTAGGATACGCGTTAGGGTTAGGGTAGTTATTAAACCTATCCCACTCTCTAGATACCCCTTAGCACGTAAAGGAATATTATTTGGGGGTCCAGCCATGGAGAAGAGTTTAGACACTAGGATAAGATAAGGAACACACCCATTATAAAGAAATCACATTAGGATTCTCTTTTTAAGCTGTTCCTTAAAACACTAGTGCTTAGGAAATCTATTGGAGGCAGAAGCAGTCAAGGGTAGCCTAGGGTTAGGGTTAGGCTTAGGGTTAGGGTTAGGGTACGGCTTAGGGTACGGGTTCGGGGAGGGGTCCGTGTACGGTGTAGGGTATGGGTTAGGGTTAGGGTTAGGGTTAGTGTTAGGGTTAGGGCTCATTTTAGGGTACGGGTTAGGATTAGAGTACGTGTTAGGTTTAGGGTAGGGGTTAGGGTTAGGGTACGCGTTAGGGTTAGGGTAGTTATTAAACCTATCCCACTCTCTAGATACCCCTTAGCACGTAAAGGAATATTATTTGGGGGTCCAGCCATGGAGAAGAATTTAGACACTAGGATAATATAAGGAACACACCCATTATACAGAAATCACATTAGGATTCTCTTTTTAAGCTGTTCCTTAAAACACTAGTGCTTAGGAAATCTATTGGAAGCAGAAGCAGTCAAGGGTAGCCTAGGGTTAGGGTTAGGCTTAGGGTTAGGGTTAGGGTACGGCTTAGGGTACGGGTTCGGGGAGGGGTCCGTGTACGGTGTAGGGTATGGGTTAGGGTTAGGGTTAGGGTTAGAGTTAGGGTTAGGGCTCGGTTTAGGGTACGGGTTAGGATTAGGCTACATGTTAGGGTTAGGGTAGGGGTTAGGGTTAGGATACGCGTTAGGGTTAGGGTTGTTATTAAACCTATCCCATTCTCTAGATACCCCTTCGCACGTAAAGGAATATTATTTGGGGGTCCAGCCATGGAGAAGAGTTTAGACACTAGGATAAGATAAAGAACACACCCATTATAAAGAAATCACATTAGGATTCTCTTTTTAAGCTGTTCCTTAAAACACTAGTGCTTAGGAAATCTATTGGAGGCAGAAGCAGTCAAGGGTAGCCTAGGGTTAGGGTTAGGCTTAGGGTTAGGGTTAGGGTACGGCTTAGGGTACGGGTTCGGGGAGGGGTCCGTGTACGGTGTAGGGTATGGTTTAGGGTTAGGGTTAGGGTTAGTGTTAGGGTTAGGGCTCATTTTAGGGTACGGGTTAGGATTAGAGTACGTGTTAGGTTTAGGGTAGGGGTTAGGGTTAGGGTACGTGTTAGGGTTAGGGTAGTTATTAAACCTATCCCACTCTCTAGATACCCCTTAGCACATAAAGGAATAATATTTGGGGGTCCAGCCATGGAGAAGAGTTTAGACACTAGGATAAGATAAGGAACACACCCATTATAAAGAAATCACATTAGGATTCTCTTTTTAAGCTGTTCCTTAAAACACTAGTGCTTAGGAAATCTATTGGAGGCAGAAGCAGTCAAGGGTAGCCTAGGGTTAGGGTTAGGCTTAGGGTTAGGGTTAGGGTACGGCTTAGGGTACGGGTTCGGGGAGGGGTCCGTGTACGGTGTAGGGTATGGGTTAGGGTTAGGGTTAGGGTTAGTGTTAGGGTTAGGGCTCGGTTTAGGGTACGGGTTAGGATTAGGGTACGTGTTAGGTTTAGGGTAGGGGTTAGGGTTAGGATACGCGTTAGGGTTAGGGTAGTTATTAAACCTATCCCACTCTCTAGATACCCGTTAGCACGTAAAGGAATATTATTTGGGGGTCCAGCCATGGAGAAGAGTTTAGACACTAGGATAAGATAAGGAACACACCCATTATACAGAAATCACATTAGGATTCTCTTTTTAAGCTGTTCCTTAAAACACTAGTGCTTAGGAAATCTATTGGAGGCAGAAGCAGTCAAGGGTAGCCTAGGGTTAGGGTTAGGCTTAGGGTTAGGGTTAGGGTACGGCTTAGGGTACGGGTTCGGGGAGGGGTCCGTGTACGGTGTAGGGTATGGTTTAGGGTTAGGGTTAGGGTTAGTGTTAGGGTTAGGGCTCATTTTAGGGTACGGGTTAAGATTAGAGTACGTGTTAGGTTTAGGGTAGGGGTTAGGGTTAGGGTACGCGTTAGGGTTAGGGTAGTTATTAAACCTATCCCACTCTCTAGATACCCCTTAGCACGTAAAGGAATATTATTTGGGGGTCCAGCCATGGAGAAGAGTTTAGACACTAGGATAAGATAAGGAACACACCCATTATAAAGAAATCACATTAGGATTCTCTTTTTAAGCTGTTCCTTAAAACACTAGTGCTTAGGAAATCTATTGGAGGCAGAAGCAGTCAAGGGTAGCCTAGGGTTAGGGTTAGGCTTAGGGTTAGGGTTAGGGTACAGCTTAGGGTACGGGTTCGGGGAGGGGTCCGTGTACGGTGTAGGGTATGGGTTAGGGTTAGGGTTAGGGTTAGTGTTAGGGTTAGGGCTCATTTTAGGGAACGGGTTAGGATTAGAGTACGTGTTAGGTTTAGGGTAGGGGTTAGGGTTAGGGTACGCGTTAGGGTTAGGGTAGTTATTAAACCTATCCCACTCTCTAGATACCCCTTAGCACGTAAAGGAATATTATTTGGGGGACCAGCCATGGAGAAGAATTTAGACACTAGGATAAGATAAGGAACACACCCATTATAAAGAAATCACATTAGGATTCTCTTTTTAAGCTGTTCCTTAAAACACTAGTGCTTAGGAAATCTATTGGAAGCAGAAGCAGTCAAGGGTAGCCTAGGGTTAGGGTTAGGCTTAGGGTTAGGGTTAGGGTACGGCTTAGGGTACGGGTTCGGGGAGGGGTCCGTGAACGGTGTAGGGTATGGGTTAGGGTTAGGGTTAGGGTTAGTGTTAGGGTTAGGGCTCGGTTTAGGGTACGGTTTACGATTAGGGTACATGTTAGGGTTAGGGTAGGGGTTAGGGTTAGGAAACGCGTTAGGGTTAGGGTTGTTATTAAACCTATCCCATTCTCTAGATACCCCTTAGCACGTAAAGGAATATTATTTGGGGGTCCAGCCATGGAGAAGAGTTTAGACACTAGGATAAGATAAGGAACACACCCATTATACAGAAATCACATTAGGATTCTCTTTTTAAGCTGTTCCTTAAAACACTAGGGCTTAGGAAATCTATTGGAGGCAGAAGCAGTCACGGGTAGCCTAGGGTTAGGGTTAGGCTTAGGGTTAGGGTTAGGGTACAGCTTAGGTTACGGGTTCGGGGAGGGGTCCGTGTACGGTGTAGGGTATGGGTTAGGGTTAGGGTTAGGGTTAGTGTTAGGGTTAGGGCTCGGTTTAGGGTACGGGTTAGGATTAGGGTACGTGTTAGGGTTAGGGTAGGGGTTAGGGTTAGTATACGCGTTAGGGTTAGGGTTGTTATTAAACCTATCCCATTCTCTAGATACCCCTTAGCACGTAAAGGAATATTATTTGGGGGTCCAGCCATGGAGAAGAGTTTAGACACTAGGATAAGATAAGGAACACACCCATTATACAGAAATCACATTAGGATTCTCTTTTTAAGCTGTTCCTTAAAACACTAGTGCTTAGGAAATCTATTGGAGGCAGAAGCAGTCAAGGGTAGCCTAGGGTTAGGGTTAGGCTTAGGGTTAGGGTTAGGGTACGGGTTCGGGGAGGGGTCCGTGTACGGTGTAGGGTATGGGTTAGGGTTAGGGTTAGGGTTAGTGTTAGGGTTAGGGCTCATTTTAGGGTACGGGTTAGGATTAGAGTACGTGTTAGGTTTAGGGTAGGGGTTAGGGTTAGGGTAGTTATTAAACCTATCCCACTCTCTAGATACCCCTTAGCACGTAAAGGAATATTATTTGGGGGTCCAGCCATGGAGAAGAATTTAGACACTAGGATAAGATAAGGAACACACCCATTATACAGAAATCACATTAGGATTCTCTTTTTAAGCTGTTCCTTAAAACACTAGTGCTTAGGAAATCTATTGGAGGCAGAAGCAGTCAAGGGTAGCCTAGGGTTAGGGTTAGGCTTAGGGTTAGGGTTAGGGTACGGCTTAGGGTACGGGTTCGGGGAGGGGTCCGTGTACGGTGTAGGGTATGGTTTAGGGTTAGGGTTAGGGTTAGTGTTAGGGTTAGGGCTCATTTTAGGGTACGGGTTAAGATTAGAGTACGTGTTAGGTTTAGGGTAGGGGTTAGGGTTAGGGTACGCGTTAGGGTTAGGGTAGTTATTAAACCTATCCCACTCTCTAGATACCCCTTAGCACGTAAAGGAATATTATTTGGGGGTCCAGCCATGGAGAAGAGTTTAGACACTAGGATAAGATAAGGAACACACCCATTATAAAGAAATCACATTAGGATTCTCTTTTTAAGCTGTTCCTTAAAACACTAGTGCTTAGGAAATCTATTGGAGGCAGAAGCAGTCAAGGGTAGCCTAGGGTTAGGGTTAGGCTTAGGGTTAGGGTTAGGGTACAGCTTAGGGTACGGGTTCGGGGAGGGGTCCGTGTACGGTGTAGGGTATGGGTTAGGGTTAGGGTTAGGGTTAGTGTTAGGGTTAGGGCTCATTTTAGGGAACGGGTTAGGATTAGAGTACGTGTTAGGTTTAGGGTAGGGGTTAGGGTTAGCGTACGCGTTAGGGTTAGGGTAGTTATTAAACCTATCCCACTCTCTAGATACCCCTTAGCACGTAAAGGAATATTATTTGGGGGACCAGCCATGGAGAAGAATTTAGACACTAGGATAAGATAAGGAACACACCCATTATAAAGAAATCACATTAGGATTCTCTTTTTAAGCTGTTCCTTAAAACACTAGTGCTTAGGAAATCTATTGGAAGCAGAAGCAGTCAAGGGTAGCCTAGGGTTAGGGTTAGGCTTAGGGTTAGGGTTAGGGTACGGCTTAGGGTACGGGTTCGGGGAGGGGTCCGTGAACGGTGTAGGGTATGGGTTAGGGTTAGGGTTAGGGTTAGTGTTAGGGTTAGGGCTCGGTTTAGGGTACGGGTTACGATTAGGGTACATGTTAGGGTTAGGGTAGGGGTTAGGGTTAGGAAACGCGTTAGGGTTAGGGTTGTTATTAAACCTATCCCATTCTCTAGATACCCCTTAGCACGTAAAGGAATATTATTTGGGGGTCCAGCCATGGAGAAGAGTTTAGACACTAGGATAAGATAAGGAACACACCCATTATACAGAAATCACATTAGGATTCTCTTTTTAAGCTGTTCCTTAAAACACTAGGGCTTAGGAAATCTATTGGAGGCAGAAGCAGTCACGGGTAGCCTAGGGTTAGGGTTAGGCTTAGGGTTAGGGTTAGGGTACAGCTTAGGTTACGGGTTCGGGGAGGGGTCCGTGTACGGTGTAGGGTATGGGTTAGGGTTAGGGTTAGGGTTAGTGTTAGGGTTAGGGCTCGGTTTAGGGTACGGGTTAGGATTAGGGTACGTGTTAGGGTTAGGGTAGGGGTTAGGGTTAGTATACGCGTTAGGGTTAGGGTTGTTATTAAACCTATCCCATTCTCTAGATACCCCTTAGCACGTAAAGGAATATTATTTGGGGGTCCAGCCATGGAGAAGAGTTTAGACACTAGGATAAGATAAGGAACACACCCATTATACAGAAATCACATTAGGATTCTCTTTTTAAGCTGTTCCTTAAAACACTAGTGCTTAGGAAATCTATTGGAGGCAGAAGCAGTCAAGGGTAGCCTAGGGTTAGGGTTAGGCTTAGGGTTAGGGTTAGGGTACGGGTTCGGGGAGGGGTCCGTGTACGGTGTAGGGTATGGGTTAGGGTTAGGGTTAGGGTTAGTGTTAGGGTTAGGGCTCATTTTAGGGTACGGGTTAGGATTAGAGTACGTGTTAGGTTTAGGGTAGGGGTTAGGGTTAGGGTAGTTATTAAACCTATCCCACTCTCTAGATACCCCTTAGCACGTAAAGGAATATTATTTGGGGGTCCAGCCATGGAGAAGAATTTAGACACTAGGATAAGATAAGGAACACACCCATTATACAGAAATCACATTAGGATTCTCTTTTTAAGCTGTTCCTTAAAACACTAGTGCTTAGGAAATCTATTGGAAGCAGAAGCAGTCAAGGGTAGCCTAGGGTTAGGGTTAGGCTTAGGGTTAGGTTTAGGGTACGGCTTATGGTACGGGTTCGGGGAGGGGTCCGTGTACGGTGTAGGGTATGGGTTAGGGTTAGGGTTAGGGTTAGTGTTAGGGTTAGGGCTCGGTTTAGGGTACGGGTTAGGATTAGGGTACGTGTTAGGTTTAGGGTAGGGGTTAGGGTTAGGATACGCGTTAGGGTTAGGGTAGTTATTAAACCTATCCCACTCTCTAGATACCCGTTAGCACGTAAAGGAATATTATTTGGGGGTCCAGCCATGGAGAAGAGTTTAGACACTAGGATAAGATAAGGAACACACCCATTATAAAGAAATCACATTAGGATTCTCTTTTTAAGCTGTTCCTTAAAACACTAGTGCTTAGGAAATCTATTGGAGGCAGAAGCAGTCAAGGGTAGCCTAGGGTTAGGGTTAGGCTTAGGGTTAGGGTTAGGGTACGGCTTAGGGTACGGGTTCGGGGAGGGGTCCGTGTACGGTGTAGGGTATGGTTTAGGGTTAGGGTTAGGGTTAGTGTTAGGGTTAGGGCTCATTTTAGGGTACGGGTTAGGATTAGAGTACGTGTTAGGTTTAGGGTAGGTGTTAGGGTTAGGGTACGCGTTAGGGTTAGGGTAGTTATTAAACCTATCCCACTCTCTAGATACCCCTTAGCACGTAAAGGAATATTATTTGGGGGTCCAGCCATGGAGAAGAGTTTAGACACTAGGATAAGATAAGGAACACACCCATTATAAAGAAATCACATTAGGATTCTCTTTTTAAGCTGTTCCTTAAAACACTAGTGCTTAGGAAATCTATTGGAGGCAGAAGCAGTCAAGGGTAGCCTAGGGTTAGGGTTAGGCTTAGGGTTAGGGTTAGGGTACGGCTTAGGGTACGGGTTCGGGGAGGGGTCCGTGTACGGTGTAGGGTATGGGTTAGGGTTAGGGTTAGGGTTAGTGTTAGGGTTAGGGCTCATTTTAGGGAACGGGTAAGGATTAGAGTACGTGTTAGGTTTAGGGTAGGGGTTAGGGTTAGGGTACGCGTTAGGGTTAGGGTAGTTATTAAACCTATCCCACTGTCTAGATACCCCTTAGCAAGTAAAGGAATATTATTTGGGGGTCCAGCCATGGAGAAGAATTTAGACACTAGGATAAGATAAGGAACACACCCATTATAAAGAAATCACGTTAGGATTCTCTTTTTAAGCTGTTCCTTAAAACACTAGTGCTTAGGAAATCTATTGGAGGCAGAAGCAGTCAAGGATAGCCTAGGGTTAGGGTTAGGCTTAGGGTTAGGGTTAGGGTACGGCTTAGGGTACGGGTTCGGGGAGGGGTCCGTGTACGGTGTAGGGTATGGGTTAGGGTTAGGGTTAGGGTTAGTGTTAGGGTTAGGGCTCATTTTAGGGTACGGGTTAGGATTAGAGTACGTGTTAGGTTTAGGGTAGGGGTTAGGGTTAGGGTAGTTATTAAACCTATCCCACTCTCTAGATACCCCTTAGCACGTAAAGGAATATTATTTGGGGGTCCAGCCATGGAGAAGAATTTAGACACTAGGATAAGATAAGGAACACACCCATTATACAGAAATCACATTAGGATTCTCTTTTTAAGCTGTTCCTTAAAACACTAGTGCTTAGGAAATCTATTGGAAGCAGAAGCAGTCAAGGGTAGCCTAGGGTTAGGGTTAGGCTTAGGGTTAGGTTTAGGGTACGGCTTAGGGTACGGGTTCGGGGAGGGGTCCGTGTACGGTGTAGGGTATGGGTTAGGGTTAGGGTTAGGGTTAGTGTTAGGGTTAGGGCTCGGTTTAGGGTACGGGTTAGGATTAGGGTACGTGTTAGGTTTAGGGTAGGGGTTAGGGTTAGGATACGCGTTAGGGTTAGGGTAGTTATTAAACCTATCCCACTCTCTAGATACCCGTTAGCACGTAAAGGAATATTATTTGGGGGTCCAGCCATGGAGAAGAGTTTAGACACTAGGATAAGATAAGGAACACACCCATTATAAAGAAATCACATTAGGATTCTCTTTTTAAGCTGTTCCTTAAAACACTAGTGCTTAGGAAATCTATTGGAGGCAGAAGCAGTCAAGGGTAGCCTAGGGTTAGGGTTAGGCTTAGGGTTAGGGTTAGGGTACGGCTTAGGGTACGGGTTCGAGGAGGGGTCCGTGTACGGTGTAGGGTATGGTTTAGGGTTAGGGTTAGGGTTAGTGTTAGGGTTAGGGCTCATTTTAGGGTACGGGTTAGGATTAGAGTACGTGTTAGGTTTAGGGTAGGGGTTAGGGTTAGGGTACGCGTTAGGGTTAGGGTAGTTATTAAACCTATCCCACTCTCTAGATACCCCTTAGCACGTAAAGGAATATTATTTGGGGGTCCAGCCATGGAGAAGAGTTTAGACACTAGGATAAGATAAGGAACACACCCATTATAAAGAAATCACATTAGGATTCTCTTTTTAAGCTGTTCCTTAAAACACTAGTGCTTAGGAAATCTATTGGAGGCAGAAGCAGTCAAGGGTAGCCTAGGGTTAGGGTTAGGCTTAGGGTTAGGGTTAGGGTACGGCTTAGGGTACGGGTTCGGGGAGGGGTCCGTGTACGGTGTAGGGTATGGGTTAGGGTTAGGGTTAGGGTTAGTGTTAGGGTTAGGGCTCATTTTAGGGAACGGGTAAGGATTAGAGTACGTGTTAGGTTTAGGGTAGGGGTTAGGGTTAGGGTACGCGTTAGGGTTAGGGTAGTTATTAAACCTATCCCACTGTCTAGATACCCCTTAGCAAGTAAAGGAATATTATTTGGGGGTCCAGCCATGGAGAAGAATTTAGACACTAGGATAAGATAAGGAACACACCCATTATAAAGAAATCACGTTAGGATTCTCTTTTTAAGCTGTTCCTTAAAACACTAGTGCTTAGGAAATCTATTGGAGGCAGAAGCAGTCAAGGGTAGCCTAGGGTTAGGGTTAGGCTTAGGGTTAGGGTTAGGGTACGGCTTAGGGTACGGGTTCGGGGAGGGGTCCGTGTACGGTGTAGGTTATGGGTTAGGGTTAGGGTTAGGGTTAGTGTTAGGGTTAGGGCTCATTTTAGGGAACGGGTTAGGATTAGAGTACGTGTTAGGTTTAGGGTAGGGGTTAGGGTTAGGGTACGCGTTAGGGTTAGGGTAGTTATTAAACCTATCCCACTCTCTAGATACCCCTTAGCAAGTAAAGGAATATTATTTGGGGGTCCAGCCATGGAGAAGAATTTAGACACTAGGATAAGATAAGGAACACACCCATTATAAAGAAATCACGTTAGGATTCTCTTTTTAAGCTGTTCCTTAAAACACTAGTGCTTAGGAAATCTATTGGAGGCAGAAGCAGTCAAGGGTAGCCTAGGGTAAGGGTTAGGCTTAGGGTTAGGGTTAGGGTACGGCTTAGGGTACGGGTTCGGGGAGGGGTCCGTGTACGGTGTAGGGTATGGTTTAGGGTTAGGGTTAGGGTTAGTGTTAGGTTTAGGGCTCATTTTAGGGTATGGGGTAGGATTAGAGTACGTGTTAGGTTTAGGGTAGGGGTTAGGGTTAGGGTACGTGTTAGGGTTAGGGTAGTTATTAAACCTATCCCACTCTCTAGATACCCCTTAGCACGTAAAGGAATATTATTTGGGGGTCCAGCCATGGAGAAGAGTTTAGACACTAGGATAAGATAAGGAACACACCCATTATAAAGAAATCACATTAGGATTCTCTTTTTAAGCTGTTCCTTAAAACACTAGTGCTTAGGAAATCTATTGGAGGCAGAAGCAGTCAAGGGTAGCCTAGGGTTAGGGTTAGGCTTAGGGTTAGGGTTAGGGTACGGCTTAGGGTACGGGTTCGGGGAGGGGTCCGTGTACGGTGTAGGGTATGGGTTAGGGTTAGGGTTAGGGTTAGTGTTAGGGTTAGGGCTCATTTTAGGGAACGGGTTAGGATTAGAGTACGTGTTAGGTTTAGGGTAGGGGTTAGGGTTAGGGTACGCGTTAGGGTTAGGGTAGTTATTAAACCTATCCCACTCTCTAGATACCCCTTAGCAAGTAAAGGAATATTATTTGGGGGTCCAGCCATGGAGAAGAATTTAGACACTAGGATAAGATAAGGAACACACCCATTATAAAGAAATCACGTTAGGATTCTCTTTTTAAGCTGTTCCTTAAAACACTAGTGCTTAGGAAATCTATTGGAGGCAGAAGCAGTCAAGGGTAGCCTAGGGTTAGGGTTAGGCTTAGGGTTAGGGTTAGGCTACGGCTTAGGGTACGGGTTCGGGGAGGGGTCCGTGTACGGTGTAGGGTATGGGTTAGGGTTAGGGTTAGGGTTAGTGTTAGGGTTAGGGCTCATTTTAGGGAACGGGTTAGGATTAGAGTACGTGTTAGGTTTAGGGTAGGGGTTAGGGTTAGGGTACGCGTTAGGGTTAGGGTAGTTATTAAACCTATCCCACTCTCTAGATACCCCTTAGCAAGTAAAGGAATATTATTTGGGGGTCCAGCCATGGAGAAGAATTTAGACACTAGGATAAGATAAGGAACACACCCATTATAAAGAAATCACGTTAGGATTATCTTTTTAAGCTGTTCCTTAAAACACTAGTGCTTAGGAAATCTATTGGAGGCAGAAGCAGTCAAGGGTAGCCTAGGGTTAGGGTTAGGCTTAGGGTTAGGGTTAGGGTACGGCTTAGGGTACGGGTTCGGGGAGGGGTCCGTGTACGGTGTAGGGTATGGGTTAGGGTTAGGGTTAGGGTTAGTGTTAGGGTTAGGGCTCGGTTTAGGGTACGGGTTAGGTTTAGGGTACGTGTTAGGTTTAGGGTAGGGGTTAGGGTTAGGATACGCGTTTGGGTTAGGGTAGTTATTAAACCTATCCCACTCTCTAGATACCCGTTAGCACGTAAAGGAATATTATTTGGGGGTCCAGCCATGGAGAAGAGTTTAGACACTAGGATAAGATAAGGAACACACCCATTATAAAGAAATCACATTAGGATTCTCTTTTTAAGCTGTTCCTTAAAACACTATTGCTTAGGAAATCTATTGGAGGCAGAAGCAGTCAAGGGTAGCCTAGGGTTAGGGTTAGGCTTAGGGTTAGGGTTAGGGTACGGCTTAGGGTATGGGTTCGGGGAGGGGTCCGTGTACGGTGTAGGGTATGGGTTAGGGTTAGGGTTAGGGTTAGTGTTAGGGTTAGGGCTCGGTTTAGGGTACGGGTTAGGATTAGGGTACGTGTTAGGTTTAGGGTAGGGGTTAGGGTTAGGATACGTGTTAGGGTTAGGGTAGTTATTAAACCTATCCCACTCTCTAGATACCCCTTAGCACGTAAAGGAATATTATTTGGGGGTCCAGCCATGGAGAAGAGTTTAGACACTAGGATAAGATAAGGAACACACCCATTATACAGAAATCACATTAGGATTCTCTTTTTAAGCTGTTCCTTAAAACACTAGTGCTTAGGAAATCTATTGGAGGCAGAAGCAGTCAAGGGTAGCCTAGGGTTAGGGTTAGGCTTAGGGTTAGGGTTAGGGTACGGCTTAGGGTACGGGTTCGGGGAGGGGTCCGTGTACGGTGTAGGGTATGGGTTAGGGTTAGGGTTAGGGTTAGTGTTAGGGTTAGGGCTCGGTTTAGGGTACGGGTTAGGATTAGGGTACATGTTAGGGTTAGGGTAGGGGTTAGGGTTAGGATACGCTTTAGGGTTAGGGTTGTTATTAAACCTATCCCATTCTCTAGATACCCCTTAGCACGTAAAGGAATATTATTTGGGGGTCCAGCCATGGAGAAGAGTTTAGACCCTAGGATAAGATAAGGAACACACCCATTATAAAGAAATCACATTCGGATTCTCTTTATAAGCTGTTCCTTAAAACACTAGTGCTTAGGAAATCTATTGGAGGCAGAAGCAGTCAAGGGTAGTCTAGGGTTAGGGTTAGGCTTAGGGTTAGGGTTAGGGTACGCCTTAGGGTACGGGTTCGGTGAGGGGTCCGTGTACGGTGTAGGGTATGGGTTAGGGTTAGGGTTAGTGTTAGGGTTAGGGCTCGGTTTAGGGTACGGGTTAGGATTAGGGTACGTGTTAGGGTTAGGGTAAGTGTTAGGGTAAGGGTACGTGTTAGGGTTAGGGTAGTTATTAAACCTATCCCACTCTCTAGCTACCCCTTAGCACGTAAAGGAATATTATTTGGAGGACCAGCCATGGAGAAGAGTTTAGACACTAGGATAAGATAAGGAACACACCCATTATAAAGAAATCACATTAGGATTCTCTTTTTAAGCTGTTCCTTAAAACACTAGTGCTTAGGAAATCTATTGGAGGCAGAAGCAGTCAAGGGTAGCCTAGGGTTAGGGTTAGGCTTAGGGTTAGGGTTAGGGTACGGCTTAGGGTACGGGTTCGGGGAGGGGTCCGTGTACGGTGTAGGGTATGGGTTAGGGTTAGGGTTAGGGTTAGTGTTAGGGTTAGGGCTCATTTTAGGGTACGGGTTAGGATTAGAGTACTTGTTAGGTTTAGGGTAGGGGTTAGGGTTAGGGTACGCGTTAGGGTTAGGGTAGTTATTAAACCTATCCCACTCTCTAGATACCCCTTAGCACGTAAAGGAATATTATTTGGGGGTCCAGCCATGGAGAAGAATTTAGACACTAGGATAAGATAAGGAACACACCCATTATAAAGAAATCACATTAGGATTCTCTTTTTAAGCTGTTCCTTAAAACACTAGTGCTTAGGAAATCTATTGGAAGCAGAAGCAGTCAAGGGTAGCCTAGGGTTAGGGTTAGGCTTAGGGTTAGGGTTAGGGTACGGCTTATGGTACGGGTTCGGGGAGGGGTCCGTGTACGGTGTAGGGTATGGGTTAGGGTTAGGGTTAGGGTTAGTGTTAGGGTTAGGGCTCGGTTTAGGGTACGGGTTACGATTAGGGTACATGTTAGGGTTAGGGTAGGGGTTAGGGTTAGGAAACGCGTTAGGGTTAGGGTTGTTATTAAACCTATCCCATTCTCTAGATACCCCTTAGCACGTAAAGGAATATTATTTGGGGGTCCAGCCATGGAGAAGAGTTTAGACACTAGGATAAGATAAGGAACACACCCATTATACAGAAATCACATTAGGATTCTCTTTTTAAGCTGTTCCTTAAAACACTAGTGCTTAGGAAATCTATTGGAGGCAGAAGCAGTCAAGGGTAGCCTAGGGTTAGGGTTAGGCTTAGGGTTAGGGTTAGGGTACGGCTTAGGGTACGGGTTCGGGGAGGGGTCCGTGTACGGTGTAGGGTATGGGTTAGGGTTAGGGTTAGTGTTAGGGTTAGGGCTCGGTTTAGGGTACGGGTTAGGATTAGGGTACGTGTTAGGGTTAGGGTAGGGGTTAGGGTTAGTATACGCGTTAGGGTTAGGGTTGTTATTAAACCTATCCCATTCTCTAGATACCGCTTAGCACGTAAAGGAATATTATTTGGGGGTCCAGCCATGGAGAAGAGTTTAGACACTAGGATAAGATAAGGAACACACCCATTATACAGAAATCACATTAGGATTCTCTTTTTAAGCTGTTCCTTAAAACACTAGTGCTTAGGAAATCTATTGGAGGCAGAAGCAGTCAAGGGTAGCCTAGGGTTAGGGTTAGGCTTAGGGTTAGGGTTAGGGTACGGCTTAGGGTACGGGTTCGGGGAGGGGTCCGTGTACGGTGTAGGGTATGGGTTAGGGTTAGGGTTAGGGTTAGTGTTAGGGTTAGGGCTCATTTTAGGGTACGGGTTAGGATTAGAGTACTTGTTAGGTTTAGGGTAGGGGTTAGGGTTAGGGTACGCGTTAGGGTTAGGGTAGTTATTAAACCTATCCCACTCTCTAGATACCCCTTAGCACGTAAAGGAATATTATTTGGGGGTCCAGCCATGGAGAAGAATTTAGACACTAGGATAATATAAGGAACACACCCATTATACAGAAATCACATTAGGATTCTCTTTTTAAGCTGTTCCTTAAAACACTAGTGCTTAGGAAATCTATTGGAAGCAGAAGCAGTCAAGGGTAGCCTAGGGTTAGGGTTAGGCTTAGGGTTAGGGTTAGGGTACGGCTTAGGGTACGGGTTCGGGGAGGGGTCCGTGTACGGTGTAGGGTATGGGTTAGGGTTAGGGTTAGGGTTAGTGTTAGGGTTAGGGCTCGGTTTAGGGTACGGGTTACGATTAGGGTACATGTTAGGGTTAGGGTAGGGGTTAGGGTTAGGATACGCGTTAGGGTTAGGGTAGTTATTAAACCTATCCCACTCTCTAGATACCCCTTAGCACGTAAAGGAATATTATTTGGGGGTCCAGCCATGGAGAAGAGTTTAGACACTAGGATAAGATAAGGAACACACCCATTATACAGAAATCACATTAGGATTCTCTTTTTAAGCTGTTCCTTAAAACACTAGTGCTTAGGAAATCTATTGGAGGCAGAAGCAGTCAAGGGTAGCCTAGGGTTAGGGTTAGGCTTAGGGTTAGGGTTAGGGTACGGCTTAGGGTACGGGTTCGGGGAGGGGTCCGTGTACGGTGTAGGGTATGGGTTAGGGTTAGGGTTAGGGTTAGTGTTAGGGTTAGGGCTCGGTTTAGGGTACGGGTTAGGATAAGAGTACGTGTTAGGTTTAGGGTAGGGGTTAGGGTTAGGGTACGCGTTAGGGTTAGGGTAGTTATTAAACCTATCCCACTCTCTAGATACCCCTTAGCACGTAAAGGAATATTATTTGGGGGTCCAGCCATGGAGAAGAATTTAGACACTAGGATAAGATAAGGAACACACCCATTATAAAGAAATCACATTAGGATTCTCTTTTTAAGCTGTTCCTTAAAACACTAGTGCTTAGGAAATCTATTGGAAGCAGAAGCAGTCAAGGGTAGCCTAGGGTTAGGGTTAGGCTTAGGGTTAGGGTTAGGGTACGGCTTATGGTACGGGTTCGGGGAGGGGTCCGTGTACGGTGTAGGGTATGGGTTAGGGTTAGGGTTAGGGTTAGTGTTAGGGTTAGGGCTCGGTTTAGGGTACGGGTTACGATTAGGGTACATGTTAGGGTTAGGGTAGGGGTTAGGGTTAGGATACGCGTTAGGGTTAGGGTAGTTATTAAACCTATCCCACTCTCTAGATACCCCTTAGCACGTAAAGGAATATTATTTGGGGGTCCAGCCATGGAGAAGAGTTTAGACACTAGGATAAGATAAGGAACACACCCATTATACAGAAATCACATTAGGATTCTCTTTTTAAGCTGTTCCTTAAAACACTAGTGCTTAGGAAATCTATTGGAGGCAGAAGCAGTCAAGGGTAGCCTAGGGTTAGGGTTAGGCTTAGGGTTAGGGTTAGGGTACGGCTTAGGGTACGGGTTCGGGGAGGGGTCCGTGTACGGTGTAGGGTATGGGTTAGGGTTAGGGTTAGGGTTAGTGTTAGGGTTAGGGCTCGGTTTAGGGTACGGGTTAGGATTAGGGTACATGTTAGGGTTAGGGTAGGGGTTAGGGTTAGGATACGCGTTAGGGTTAGGGTTTTTATTAAACCTATCCCATTCTCTAGATACCCCTTAGCACGTAAAGGAATATTATTTGGGGGTCCAGCCATGGAGAAGAGTTTAGACACTAGGATAAGATAAGGAACACACCCATTATAAAGAAATCACATTAGGATTCTCTTTTTAAGCTGTTCCTTAAAACACTAGTGCTTAGGAAATCTATTGGAGGCAGAAGCAGTCAAGGGTAGCCTAGGGTTAGGGTTAGGCTTAGGGTTAGGGTTAGGGTACGGCTTAGGATACGGGTTCGGGGAGGGGTCCGTGTACGGTGTAGGGTATGGGTTAGGGTTAGGGTTAGGGTTAGTGTTAGGGTTAGGGCTCATTTTAGGGAACGGGTTAGGATTAGAGTACGTGTTAGGTTTAGGGTAGGGGTTAGGGTTAGGGTACGCGTTAGGGTTAGGGTAGTTATTAAACCTATCCCACTCTCTAGATACCCCTTAGCAAGTAAAGGAATATTATTTGGGGGTCCAGCCATGGAGAAGAATTTAGACACTAGGATAAGATAAGGAACACACCCATTATAAAGAAATCACGTTAGGATTATCTTTTTAAGCTGTTCCTTAAAACACTAGTGCTTAGGAAATCTATTGGAGGCAGAAGCAGTCAAGGGTAGCCTAGGGTTAGGGTTAGGCTTAGGGTTAGGGTTAGGGTACGGCTTAGGGTACGGGTTCGGGGAGGGGTCCGTGTACGGTGTAGGGTATGGGTTAGGGTTAGGGTTAGGGTTAGTGTTAGGGTTAGGGCTCGGTTTAGGGTACGGGTTAGGTTTAGGGTACGTGTTAGGTTTAGGGTAGGGGTTAGGGTTAGGATACGCGTTTGGGTTAGGGTAGTTATTAAACCTATCCCACTCTCTAGATACCCGTTAGCACGTAAAGGAATATTATTTGGGGGTCCAGCCATGGAGAAGAGTTTAGACACTAGGATAAGATAAGGAACACACCCATTATAAAGAAATCACATTAGGATTCTCTTTTTAAGCTGTTCCTTAAAACACTATTGCTTAGGAAATCTATTGGAGGCAGAAGCAGTCAAGGGTAGCCTAGGGTTAGGGTTAGGCTTAGGGTTAGGGTTAGGGTACGGCTTAGGGTATGGGTTCGGGGAGGGGTCCGTGTACGGTGTAGGGTATGGGTTAGGGTTAGGGTTAGGGTTAGTGTTAGGGTTAGGGCTCGGTTTAGGGTACGGGATAGGATTAGGGTACGTGTTAGGTTTAGGGTAGGGGTTAGGGTTAGGATACGTGTTAGGGTTAGGGTAGTTATTAAACCTATCCCACTCTCTAGATACCCCTTAGCACGTAAAGGAATATTATTTGGGGGTCCAGCCATGGAGAAGAGTTTAGACACTAGGATAAGATAAGGAACACACCCATTATACAGAAATCACATTAGGATTCTCTTTTTAAGCTGTTCCTTAAAACACTAGTGCTTAGGAAATCTATTGGAGGCAGAAGCAGTCAAGGGTAGCCTAGGGTTAGGGTTAGGCTTAGGGTTAGGGTTAGGGTACGGCTTAGGGTACGGGTTCGGGGAGGGGTCCGTGTACGGTGTAGGGTATGGGTTAGGGTTAGGGTTAGGGTTAGTGTTAGGGTTAGGGCTCGGTTTAGGGTACGGGTTAGGATTAGGGTACATGTTAGGGTTAGGGTAGGGGTTAGGGTTAGGATACGCTTTAGGGTTAGGGTTGTTATTAAACCTATCCCATTCTCTAGATACCCCTTAGCACGTAAAGGAATATTATTTGGGGGTCCAGCCATGGAGAAGAGTTTAGACCCTAGGATAAGATAAGGAACACACCCATTATAAAGAAATCACATTCGGATTCTCTTTATAAGCTGTTCCTTAAAACACTAGTGCTTAGGAAATCTATTGGAGGCAGAAGCAGTCAAGGGTAGTCTAGGGTTAGGGTTAGGCTTAGGGTTAGGGTTAGGGTACGCCTTAGGGTACGGGTTCGGTGAGGGGTCCGTGTACGGTGTAGGGTATGGGTTAGGGTTAGGGTTAGTGTTAGGGTTAGGGCTCGGTTTAGGGTACGGGTTAGGATTAGGGTACGTGTTAGGGTTAGGGTAAGTGTTAGGGTAAGGGTACGTGTTAGGGTTAGGGTAGTTATTAAACCTATCCCACTCTCTAGCTACCCCTTAGCACGTAAAGGAATATTATTTGGAGGACCAGCCATGGAGAAGAGTTTAGACACTAGGATAAGATAAGGAACACACCCATTATAAAGAAATCACATTAGGATTCTCTTTTTAAGCTGTTCCTTAAAACACTAGTGCTTAGGAAATCTATTGGAGGCAGAAGCAGTCAAGGGTAGCCTAGGGTTAGGGTTAGGCTTAGGGTTAGGGTTAGGGTACGGCTTAGGGTACGGGTTCGGGGAGGGGTCCGTGTACGGTGTAGGGTATGGGTTAGGGTTAGGGTTAGGGTTAGTGTTAGGGTTAGGGCTCATTTTAGGGTACGGGTTAGGATTAGAGTACTTGTTAGGTTTAGGGTAGGGGTTAGGGTTAGGGTACGCGTTAGGGTTAGGGTAGTTATTAAACCTATCCCACTCTCTAGATACCCCTTAGCACGTAAAGGAATATTATTTGGGGGTCCAGCCATGGAGAAGAATTTAGACACTAGGATAAGATAAGGAACACACCCATTATAAAGAAATCACATTAGGATTCTCTTTTTAAGCTGTTCCTTAAAACACTAGTGCTTAGGAAATCTATTGGAAGCAGAAGCAGTCAAGGGTAGCCTAGGGTTAGGGTTAGGCTTAGGGTTAGGGTTAGGGTACGGCTTATGGTACGGGTTCGGGGAGGGGTCCGTGTACGGTGTAGGGTATGGGTTAGGGTTAGGGTTAGGGTTAGTGTTAGGGTTAGGGCTCGGTTTAGGGTACGGGTTACGATTAGGGTACATGTTAGGGTTAGGGTAGGGGTTAGGGTTAGGAAACGCGTTAGGGTTAGGGTTGTTATTAAACCTATCCCATTCTCTAGATACCCCTTAGCACGTAAAGGAATATTATTTGGGGGTCCAGCCATGGAGAAGAGTTTAGACACTAGGATAAGATAAGGAACACACCCATTATACAGAAATCACATTAGGATTCTCTTTTTAAGCTGTTCCTTAAAACACTAGTGCTTAGGAAATCTATTGGAGGCAGAAGCAGTCAAGGGTAGCCTAGGGTTAGGGTTAGGCTTAGGGTTAGGGTTAGGGTACGGCTTAGGGTACGGGTTCGGGGAGGGGTCCGTGTACGGTGTAGGGTATGGGTTAGGGTTAGGGTTAGTGTTAGGGTTAGGGCTCGGTTTAGGGTACGGGTTAGGATTAGGGTACGTGTTAGGGTTAGGGTAGGGGTTAGGGTTAGTATACGCGTTAGGGTTAGGGTTGTTATTAAACCTATCCCACTGTCTAGATACCCCTTAGCAAGTAAAGGAATATTATTTGGGGGTCCAGCCATGGAGAAGAATTTAGACACTAGGATAAGATAAGGAACACACCCATTATAAAGAAATCACGTTAGGATTATCTTTTTAAGCTGTTCCTTAAAACACTAGTGCTTAGGAAATCTATTGGAGGCAGAAGCAGTCAAGGGTAGCCTAGGGTTAGGGTTAGGCTTAGGGTTAGGGTTAGGGTACGGCTTAGGGTACGGGTTCGGGGAGGGGTCCGTGTACGGTGTAGGGTATGGGTTAGGGTTAGGGTTAGGGTTAGTGTTAGGGTTAGGGCTCATTTTAGGGTACGGGTTAGGATTAGAGTACTTGTTAGGTTTAGGGTAGGGGTTAGGGTTAGGGTACGCGTTAGGGTTAGGGTAGTTATTAAACCTATCCCACTCTCTAGATACCCCTTAGCACGTAAAGGAATATTATTTGGGGGTCCAGCCATGGAGAAGAATTTAGACACTAGGATAATATAAGGAACACACCCATTATACAGAAATCACATTAGGATTCTCTTTTTAAGCTGTTCCTTAAAACACTAGTGCTTAGGAAATCTATTGGAAGCAGAAGCAGTCAAGGGTAGCCTAGGGTTAGGGTTAGGCTTAGGGTTAGGGTTAGGGTACGGCTTATGGTACGGGTTCGGGGAGGGGTCCGTGTACGGTGTAGGGTATGGGTTAGGGTTAGGGTTAGGGTTAGTGTTAGGGTTAGGGCTCGGTTTAGGGTACGGGTTACGATTAGGGTACATGTTAGGGTTAGGGTAGGGGTTAGGGTTAGGATACGCGTTAGGGTTAGGGTAGTTATTAAACCTATCCCACTCTCTAGATACCCCTTAGCACGTAAAGGAATATTATTTGGGGGTCCAGCCATGGAGAAGAGTTTAGACACTAGGATAAGATAAGGAACACACCCATTATACAGAAATCACATTAGGATTCTCTTTTTAAGCTGTTCCTTAAAACACTAGTGCTTAGGAAATCTATTGGAGGCAGAAGCAGTCAAGGGTAGCCTAGGGTTAGGGTTAGGCTTAGGGTTAGGGTTAGGGTACGGCTTAGGGTACGGGTTCGGGGAGGGGTCCGTGTACGGTGTAGGGTATGGGTTAGGGTTAGGGTTAGGGTTAGTGTTAGGGTTAGGGCTCGGTTTAGGATTAGGGTACATGTTAGGGTTAGGGTAGGGGTTAGGGTTAGGATACGCTTTAGGGTTAGGGTTGTTATTAAACCTATCCCATTCTCTAGATACCCCTTAGCACGTGAAGGAATATTATTTGGGGGTCCAGCCATGGAGAAGAGTTTAGACACTAGGATAAGATAAGGAACACACCCATTATAAAGAAATCACATTCGGATTCTCTTTATAAGCTGTTCCTTAAAACACTAGTGCTTAAGAAATCTATTGGAGGCAGAAGCAGTCAAGGGTAGCCTAGGGTTAGCGTTAGGCTTAGGGTTAGGGTTAGGGTACGGCTTAGGGTACGGGTTCGGTGAGGGGTCCGTGTACGGTGTAGGGTATGGGTTAGGGTTAGGTTTAGGGTTAGTGTTAGGGTTAGGGCTCGGTTTAGGGTACGGGTTAGAATTAGGGTACGTGTTAGGGTTAGGGTAAGTGTTAGGGTAAGGGTACGTGTTAGGGTTAGGGTAGTTATTAAACCTATCCCACTCTCTAGCTACCCCTTAGCACGTAAAGGAATATTATTTGGAGGACCAGCCATGGAGAAGAGTTTAGACACTAGGATAAGATATGGAACACACCCATTATAAAGAAATCACATTAGGATTCTCTTTTTAAGCTGTTCCTTAAAACACTAGTGCTTAGGAAATCTATTGGAGGCAGAAGCAGTCAAGGGTAGCCTAGGGTTAGGGTTAGGCTTAGGGTTAGGGTTAGGGTACGGCTTAGGGTACGGGTTCGGGGAGGGGTCCGTGTACGGTGTAGGGTATGGGTTAGGGTTAGGGTTAGGGTTAGTGTTAGGGTTAGGGCTCATTTTAGGGTACGGGTTAGGATTAGAGTACTTGTTAGGTTTAGGGTAGGGGTTAGGGTTAGGGTACGCGTTAGGGTTAGGGTAGTTATTAAACCTATCCCACTCTCTAGATACCCCTTAGCACGTAAAGGAATATTATTTGGGGGTCCAGCCATGGAGAAGAATTTAGACACTAGGATAAGATAAGGAACACACCCATTATAAAGAAATCACATTAGGATTCTCTTTTTAAGCTGTTCCTTAAAACACTAGTGCTTAGGAAATCTATTGGAAGCAGAAGCAGTCAAGGGTAGCCTAGGGTTAGGGTTAGGCTTAGGGTTAGGGTTAGGGTACGGCTTATGGTACGGGTTCGGGGAGGGGTCCGTGTACGGTGTAGGGTATGGGTTAGGGTTAGGGTTAGGGTTAGTGTTAGGGTTAGGGCTCGGTTTAGGGTACGGGTTACGATTAGGGTACATGTTAGGGTTAGGGTAGGGGTTAGGGTTAGGAAACGCGTTAGGGTTAGGGTTGTTATTAAACCTATCCCATTCTCTAGATACCCCTTAGCACGTAAAGGAATATTATTTGGGGGTCCAGCCATGGAGAAGAGTTTAGACACTAGGATAAGATAAGGAACACACCCATTATACAGAAATCACATTAGGATTCTCTTTTTAAGCTGTTCCTTAAAACACTAGTGCTTAGGAAATCTATTGGAGGCAGAAGCAGTCAAGGGTAGCCTAGGGTTAGGGTTAGGCTTAGGGTTAGGGTTAGGGTACGGCTTAGGGTACAGGTTCGGGGAGGGGTCCGTGTACGGTGTAGGGTATGGGTTAGGGTTAGGGTTAGGGTTAGTGTTAGTGTTAGGGCTCGGTTTAGGGTACGGGTTAGGATTAGGGTACGTGTTAGGGTTAGGGTAGGGGTTAGGGTTAGTATACGCGTTAGGGTTAGGGTTGTTATTAAACCTATCCCATTCTCTAGATACCCCTTAGCACGTAAAGGAATATTATTTGGGGGTCCAGCCATGGAGAAGAGTTTAGACACTAGGATAAGATAAGGAACACACCCATTATACAGAAATCACATTAGGATTCTCTTTTTAAGCTGTTCCTTAAAACACTAGTGCTTAGGAAATCTATTGGAGGCAGAAGCAGTCAAGGGTAGCCTAGGGTTAGGGTTAGGCTTAGGGTTAGGGTTAGGGTACGGCTTAGGGTACGGGTTCGGGGAGGGGTCCGTGTACGGTGTAGGGTATGGGTTAGGGTTAGGGTTAGGGTTAGTGTTAGGGTTAGGGTTAGGGTTAGGGTTAGGGTTAGGGTTAGGGTTAGGGTTAGGGTTAGGGTTAGGGTTAGGGTTAGGGTTAGTGTTAGGGTTAGGGCTCATTTTAGGGTACGGGTTAAGATTAGAGTACGTGTTAGGTTTAGGGTAGGGGTTAGGGTTAGGGTACGCGTTAGGGTTAGGGTAGTTATTAAACCTATCCCACTCTCTAGATACCCCTTAGCACGTAAAGGAATATTATTTGGGGGTCCAGCCATGGAGAAGAGTTTAGACACTAGGATAAGATAAGGAACACACCCATTATAAAGAAATCACATTAGGATTCTCTTTTTAAGCTGTTCCTTAAAACACTAGTGCTTAGGAAATCTATTGGAGGCAGAAGCAGTCAAGGGTAGCCTAGGGTTAGGGTTAGGCTTAGGGTTAGGGTTAGGGTACAGCTTAGGGTACGGGTTCGGGGAGGGGTCCGTGTACGGTGTAGGGTATGGGTTAGGGTTAGGGTTAGGGTTAGTGTTAGGGTTAGGGCTCATTTTAGGGAACGGGTTAGGATTAGAGTACGTGTTAGGTTTAGGGTAGGGGTTAGGGTTAGCGTACGCGTTAGGGTTAGGGTAGTTATTAAACCTATCCCACTCTCTAGATACCCCTTAGCACGTAAAGGAATATTATTTGGGGGACCAGCCATGGAGAAGAATTTAGACACTAGGATAAGATAAGGAACACACCCATTATAAAGAAATCACATTAGGATTCTCTTTTTAAGCTGTTCCTTAAAACACTAGTGCTTAGGAAATCTATTGGAAGCAGAAGCAGTCAAGGGTAGCCTAGGGTTAGGGTTAGGCTTAGGGTTAGGGTTAGGGTACGGCTTAGGGTACGGGTTCGGGGAGGGGTCCGTGAACGGTGTAGGGTATGGGTTAGGGTTAGGGTTAGGGTTAGTGTTAGGGTTAGGGCTCGGTTTAGGGTACGGGTTACGATTAGGGTACATGTTAGGGTTAGGGTAGGGGTTAGGGTTAGGAAACGCGTTAGGGTTAGGGTTGTTATTAAACCTATCCCATTCTCTAGATACCCCTTAGCACGTAAAGGAATATTATTTGGGGGTCCAGCCATGGAGAAGAGTTTAGACACTAGGATAAGATAAGGAACACACCCATTATACAGAAATCACATTAGGATTCTCTTTTTAAGCTGTTCCTTAAAACACTAGGGCTTAGGAAATCTATTGGAGGCAGAAGCAGTCACGGGTAGCCTAGGGTTAGGGTTAGGCTTAGGGTTAGGGTTAGGGTACAGCTTAGGTTACGGGTTCGGGGAGGGGTCCGTGTACGGTGTAGGGTATGGGTTAGGGTTAGGGTTAGGGTTAGTGTTAGGGTTAGGGTTAGGGTTAGGGTTAGGGTTAGGGTTAGGGTTAGGGTTAGGGTTAGGGTTAGGGTTAGGGTTAGGGTTAGTGTTAGGGTTAGGGCTCATTTTAGGGTACGGGTTAAGATTAGAGTACGTGTTAGGTTTAGGGTAGGGGTTAGGGTTAGGGTACGCGTTAGGGTTAGGGTAGTTATTAAACCTATCCCACTCTCTAGATACCCCTTAGCACGTAAAGGAATATTATTTGGGGGTCCAGCCATGGAGAAGAGTTTAGACACTAGGATAAGATAAGGAACACACCCATTATAAAGAAATCACATTAGGATTCTCTTTTTAAGCTGTTCCTTAAAACACTAGTGCTTAGGAAATCTATTGGAGGCAGAAGCAGTCAAGGGTAGCCTAGGGTTAGGGTTAGGCTTAGGGTTAGGGTTAGGGTACAGCTTAGGGTACGGGTTCGGGGAGGGGTCCGTGTACGGTGTAGGGTATGGGTTAGGGTTAGGGTTAGGGTTAGTGTTAGGGTTAGGGCTCATTTTAGGGAACGGGTTAGGATTAGAGTACGTGTTAGGTTTAGGGTAGGGGTTAGGGTTAGCGTACGCGTTAGGGTTAGGGTAGTTATTAAACCTATCCCACTCTCTAGATACCCCTTAGCACGTAAAGGAATATTATTTGGGGGACCAGCCATGGAGAAGAATTTAGACACTAGGATAAGATAAGGAACACACCCATTATAAAGAAATCACATTAGGATTCTCTTTTTAAGCTGTTCCTTAAAACACTAGTGCTTAGGAAATCTATTGGAAGCAGAAGCAGTCAAGGGTAGCCTAGGGTTAGGGTTAGGCTTAGGGTTAGGGTTAGGGTACGGCTTAGGGTACGGGTTCGGGGAGGGGTCCGTGAACGGTGTAGGGTATGGGTTAGGGTTAGGGTTAGGGTTAGTGTTAGGGTTAGGGCTCGGTTTAGGGTACGGGTTACGATTAGGGTACATGTTAGGGTTAGGGTAGGGGTTAGGGTTAGGAAACGCGTTAGGGTTAGGGTTGTTATTAAACCTATCCCATTCTCTAGATACCCCTTAGCACGTAAAGGAATATTATTTGGGGGTCCAGCCATGGAGAAGAGTTTAGACACTAGGATAAGATAAGGAACACACCCATTATACAGAAATCACATTAGGATTCTCTTTTTAAGCTGTTCCTTAAAACACTAGGGCTTAGGAAATCTATTGGAGGCAGAAGCAGTCACGGGTAGCCTAGGGTTAGGGTTAGGCTTAGGGTTAGGGTTAGGGTACAGCTTAGGTTACGGGTTCGGGGAGGGGTCCGTGTACGGTGTAGGGTATGGGTTAGGGTTAGGGTTAGGGTTAGTGTTAGGGTTAGGGCTCGGTTTAGGGTACGGGTTAGGATTAGGGTACGTGTTAGGGTTAGGGTAGGGGTTAGGGTTAGTATACGCGTTAGGGTTAGGGTTGTTATTAAACCTATCCCATTCTCTAGATACCCCTTAGCACGTAAAGGAATATTATTTGGGGGTCCAGCCATGGAGAAGAGTTTAGACACTAGGATAAGATAAGGAACACACCCATTATACAGAAATCACATTAGGATTCTCTTTTTAAGCTGTTCCTTAAAACACTAGTGCTTAGGAAATCTATTGGAGGCAGAAGCAGTCAAGGGTAGCCTAGGGTTAGGGTTAGGCTTAGGGTTAGGGTTAGGGTACGGGTTCGGGGAGGGGTCCGTGTACGGTGTAGGGTATGGGTTAGGGTTAGGGTTAGGGTTAGTGTTAGGGTTAGGGCTCATTTTAGGGTACGGGTTAGGATTAGAGTACGTGTTAGGTTTAGGGTAGGGGTTAGGGTTAGGGTAGTTATTAAACCTATCCCACTCTCTAGATACCCCTTAGCACGTAAAGGAATATTATTTGGGGGTCCAGCCATGGAGAAGAATTTAGACACTAGGATAAGATAAGGAACACACCCATTATACAGAAATCACATTAGGATTCTCTTTTTAAGCTGTTCCTTAAAACACTAGTGCTTAGGAAATCTATTGGAAGCAGAAGCAGTCAAGGGTAGCCTAGGGTTAGGGTTAGGCTTAGGGTTAGGTTTAGGGTACGGCTTATGGTACGGGTTCGGGGAGGGGTCCGTGTACGGTGTAGGGTATGGGTTAGGGTTAGGGTTAGGGTTAGTGTTAGGGTTAGGGCTCGGTTTAGGGTACGGGTTAGGATTAGGGTACGTGTTAGGTTTAGGGTAGGGGTTAGGGTTAGGATACGCGTTAGGGTTAGGGTAGTTATTAAACCTATCCCACTCTCTAGATACCCGTTAGCACGTAAAGGAATATTATTTGGGGGTCCAGCCATGGAGAAGAGTTTAGACACTAGGATAAGATAAGGAACACACCCATTATAAAGAAATCACATTAGGATTCTCTTTTTAAGCTGTTCCTTAAAACACTAGTGCTTAGGAAATCTATTGGAGGCAGAAGCAGTCAAGGGTAGCCTAGGGTTAGGGTTAGGCTTAGGGTTAGGGTTAGGGTACGGCTTAGGGTACGGGTTCGGGGAGGGGTCCGTGTACGGTGTAGGGTATGGTTTAGGGTTAGGGTTAGGGTTAGTGTTAGGGTTAGGGCTCATTTTAGGGTACGGGTTAGGATTAGAGTACGTGTTAGGTTTAGGGTAGGTGTTAGGGTTAGGGTACGCGTTAGGGTTAGGGTAGTTATTAAACCTATCCCACTCTCTAGATACCCCTTAGCACGTAAAGGAATATTATTTGGGGGTCCAGCCATGGAGAAGAGTTTAGACACTAGGATAAGATAAGGAACACACCCATTATAAAGAAATCACATTAGGATTCTCTTTTTAAGCTGTTCCTTAAAACACTAGTGCTTAGGAAATCTATTGGAGGCAGAAGCAGTCAAGGGTAGCCTAGGGTTAGGGTTAGGCTTAGGGTTAGGGTTAGGGTACGGCTTAGGGTACGGGTTCGGGGAGGGGTCCGTGTACGGTGTAGGGTATGGGTTAGGGTTAGGGTTAGGGTTAGTGTTAGGGTTAGGGCTCATTTTAGGGAACGGGTAAGGATTAGAGTACGTGTTAGGTTTAGGGTAGGGGTTAGGGTTAGGGTACGCGTTAGGGTTAGGGTAGTTATTAAACCTATCCCACTGTCTAGATACCCCTTAGCAAGTAAAGGAATATTATTTGGGGGTCCAGCCATGGAGAAGAATTTAGACACTAGGATAAGATAAGGAACACACCCATTATAAAGAAATCACGTTAGGATTCTCTTTTTAAGCTGTTCCTTAAAACACTAGTGCTTAGGAAATCTATTGGAGGCAGAAGCAGTCAAGGATAGCCTAGGGTTAGGGTTAGGCTTAGGGTTAGGGTTAGGGTACGGCTTAGGGTACGGGTTCGGGGAGGGGTCCGTGTACGGTGTAGGGTATGGGTTAGGGTTAGGGTTAGGGTTAGTGTTAGGGTTAGGGCTCATTTTAGGGTACGGGTTAGGATTAGAGTACGTGTTAGGTTTAGGGTAGGGGTTAGGGTTAGGGTAGTTATTAAACCTATCCCACTCTCTAGATACCCCTTAGCACGTAAAGGAATATTATTTGGGGGTCCAGCCATGGAGAAGAATTTAGACACTAGGATAAGATAAGGAACACACCCATTATACAGAAATCACATTAGGATTCTCTTTTTAAGCTGTTCCTTAAAACACTAGTGCTTAGGAAATCTATTGGAAGCAGAAGCAGTCAAGGGTAGCCTAGGGTTAGGGTTAGGCTTAGGGTAAGGTTTAGGGTACGGCTTAGGGTACGGGTTCGGGGAGGGGTCCGTGTACGGTGTAGGGTATGGGTTAGGGTTAGGGTTAGGGTTAGTGTTAGGGTTAGGGCTCGGTTTAGGGTACGGGTTAGGATTAGGGTACGTGTTAGGTTTAGGGTAGGGGTTAGGGTTAGGATACGCGTTAGGGTTAGGGTAGTTATTAAACCTATCCCACTCTCTAGATACCCGTTAGCACGTAAAGGAATATTATTTGGGGGTCCAGCCATGGAGAAGAGTTTAGACACTAGGATAAGATAAGGAACACACCCATTATAAAGAAATCACATTAGGATTCTCTTTTTAAGCTGTTCCTTAAAACACTAGTGCTTAGGAAATCTATTGGAGGCAGAAGCAGTCAAGGGTAGCCTAGGGTTAGGGTTAGGCTTAGGGTTAGGGTTAGGGTACGGCTTAGGGTACGGGTTCGAGGAGGGGTCCGTGTACGGTGTAGGGTATGGTTTAGGGTTAGGGTTAGGGTTAGTGTTAGGGTTAGGGCTCATTTTAGGGTACGGGTTAGGATTAGAGTACGTGTTAGGTTTAGGGTAGGGGTTAGGGTTAGGGTACGCGTTAGGGTTAGGGTAGTTATTAAACCTATCCCACTCTCTAGATACCCCTTAGCACGTAAAGGAATATTATTTGGGGGTCCAGCCATGGAGAAGAGTTTAGACACTAGGATAAGATAAGGAACACACCCATTATAAAGAAATCACATTAGGATTCTCTTTTTAAGCTGTTCCTTAAAACACTAGTGCTTAGGAAATCTATTGGAGGCAGAAGCAGTCAAGGGTAGCCTAGGGTTAGGGTTAGGCTTAGGGTTAGGGTTAGGGTACGGCTTAGGGTACGGGTTCGGGGAGGGGTCCGTGTACGGTGTAGGGTATGGGTTAGGGTTAGGGTTAGGGTTAGTGTTAGGGTTAGGGCTCATTTTAGGGAACGGGTAAGGATTAGAGTACGTGTTAGGTTTAGGGTAGGGGTTAGGGTTAGGGTACGCGTTAGGGTTAGGGTAGTTATTAAACCTATCCCACTGTCTAGATACCCCTTAGCAAGTAAAGGAATATTATTTGGGGGTCCAGCCATGGAGAAGAATTTAGACACTAGGATAAGATAAGGAACACACCCATTATAAAGAAATCACGTTAGGATTCTCTTTTTAAGCTGTTCCTTAAAACACTAGTGCTTAGGAAATCTATTGGAGGCAGAAGCAGTCAAGGGTAGCCTAGGGTTAGGGTTAGGCTTAGGGTTAGGGTTAGGGTACGGCTTAGGGTACGGGTTCGGGGAGGGGTCCGTGTACGGTGTAGGTTATGGGTTAGGGTTAGGGTTAGGGTTAGTGTTAGGGTTAGGGCTCATTTTAGGGAACGGGTTAGGATTAGAGTACGTGTTAGGTTTAGGGTAGGGGTTAGGGTTAGGGTACGCGTTAGGGTTAGGGTAGTTATTAAACCTATCCCACTCTCTAGATACCCCTTAGCAAGTAAAGGAATATTATTTGGGGGTCCAGCCATGGAGAAGAATTTAGACACTAGGATAAGATAAGGAACACACCCATTATAAAGAAATCACGTTAGGATTCTCTTTTTAAGCTGTTCCTTAAAACACTAGTGCTTAGGAAATCTATTGGAGGCAGAAGCAGTCAAGGGTAGCCTAGGGTAAGGGTTAGGCTTAGGGTTAGGGTTAGGGTACGGCTTAGGGTACGGGTTCGGGGAGGGGTCCGTGTACGGTGTAGGGTATGGTTTAGGGTTAGGGTTAGGGTTAGTGTTAGGTTTAGGGCTCATTTTAGGGTATGGGGTAGGATTAGAGTACGTGTTAGGTTTAGGGTAGGGGTTAGGGTTAGGGTACGTGTTAGGGTTAGGGTAGTTATTAAACCTATCCCACTCTCTAGATACCCCTTAGCACGTAAAGGAATATTATTTGGGGGTCCAGCCATGGAGAAGAGTTTAGACACTAGGATAAGATAAGGAACACACCCATTATAAAGAAATCACATTAGGATTCTCTTTTTAAGCTGTTCCTTAAAACACTAGTGCTTAGGAAATCTATTGGAGGCAGAAGCAGTCAAGGGTAGCCTAGGGTTAGGGTTAGGCTTAGGGTTAGGGTTAGGGTACGGCTTAGGGTACGGGTTCGGGGAGGGGTCCGTGTACGGTGTAGGGTATGGGTTAGGGTTAGGGTTAGGGTTAGTGTTAGGGTTAGGGCTCATTTTAGGGAACGGGTTAGGATTAGAGTACGTGTTAGGTTTAGGGTAGGGGTTAGGGTTAGGGTACGCGTTAGGGTTAGGGTAGTTATTAAACCTATCCCACTCTCTAGATACCCCTTAGCAAGTAAAGGAATATTATTTGGGGGTCCAGCCATGGAGAAGAATTTAGACACTAGGATAAGATAAGGAACACACCCATTATAAAGAAATCACGTTAGGATTCTCTTTTTAAGCTGTTCCTTAAAACACTAGTGCTTAGGAAATCTATTGGAGGCAGAAGCAGTCAAGGGTAGCCTAGGGTTAGGGTTAGGCTTAGGGTTAGGGTTAGGGTACGGCTTAGGGTACGGGTTCGGGGAGGGGTCCGTGTACGGTGTAGGGTATGGGTTAGGGTTAGGGTTAGGGTTAGTGTTAGGGTTAGGGCTCATTTTAGGGAACGGGTTAGGATTAGAGTACGTGTTAGGTTTAGGGTAGGGGTTAGGGTTAGGGTACGCGTTAGGGTTAGGGTAGTTATTAAACCTATCCCACTCTCTAGATACCCCTTAGCAAGTAAAGGAATATTATTTGGGGGTCCAGCCATGGAGAAGAATTTAGACACTAGGATAAGATAAGGAACACACCCATTATAAAGAAATCACGTTAGGATTATCTTTTTAAGCTGTTCCTTAAAACACTAGTGCTTAGGAAATCTATTGGAGGCAGAAGCAGTCAAGGGTAGCCTAGGGTTAGGGTTAGGCTTAGGGTTAGGGTTAGGGTACGGCTTAGGGTACGGGTTCGGGGAGGGGTCCGTGTACGGTGTAGGGTATGGGTTAGGGTTAGGGTTAGGGTTAGTGTTAGGGTTAGGGCTCGGTTTAGGGTACGGGTTAGGTTTAGGGTACGTGTTAGGTTTAGGGTAGGGGTTAGGGTTAGGATACGCGTTTGGGTTAGGGTAGTTATTAAACCTATCCCACTCTCTAGATACCCGTTAGCACGTAAAGGAATATTATTTGGGGGTCCAGCCATGGAGAAGAGTTTAGACACTAGGATAAGATAAGGAACACACCCATTATAAAGAAATCACATTAGGATTCTCTTTTTAAGCTGTTCCTTAAAACACTATTGCTTAGGAAATCTATTGGAGGCAGAAGCAGTCAAGGGTAGCCTAGGGTTAGGGTTAGGCTTAGGGTTAGGGTTAGGGTACGGCTTAGGGTATGGGTTCGGGGAGGGGTCCGTGTACGGTGTAGGGTATGGGTTAGGGTTAGGGTTAGGGTTAGTGTTAGGGTTAGGGCTCGGTTTAGGGTACGGGTTAGGATTAGGGTACGTGTTAGGTTTAGGGTAGGGGTTAGGGTTAGGATACGTGTTAGGGTTAGGGTAGTTATTAAACCTATCCCACTCTCTAGATACCCCTTAGCACGTAAAGGAATATTATTTGGGGGTCCAGCCATGGAGAAGAGTTTAGACACTAGGATAAGATAAGGAACACACCCATTATACAGAAATCACATTAGGATTCTCTTTTTAAGCTGTTCCTTAAAACACTAGTGCTTAGGAAATCTATTGGAGGCAGAAGCAGTCAAGGGTAGCCTAGGGTTAGGGTTAGGCTTAGGGTTAGGGTTAGGGTACGGCTTAGGGTACGGGTTCGGGGAGGGGTCCGTGTACGGTGTAGGGTATGGGTTAGGGTTAGGGTTAGGGTTAGTGTTAGGGTTAGGGCTCGGTTTAGGGTACGGGTTAGGATTAGGGTACATGTTAGGGTTAGGGTAGGGGTTAGGGTTAGGATACGCTTTAGGGTTAGGGTTGTTATTAAACCTATCCCATTCTCTAGATACCCCTTAGCACGTAAAGGAATATTATTTGGGGGTCCAGCCATGGAGAAGAGTTTAGACCCTAGGATAAGATAAGGAACACACCCATTATAAAGAAATCACATTCGGATTCTCTTTATAAGCTGTTCCTTAAAACACTAGTGCTTAGGAAATCTATTGGAGGCAGAAGCAGTCAAGGGTAGTCTAGGGTTAGGGTTAGGCTTAGGGTTAGGGTTAGGGTACGCCTTAGGGTACGGGTTCGGTGAGGGGTCCGTGTACGGTGTAGGGTATGGGTTAGGGTTAGGGTTAGTGTTAGGGTTAGGGCTCGGTTTAGGGTACGGGTTAGGATTAGGGTACGTGTTAGGGTTAGGGTAAGTGTTAGGGTAAGGGTACGTGTTAGGGTTAGGGTAGTTATTAAACCTATCCCACTCTCTAGCTACCCCTTAGCACGTAAAGGAATATTATTTGGAGGACCAGCCATGGAGAAGAGTTTAGACACTAGGATAAGATAAGGAACACACCCATTATAAAGAAATCACATTAGGATTCTCTTTTTAAGCTGTTCCTTAAAACACTAGTGCTTAGGAAATCTATTGGAGGCAGAAGCAGTCAAGGGTAGCCTAGGGTTAGGGTTAGGCTTAGGGTTAGGGTTAGGGTACGGCTTAGGGTACGGGTTCGGGGAGGGGTCCGTGTACGGTGTAGGGTATGGGTTAGGGTTAGGGTTAGGGTTAGTGTTAGGGTTAGGGCTCATTTTAGGGTACGGGTTAGGATTAGAGTACTTGTTAGGTTTAGGGTAGGGGTTAGGGTTAGGGTACGCGTTAGGGTTAGGGTAGTTATTAAACCTATCCCACTCTCTAGATACCCCTTAGCACGTAAAGGAATATTATTTGGGGGTCCAGCCATGGAGAAGAATTTAGACACTAGGATAAGATAAGGAACACACCCATTATAAAGAAATCACATTAGGATTCTCTTTTTAAGCTGTTCCTTAAAACACTAGTGCTTAGGAAATCTATTGGAAGCAGAAGCAGTCAAGGGTAGCCTAGGGTTAGGGTTAGGCTTAGGGTTAGGGTTAGGGTACGGCTTATGGTACGGGTTCGGGGAGGGGTCCGTGTACGGTGTAGGGTATGGGTTAGGGTTAGGGTTAGGGTTAGTGTTAGGGTTAGGGCTCGGTTTAGGGTACGGGTTACGATTAGGGTACATGTTAGGGTTAGGGTAGGGGTTAGGGTTAGGAAACGCGTTAGGGTTAGGGTTGTTATTAAACCTATCCCATTCTCTAGATACCCCTTAGCACGTAAAGGAATATTATTTGGGGGTCCAGCCATGGAGAAGAGTTTAGACACTAGGATAAGATAAGGAACACACCCATTATACAGAAATCACATTAGGATTCTCTTTTTAAGCTGTTCCTTAAAACACTAGTGCTTAGGAAATCTATTGGAGGCAGAAGCAGTCAAGGGTAGCCTAGGGTTAGGGTTAGGCTTAGGGTTAGGGTTAGGGTACGGCTTAGGGTACGGGTTCGGGGAGGGGTCCGTGTACGGTGTAGGGTATGGGTTAGGGTTAGGGTTAGTGTTAGGGTTAGGGCTCGGTTTAGGGTACGGGTTAGGATTAGGGTACGTGTTAGGGTTAGGGTAGGGGTTAGGGTTAGTATACGCGTTAGGGTTAGGGTTGTTATTAAACCTATCCCATTCTCTAGATACCGCTTAGCACGTAAAGGAATATTATTTGGGGGTCCAGCCATGGAGAAGAGTTTAGACACTAGGATAAGATAAGGAACACACCCATTATACAGAAATCACATTAGGATTCTCTTTTTAAGCTGTTCCTTAAAACACTAGTGCTTAGGAAATCTATTGGAGGCAGAAGCAGTCAAGGGTAGCCTAGGGTTAGGGTTAGGCTTAGGGTTAGGGTTAGGGTACGGCTTAGGGTACGGGTTCGGGGAGGGGTCCGTGTACGGTGTAGGGTATGGGTTAGGGTTAGGGTTAGGGTTAGTGTTAGGGTTAGGGCTCATTTTAGGGTACGGGTTAGGATTAGAGTACTTGTTAGGTTTAGGGTAGGGGTTAGGGTTAGGGTACGCGTTAGGGTTAGGGTAGTTATTAAACCTATCCCACTCTCTAGATACCCCTTAGCACGTAAAGGAATATTATTTGGGGGTCCAGCCATGGAGAAGAATTTAGACACTAGGATAATATAAGGAACACACCCATTATACAGAAATCACATTAGGATTCTCTTTTTAAGCTGTTCCTTAAAACACTAGTGCTTAGGAAATCTATTGGAAGCAGAAGCAGTCAAGGGTAGCCTAGGGTTAGGGTTAGGCTTAGGGTTAGGGTTAGGGTACGGCTTAGGGTACGGGTTCGGGGAGGGGTCCGTGTACGGTGTAGGGTATGGGTTAGGGTTAGGGTTAGGGTTAGTGTTAGGGTTAGGGCTCGGTTTAGGGTACGGGTTACGATTAGGGTACATGTTAGGGTTAGGGTAGGGGTTAGGGTTAGGATACGCGTTAGGGTTAGGGTAGTTATTAAACCTATCCCACTCTCTAGATACCCCTTAGCACGTAAAGGAATATTATTTGGGGGTCCAGCCATGGAGAAGAGTTTAGACACTAGGATAAGATAAGGAACACACCCATTATACAGAAATCACATTAGGATTCTCTTTTTAAGCTGTTCCTTAAAACACTAGTGCTTAGGAAATCTATTGGAGGCAGAAGCAGTCAAGGGTAGCCTAGGGTTAGGGTTAGGCTTAGGGTTAGGGTTAGGGTACGGCTTAGGGTACGGGTTCGGGGAGGGGTCCGTGTACGGTGTAGGGTATGGGTTAGGGTTAGGGTTAGGGTTAGTGTTAGGGTTAGGGCTCGGTTTAGGGTACGGGTTAGGATAAGAGTACGTGTTAGGTTTAGGGTAGGGGTTAGGGTTAGGGTACGCGTTAGGGTTAGGGTAGTTATTAAACCTATCCCACTCTCTAGATACCCCTTAGCACGTAAAGGAATATTATTTGGGGGTCCAGCCATGGAGAAGAATTTAGACACTAGGATAAGATAAGGAACACACCCATTATAAAGAAATCACATTAGGATTCTCTTTTTAAGCTGTTCCTTAAAACACTAGTGCTTAGGAAATCTATTGGAAGCAGAAGCAGTCAAGGGTAGCCTAGGGTTAGGGTTAGGCTTAGGGTTAGGGTTAGGGTACGGCTTATGGTACGGGTTCGGGGAGGGGTCCGTGTACGGTGTAGGGTATGGGTTAGGGTTAGGGTTAGGGTTAGTGTTAGGGTTAGGGCTCGGTTTAGGGTACGGGTTACGATTAGGGTACATGTTAGGGTTAGGGTAGGGGTTAGGGTTAGGATACGCGTTAGGGTTAGGGTAGTTATTAAACCTATCCCACTCTCTAGATACCCCTTAGCACGTAAAGGAATATTATTTGGGGGTCCAGCCATGGAGAAGAGTTTAGACACTAGGATAAGATAAGGAACACACCCATTATACAGAAATCACATTAGGATTCTCTTTTTAAGCTGTTCCTTAAAACACTAGTGCTTAGGAAATCTATTGGAGGCAGAAGCAGTCAAGGGTAGCCTAGGGTTAGGGTTAGGCTTAGGGTTAGGGTTAGGGTACGGCTTAGGGTACGGGTTCGGGGAGGGGTCCGTGTACGGTGTAGGGTATGGGTTAGGGTTAGGGTTAGGGTTAGTGTTAGGGTTAGGGCTCGGTTTAGGGTACGGGTTAGGATTAGGGTACATGTTAGGGTTAGGGTAGGGGTTAGGGTTAGGATACGCGTTAGGGTTAGGGTTTTTATTAAACCTATCCCATTCTCTAGATACCCCTTAGCACGTAAAGGAATATTATTTGGGGGTCCAGCCATGGAGAAGAGTTTAGACACTAGGATAAGATAAGGAACACACCCATTATAAAGAAATCACATTAGGATTCTCTTTTTAAGCTGTTCCTTAAAACACTAGTGCTTAGGAAATCTATTGGAGGCAGAAGCAGTCAAGGGTAGCCTAGGGTTAGGGTTAGGCTTAGGGTTAGGGTTAGGGTACGGCTTAGGATACGGGTTCGGGGAGGGGTCCGTGTACGGTGTAGGGTATGGGTTAGGGTTAGGGTTAGGGTTAGTGTTAGGGTTAGGGCTCATTTTAGGGAACGGGTTAGGATTAGAGTACGTGTTAGGTTTAGGGTAGGGGTTAGGGTTAGGGTACGCGTTAGGGTTAGGGTAGTTATTAAACCTATCCCACTCTCTAGATACCCCTTAGCAAGTAAAGGAATATTATTTGGGGGTCCAGCCATGGAGAAGAATTTAGACACTAGGATAAGATAAGGAACACACCCATTATAAAGAAATCACGTTAGGATTATCTTTTTAAGCTGTTCCTTAAAACACTAGTGCTTAGGAAATCTATTGGAGGCAGAAGCAGTCAAGGGTAGCCTAGGGTTAGGGTTAGGCTTAGGGTTAGGGTTAGGGTACGGCTTAGGGTACGGGTTCGGGGAGGGGTCCGTGTACGGTGTAGGGTATGGGTTAGGGTTAGGGTTAGGGTTAGTGTTAGGGTTAGGGCTCGGTTTAGGGTACGGGTTAGGTTTAGGGTACGTGTTAGGTTTAGGGTAGGGGTTAGGGTTAGGATACGCGTTTGGGTTAGGGTAGTTATTAAACCTATCCCACTCTCTAGATACCCGTTAGCACGTAAAGGAATATTATTTGGGGGTCCAGCCATGGAGAAGAGTTTAGACACTAGGATAAGATAAGGAACACACCCATTATAAAGAAATCACATTAGGATTCTCTTTTTAAGCTGTTCCTTAAAACACTATTGCTTAGGAAATCTATTGGAGGCAGAAGCAGTCAAGGGTAGCCTAGGGTTAGGGTTAGGCTTAGGGTTAGGGTTAGGGTACGGCTTAGGGTATGGGTTCGGGGAGGGGTCCGTGTACGGTGTAGGGTATGGGTTAGGGTTAGGGTTAGGGTTAGTGTTAGGGTTAGGGCTCGGTTTAGGGTACGGGATAGGATTAGGGTACGTGTTAGGTTTAGGGTAGGGGTTAGGGTTAGGATACGTGTTAGGGTTAGGGTAGTTATTAAACCTATCCCACTCTCTAGATACCCCTTAGCACGTAAAGGAATATTATTTGGGGGTCCAGCCATGGAGAAGAGTTTAGACACTAGGATAAGATAAGGAACACACCCATTATACAGAAATCACATTAGGATTCTCTTTTTAAGCTGTTCCTTAAAACACTAGTGCTTAGGAAATCTATTGGAGGCAGAAGCAGTCAAGGGTAGCCTAGGGTTAGGGTTAGGCTTAGGGTTAGGGTTAGGGTACGGCTTAGGGTACGGGTTCGGGGAGGGGTCCGTGTACGGTGTAGGGTATGGGTAAGGGTTAGGGTTAGGGTTAGTGTTAGGGTTAGGGCTCGGTTTAGGGTACGGGTTAGGATTAGGGTACATGTTAGGGTTAGGGTAGGGGTTAGGGTTAGGATACGCTTTAGGGTTAGGGTTGTTATTAAACCTATCCCATTCTCTAGATACCCCTTAGCACGTAAAGGAATATTATTTGGGGGTCCAGCCATGGAGAAGAGTTTAGACCCTAGGATAAGATAAGGAACACACCCATTATAAAGAAATCACATTCGGATTCTCTTTATAAGCTGTTCCTTAAAACACTAGTGCTTAGGAAATCTATTGGAGGCAGAAGCAGTCAAGGGTAGTCTAGGGTTAGGGTTAGGCTTAGGGTTAGGGTTAGGGTACGCCTTAGGGTACGGGTTCGGTGAGGGGTCCGTGTACGGTGTAGGGTATGGGTTAGGGTTAGGGTTAGTGTTAGGGTTAGGGCTCGGTTTAGGGTACGGGTTAGGATTAGGGTACGTGTTAGGGTTAGGGTAAGTGTTAGGGTAAGGGTACGTGTTAGGGTTAGGGTAGTTATTAAACCTATCCCACTCTCTAGCTACCCCTTAGCACGTAAAGGAATATTATTTGGAGGACCAGCCATGGAGAAGAGTTTAGACACTAGGATAAGATAAGGAACACACCCATTATAAAGAAATCACATTAGGATTCTCTTTTTAAGCTGTTCCTTAAAACACTAGTGCTTAGGAAATCTATTGGAGGCAGAAGCAGTCAAGGGTAGCCTAGGGTTAGGGTTAGGCTTAGGGTTAGGGTTAGGGTACGGCTTAGGGTACGGGTTCGGGGAGGGGTCCGTGTACGGTGTAGGGTATGGGTTAGGGTTAGGGTTAGGGTTAGTGTTAGGGTTAGGGCTCATTTTAGGGTACGGGTTAGGATTAGAGTACTTGTTAGGTTTAGGGTAGGGGTTAGGGTTAGGGTACGCGTTAGGGTTAGGGTAGTTATTAAACCTATCCCACTCTCTAGATACCCCTTAGCACGTAAAGGAATATTATTTGGGGGTCCAGCCATGGAGAAGAATTTAGACACTAGGATAAGATAAGGAACACACCCATTATAAAGAAATCACATTAGGATTCTCTTTTTAAGCTGTTCCTTAAAACACTAGTGCTTAGGAAATCTATTGGAAGCAGAAGCAGTCAAGGGTAGCCTAGGGTTAGGGTTAGGCTTAGGGTTAGGGTTAGGGTACGGCTTATGGTACGGGTTCGGGGAGGGGTCCGTGTACGGTGTAGGGTATGGGTTAGGGTTAGGGTTAGGGTTAGTGTTAGGGTTAGGGCTCGGTTTAGGGTACGGGTTACGATTAGGGTACATGTTAGGGTTAGGGTAGGGGTTAGGGTTAGGAAACGCGTTAGGGTTAGGGTTGTTATTAAACCTATCCCATTCTCTAGATACCCCTTAGCACGTAAAGGAATATTATTTGGGGGTCCAGCCATGGAGAAGAGTTTAGACACTAGGATAAGATAAGGAACACACCCATTATACAGAAATCACATTAGGATTCTCTTTTTAAGCTGTTCCTTAAAACACTAGTGCTTAGGAAATCTATTGGAGGCAGAAGCAGTCAAGGGTAGCCTAGGGTTAGGGTTAGGCTTAGGGTTAGGGTTAGGGTACGGCTTAGGGTACGGGTTCGGGGAGGGGTCCGTGTACGGTGTAGGGTATGGGTTAGGGTTAGGGTTAGTGTTAGGGTTAGGGCTCGGTTTAGGGTACGGGTTAGGATTAGGGTACGTGTTAGGGTTAGGGTAGGGGTTAGGGTTAGTATACGCGTTAGGGTTAGGGTTGTTATTAAACCTATCCCACTGTCTAGATACCCCTTAGCAAGTAAAGGAATATTATTTGGGGGTCCAGCCATGGAGAAGAATTTAGACACTAGGATAAGATAAGGAACACACCCATTATAAAGAAATCACGTTAGGATTATCTTTTTAAGCTGTTCCTTAAAACACTAGTGCTTAGGAAATCTATTGGAGGCAGAAGCAGTCAAGGGTAGCCTAGGGTTAGGGTTAGGCTTAGGGTTAGGGTTAGGGTACGGCTTAGGGTACGGGTTCGGGGAGGGGTCCGTGTACGGTGTAGGGTATGGGTTAGGGTTAGGGTTAGGGTTAGTGTTAGGGTTAGGGCTCATTTTAGGGTACGGGTTAGGATTAGAGTACTTGTTAGGTTTAGGGTAGGGGTTAGGGTTAGGGTACGCGTTAGGGTTAGGGTAGTTATTAAACCTATCCCACTCTCTAGATACCCCTTAGCACGTAAAGGAATATTATTTGGGGGTCCAGCCATGGAGAAGAATTTAGACACTAGGATAATATAAGGAACACACCCATTATACAGAAATCACATTAGGATTCTCTTTTTAAGCTGTTCCTTAAAACACTAGTGCTTAGGAAATCTATTGGAAGCAGAAGCAGTCAAGGGTAGCCTAGGGTTAGGGTTAGGCTTAGGGTTAGGGTTAGGGTACGGCTTATGGTACGGGTTCGGGGAGGGGTCCGTGTACGGTGTAGGGTATGGGTTAGGGTTAGGGTTAGGGTTAGTGTTAGGGTTAGGGCTCGGTTTAGGGTACGGGTTACGATTAGGGTACATGTTAGGGTTAGGGTAGGGGTTAGGGTTAGGATACGCGTTAGGGTTAGGGTAGTTATTAAACCTATCCCACTCTCTAGATACCCCTTAGCACGTAAAGGAATATTATTTGGGGGTCCAGCCATGGAGAAGAGTTTAGACACTAGGATAAGATAAGGAACACACCCATTATACAGAAATCACATTAGGATTCTCTTTTTAAGCTGTTCCTTAAAACACTAGTGCTTAGGAAATCTATTGGAGGCAGAAGCAGTCAAGGGTAGCCTAGGGTTAGGGTTAGGCTTAGGGTTAGGGTTAGGGTACGGCTTAGGGTACGGGTTCGGGGAGGGGTCCGTGTACGGTGTAGGGTATGGGTTAGGGTTAGGGTTAGGGTTAGTGTTAGGGTTAGGGCTCGGTTTAGGATTAGGGTACATGTTAGGGTTAGGGTAGGGGTTAGGGTTAGGATACGCTTTAGGGTTAGGGTTGTTATTAAACCTATCCCATTCTCTAGATACCCCTTAGCACGTGAAGGAATATTATTTGGGGGTCCAGCCATGGAGAAGAGTTTAGACACTAGGATAAGATAAGGAACACACCCATTATAAAGAAATCACATTCGGATTCTCTTTATAAGCTGTTCCTTAAAACACTAGTGCTTAAGAAATCTATTGGAGGCAGAAGCAGTCAAGGGTAGCCTAGGGTTAGCGTTAGGCTTAGGGTTAGGGTTAGGGTACGGCTTAGGGTACGGGTTCGGTGAGGGGTCCGTGTACGGTGTAGGGTATGGGTTAGGGTTAGGTTTAGGGTTAGTGTTAGGGTTAGGGCTCGGTTTAGGGTACGGGTTAGAATTAGGGTACGTGTTAGGGTTAGGGTAAGTGTTAGGGTAAGGGTACGTGTTAGGGTTAGGGTAGTTATTAAACCTATCCCACTCTCTAGCTACCCCTTAGCACGTAAAGGAATATTATTTGGAGGACCAGCCATGGAGAAGAGTTTAGACACTAGGATAAGATATGGAACACACCCATTATAAAGAAATCACATTAGGATTCTCTTTTTAAGCTGTTCCTTAAAACACTAGTGCTTAGGAAATCTATTGGAGGCAGAAGCAGTCAAGGGTAGCCTAGGGTTAGGGTTAGGCTTAGGGTTAGGGTTAGGGTACGGCTTAGGGTACGGGTTCGGGGAGGGGTCCGTGTACGGTGTAGGGTATGGGTTAGGGTTAGGGTTAGGGTTAGTGTTAGGGTTAGGGCTCATTTTAGGGTACGGGTTAGGATTAGAGTACTTGTTAGGTTTAGGGTAGGGGTTAGGGTTAGGGTACGCGTTAGGGTTAGGGTAGTTATTAAACCTATCCCACTCTCTAGATACCCCTTAGCACGTAAAGGAATATTATTTGGGGGTCCAGCCATGGAGAAGAATTTAGACACTAGGATAAGATAAGGAACACACCCATTATAAAGAAATCACATTAGGATTCTCTTTTTAAGCTGTTCCTTAAAACACTAGTGCTTAGGAAATCTATTGGAAGCAGAAGCAGTCAAGGGTAGCCTAGGGTTAGGGTTAGGCTTAGGGTTAGGGTTAGGGTACGGCTTATGGTACGGGTTCGGGGAGGGGTCCGTGTACGGTGTAGGGTATGGGTTAGGGTTAGGGTTAGGGTTAGTGTTAGGGTTAGGGCTCGGTTTAGGGTACGGGTTACGATTAGGGTACATGTTAGGGTTAGGGTAGGGGTTAGGGTTAGGAAACGCGTTAGGGTTAGGGTTGTTATTAAACCTATCCCATTCTCTAGATACCCCTTAGCACGTAAAGGAATATTATTTGGGGGTCCAGCCATGGAGAAGAGTTTAGACACTAGGATAAGATAAGGAACACACCCATTATACAGAAATCACATTAGGATTCTCTTTTTAAGCTGTTCCTTAAAACACTAGTGCTTAGGAAATCTATTGGAGGCAGAAGCAGTCAAGGGTAGCCTAGGGTTAGGGTTAGGCTTAGGGTTAGGGTTAGGGTACGGCTTAGGGTACAGGTTCGGGGAGGGGTCCGTGTACGGTGTAGGGTATGGATTAGGGTTAGGGTTAGGGTTAGTGTTAGTGTTAGGGCTCGGTTTAGGGTACGGGTTAGGATTAGGGTACGTGTTAGGGTTAGGGTAGGGGTTAGGGTTAGTATACGCGTTAGGGTTAGGGTTGTTATTAAACCTATCCCATTCTCTAGATACCCCTTAGCACGTAAAGGAATATTATTTGGGGGTCCAGCCATGGAGAAGAGTTTAGACACTAGGATAAGATAAGGAACACACCCATTATACAGAAATCACATTAGGATTCTCTTTTTAAGCTGTTCCTTAAAACACTAGTGCTTAGGAAATCTATTGGAGGCAGAAGCAGTCAAGGGTAGCCTAGGGTTAGGGTTAGGCTTAGGGTTAGGGTTAGGGTACGGCTTAGGGTACGGGTTCGGGGAGGGGTCCGTGTACGGTGTAGGGTATGGGTTAGGGTTAGGGTTAGGGTTAGTGTTAGGGTTAGGGCTCGGTTTAGGGTACGGGTTAGGATTAGGGTACGTGTTAGGGTTAGGGTAGGGGTTAGGGTTAGGATACGCGTTAGGGTTAGGGTTGTTATTAAACCTAACCCATTCTCTAGATACCCGTTAGCACGTAAAGGAATATTATTTGGGGGTCCAGCCATGGAGAAGAGTTTAGACACTAGGATAAGATAAGGAACACACCCATTATAAAGAAATCACATTAGGATTCTCTTTTTAAGCTGTTCCTTAAAACACTAGTGCTTAGGAAATCTATTGGAGGCAGAAGCAGTCAAGGGTAGCCTAGGGTTAGGGTTAGGCTTAGGGTTAGGGTTAGGGTACGGCTTAGGGTACGGGTTCGGGGAGGGGTCCGTGTACGGTGTAGGGTATGGGTTAGGGTTAGGGTTAGGGTTAGTGTTAGGGTTAGGGCTCGGTTTAGGGTACGGCTTAGGATTAGGTTACGTGTTTGGTTTAGGGTAGGGGTTAGGGTTAGGATACGCGTTAGGGTTAGGGTAGTTATTAAACCTATCCCACTCTCTAGATACCCCTTAGCACGTAAAGGAATATTATTTGGGGGTCCAGCCATGGAGAAGAGTTTAGACACTAGGATAAGATAAGGAACACACCCATTATAAAGAAATCACATTAGGATTCTCTTTTTAAGCTGTTCCTTAAAACACTAGTGCTTAGGAAATCTATTGGAGGCAGAAGCAGTCAAGGGTAGCCTAGGGTTAGGGTTAGGCTTAGGGTTAGGGTTAGGGTACGGCTTAGGGTACGGGTTCGGGGAGGGGTCCGTGTACGGTGTAGGGTATGGGTTAGGGTTAGGGTTAGGGTTAGTGTTAGGGTTAGGGCTCATTTTAGGGTACGGGTTAGGATTAGAGTACGTGTTAGGTTTAGGGTAGGGGTTAGGGTTAGGGTACGCGTTAGGGTTAGGGTAGTTATTAAACCTATCCCACTCTCTAGATACCCCTTAGCACGTAAAGGAATATTATTTGGGGGTCCAGCCATGGAGAAGAATTTAGACACTAGGATAATATAAGGAACACACCCATTATACAGAAATCACATTAGGATTCTCTTTTTAAGCTGTTCCTTAAAACACTAGTGCTTAGGAAATCTATTGGAAGCAGAAGCAGTCAAGGGTAGCCTAGGGTTAGGGTTAGGCTTAGGGTTAGGGTTAGGGTACGGCTTAGGGTACGGGTTCGGGGAGGGGTCCTTGTACGGTGTAGGGTATGGGTTAGGGTTAGGGTTAGGGTTAGAGTTAGGGTTAGGGCTCGGTTTAGGGTACGGGTTAGGATTAGGCTACATGTTAGGGTTAGGGTAGGGGTTAGGGTTAGGATACGCGTTAGGGTTAGGGTTGTTATTAAACCTATCCCATTCTCTAGATACCCCTTCGCACGTAAAGGAATATTATTTGGGGGTCCAGCCATGGAGAAGAGTTTAGACACTAGGATAAGATAAGGAACACACCCATTATAAAGAAATCACATTAGGATTCTCTTTTTAAGCTGTTCCTTAAAACACTAGTGCTTAGGAAATCTATTGGAGGCAGAAGCAGTCAAGGGTAGCCTAGGGTTAGGTTTAGGCTTAGGGTTAGGGTTAGGGTACGGCTTAGGGTACGGGTTCGGGGAGGGGTCCGTGTACGGTGTAGGGTATGGTTTAGGGTTAGGGTTAGGGTTAGTGTTAGGGTTAGGGCTCATTTTAGGGTACGGGTTAGGATTAGAGTACGTGTTAGGTTTAGGGTAGGGGTTAGGGTTAGGGTACGTGTTAGGGTTAGGGTAGTTATTAAACCTATCCCACTCTCTAGATACCCCTTAGCACATAAAGGAATAATATTTGGGGGTCCAGCCATGGAGAAGAGTTTAGACACTAGGATAAGATAAGGAACACACCCATTATAAAGAAATCACATTAGGATTCTCTTTTTAAGCTGTTCCTTAAAACACTAGTGCTTAGGAAATCTATTGGAGGCAGAAGCAGTCAAGGGTAGCCTAGGGTTAGGGTTAGGCTTAGGGTTAGGGTTAGGGTACGGCTTAGGGTACGGGTTCGGGGAGGGGTCCGTGTACGGTGTAGGGTATGGGTTAGGGTTAGGGTTAGGGTTAGTGTTAGGGTTAGGGCTCGGTTTAGGGTACGGGTTAGGATTAGGGTACGTGTTAGGTTTAGGGTAGGGGTTAGGGTTAGGATACGCGTTAGGGTTAGGGTAGTTATTAAACCTATCCCACTCTCTAGATACCCGTTAGCACGTAAAGGAATATTATTTGGGGGTCCAGCCATGGAGAAGAGTTTAGACACTAGGATAAGATAAGGAACACACCCATTATACAGAAATCACATTAGGATTCTCTTTTTAAGCTGTTCCTTAAAACACTAGTGCTTAGGAAATCTATTGGAGGCAGAAGCAGTCAAGGGTAGCCTAGGGTTAGGGTTAGGCTTAGGGTTAGGGTTAGGGTACGGCTTAGGGTACGGGTTCGGGGAGGGGTCCGTGTACGGTGTAGGGTATGGTTTAGGGTTAGGGTTAGGGTTAGTGTTAGGGTTAGGGCTCATTTTAGGGTACGGGTTAAGATTAGAGTACGTGTTAGGTTTAGGGTAGGGGTTAGGGTTAGGGTACGCGTTAGGGTTAGGGTAGTTATTAAACCTATCCCACTCTCTAGATACCCCTTAGCACGTAAAGGAATATTATTTGGGGGTCCAGTCATGGAGAAGAGTTTAGACACTAGGATAAGATAAGGAACACACCCATTATAAAGAAATCACATTAGGATTCTCTTTTTAAGCTGTTCCTTAAAACACTAGTGCTTAGGAAATCTATTGGAGGCAGAAGCAGTCAAGGGTAGCCTAGGGTTAGGGTTAGGCTTAGGGTTAGGGTTAGGGTACAGCTTAGGGTACGGGTTCGGGGAGGGGTCCGTGTACGGTGTAGGGTATGGGTTAGGGTTAGGGTTAGGGTTAGTGTTAGGGTTAGGGCTCATTTTAGGGAACGGGTTAGGATTAGAGTACGTGTTAGGTTTAGGGTAGGGGTTAGGGTTAGGGTACGCGTTAGGGTTAGGGTAGTTATTAAACCTATCCCACTCTCTAGATACCCCTTAGCACGTAAAGGAATATTATTTGGGGGACCAGCCATGGAGAAGAATTTAGACACTAGGATAAGATAAGGAACACACCCATTATAAAGAAATCACATTAGGATTCTCTTTTTAAGCTGTTCCTTAAAACACTAGTGCTTAGGAAATCTATTGGAAGCAGAAGCAGTCAAGGGTAGCCTAGGGTTAGGGTTAGGCTTAGGGTTAGGGTTAGGGTACGGCTTAGGGTACGGGTTCGGGGAGGGGTCCGTGAACGGTGTAGGGTATGGGTTAGGGTTAGGGTTAGGGTTAGTGTTAGGGTTAGGGCTCGGTTTAGGGTACGGGTTACGATTAGGGTACATGTTAGGGTTAGGGTAGGGGTTAGGGTTAGGAAACGCGTTAGGGTTAGGGTTGTTATTAAACCTATCCCATTCTCTAGATACCCCTTAGCACGTAAAGGAATATTATTTGGGGGTCCAGCCATGGAGAAGAGTTTAGACACTAGGATAAGATAAGGAACACACCCATTATACAGAAATCACATTAGGATTCTCTTTTTAAGCTGTTCCTTAAAACACTAGGGCTTAGGAAATCTATTGGAGGCAGAAGCAGTCACGGGTAGCCTAGGGTTAGGGTTAGGCTTAGGGTTAGGGTTAGGGTACAGCTTAGGTTACGGGTTCGGGGAGGGGTCCGTGTACGGTGTAGGGTATGGGTTAGGGTTAGGGTTAGGGTTAGTGTTAGGGTTAGGGCTCGGTTTAGGGTACGGGTTAGGATTAGGGTACGTGTTAGGGTTAGGGTAGGGGTTAGGGTTAGTATACGCGTTAGGGTTAGGGTTGTTATTAAACCTATCCCATTCTCTAGATACCCCTTAGCACGTAAAGGAATATTATTTGGGGGTCCAGCCATGGAGAAGAGTTTAGACACTAGGATAAGATAAGGAACACACCCATTATACAGAAATCACATTAGGATTCTCTTTTTAAGCTGTTCCTTAAAACACTAGTGCTTAGGAAATCTATTGGAGGCAGAAGCAGTCAAGGGTAGCCTAGGGTTAGGGTTAGGCTTAGGGTTAGGGTTAGGGTACGGGTTCGGGGAGGGGTCCGTGTACGGTGTAGGGTATGGGTTAGGGTTAGGGTTAGGGTTAGTGTTAGGGTTACGGCTCATTTTAGGGTACGGGTTAGGATTAGAGTACGTGTTAGGTTTAGGGTAGGGGTTAGGGTTAGGGTAGTTATTAAACCTATCCCACTCTCTAGATACCCCTTAGCACGTAAAGGAATATTATTTGGGGGTCCAGCCATGGAGAAGAATTTAGACACTAGGATAAGATAAGGAACACACCCATTATACAGAAATCACATTAGGATTCTCTTTTTAAGCTGTTCCTTAAAACACTAGTGCTTAGGAAATCTATTGGAAGCAGAAGCAGTCAAGGGTAGCCTAGGGTTAGGGTTAGGCTTAGGGTTAGGTTTAGGGTACGGCTTAGGGTACGGGTTCGGGGAGGGGTCCGTGTACGGTGTAGGGTATGGGTTAGGGTTAGGGTTAGGGTTAGTGTTAGGGTTAGGGCTCGGTTTAGGGTACGGGTTAGGATTAGGGTACGTGTTAGGTTTAGGGTAGGGGTTAGGGTTAGGATACGCGTTAGGGTTAGGGTAGTTATTAAACCTATCCCACTCTCTAGATACCCGTTAGCACGTAAAGGAATATTATTTGGGGGTCCAGCCATGGAGAAGAGTTTAGACACTAGGATAAGATAAGGAACACACCCATTATAAAGAAATCACATTAGGATTCTCTTTTTAAGCTGTTCCTTAAAACACTAGTGCTTAGGAAATCTATTGGAGGCAGAAGCAGTCAAGGGTAGCCTAGGGTTAGGGTTAGGCTTAGGGTTAGGGTTAGGGTACGGCTTAGGGTACGGGTTCGGGGAGGGGTCCGTGTACGTTGTAGGGTATGGTTTAGGGTTAGGGTTAGGGTTAGTGTTAGGGTTAGGGCTCATTTTAGGGTACGGGTTAGGATTAGAGTACGTGTTAGGTTTAGGGTAGGGGTTAGGGTTAGGGTACGTGTTTGGGTTAGGGTAGTTATTAAACCTATCCCACTCTCTAGATACCCCTTAGCACGTAAAGGAATATTATTTGGGGGTCCAGCCATGGAGAAGAGTTTAGACACTAGGATAAGATAAGGAACACACCCATTATAAAGAAATCACATTAGGATTCTCTTTTTAAGCTGTTCCTTAAAACACTAGTGCTTAGGAAATCTATTGGAGGCAGAAGCAGTCAAGGGTAGCCTAGGGTTAGGGTTAGGCTTAGGGTTAGGGTTAGGGTACGGCTTAGGGTACGGGTTCGGGGAGGGGTCCGTGTACGGTGTAGGGTATGGGTTAGGGTTAGGGTTAGGGTTAGTGTTAGGGTTAGGGCTCATTTTAGGGAACGGGTAAGGATTAGAGTACGTGTTAGGTTTAGGGTAGGGGTTAGGGTTAGGGTACGCGTTAGGGTTAGGGTAGTTATTAAACCTATCCCACTGTCTAGATACCCCTTAGCAAGTAAAGGAATATTATTTGGGGGTCCAGCCATGGAGAAGAATTTAGACACTAGGATAAGATAAGGAACACACCCATTATAAAGAAATCACGTTAGGATTCTCTTTTTAAGCTGTTCCTTAAAACACTAGTGCTTAGGAAATCTATTGGAGGCAGAAGCAGTCAAGGATAGCCTAGGGTTAGGGTTAGGCTTAGGGTTAGGGTTAGGGTACGGCTTAGGGTACGGGTTCGGGGAGGGGTCCGTGTACGGTGTAGGTTATGGGTTAGGGTTAGGGTTAGGGTTAGTGTTAGGGTTAGGGCTCATTTTAGGGAACGGGTTAGGATTAGAGTACGTGTTAGGTTTAGGGTAGGGGTTAGGGTTAGGGTACGCGTTAGGGTTAGGGTAGTTATTAAACCTATCCCACTCTCTAGATACCCCTTAGCAAGTAAAGGAATATTATTTGGGGGTCCAGCCATGGAGAAGAATTTAGACACTAGGATAAGATAAGGAACACACCCATTATAAAGAAATCACGTTAGGATTCTCTTTTTAAGCTGTTCCTTAAAACACTAGTGCTTAGGAAATCTATTGGAGGCAGAAGCAGTCAAGGGTAGCCTAGGGTAAGGGTTAGGCTTAGGGTTAGGGTTAGGGTACGGCTTAGGGTACGGGTTCGGGGAGGGGTCCGTGTACGGTGTAGGGTATGGTTTAGGGTTAGGGTTAGGGTTAGTGTTAGGTTTAGGGCTCATTTTAGGGTATGGGTTAGGATTAGAGTACGTGTTAGGTTTAGGGTAGGGGTTAGGGTTAGGGTACGCGTTAGGGTTAGGGTAGTTATTAAACCTATCCCACTCTCTAGATACCCCTTAGCAAGTAAAGGAATATTATTTGGGGGTCCAGCCATGGAGAAGAATTTAGACACTAGGATAAGATAAGGAACACACCCATTATAAAGAAATCACATTAGGATTCTCTTTTTAAGCTGTTCCTTAAAACACTAGTGCTTAGGAAATCTATTGGAAGCAGAAGCAGTCAAGGGTAGCCTAGGGTTAGGGTTAGGCTTAGGGTTAGGGTTAGGGTACGGCTTAGGGTACGGGTTCGGGGAGGGGTCCGTGAACGGTGTAGGGTATGGGTTAGGGTTAGGGTTAGGGTTAGTGTTAGGGTTAGGGCTCGGTTTAGGGTACGGGTTACGATTAGGGTACATGTTAGGGTTAGGGTAGGGGCTAGGGTTAGGAAACGCGTTAGGCTTAGGGTTGTTATTAAACCTATCCCATTCTCTAGATACCCCTTAGCACGTAAAGGAATATTATTTGGGGGTCCAGCCATGGAGAAGAGTTTAGACACTAGGATAAGATAAGGAACACACCCATTATACAGAAATCACATTAGGATTCTCTTTTTAAGCTGTTCCTTAAAACACTAGGGCTTAGGAAATCTATTGGAGGCAGAAGCAGTCACGGGTAGCCTAGGGTTAGGGTTAGGCTTAGGGTTAGGGTTAGGGTACGGGTTCGGGGAGGGGTCCGTGTACGGTGTAGGGTATGGGTTAGGGTTAGGGTTAGGGTTAGTGTTAGGGTTAGGGCTCATTTTAGGGTACGGGTTAGGATTAGAGTACGTGTTAGGTTTAGGGTAGGGGTTAGGGTTAGGGTAGTTATTAAACCTATCCCACTCTCTAGATACCCCTTAGCACGTAAAGGAATATTATTTGGGGGTCCAGCCATGGAGAAGAATTTAGACACTAGGATAAGATAAGGAACACACCCATTATACAGAAATCACATTAGGATTCTCTTTTTAAGCTGTTCCTTAAAACACTAGTGCTTAGGAAATCTATTGGAAGCAGAAGCAGTCAAGGGTAGCCTAGGGTTAGGGTTAGGCTTAGGGTTAGGTTTAGGGTACGGCTTAGGGTACGGGTTCGGGGAGGGGTCCGTGTACGGTGTAGGGTATGGGTTAGGGTTAGGGTTAGGGTTAGTGTTAGGGTTAGGGCTCGGTTTAGGGTACGGGTTAGGATTAGGGTACGTGTTAGGTTTAGGGTAGGGGTTAGGGTTAGGATACGCGTTAGGGTTAGGGTAGTTATTAAACCTATCCCACTCTCTAGATACCCGTTAGCACGTAAAGGAATATTATTTGGGGGTCCAGCCATGGAGAAGAGTTTAGACACTAGGATAAGATAAGGAACACACCCATTATAAAGAAATCACATTAGGATTCTCTTTTTAAGCTGTTCCTTAAAACACTAGTGCTTAGGAAATCTATTGGAGGCAGAAGCAGTCAAGGGTAGCCTAGGGTTAGGGTTAGGCTTAGGGTTAGGGTTAGGGTACGGCTTAGGGTACGGGTTTGGGGAGGGGTCCGTGTACGGTGTAGGGTATGGTTTAGGGTTAGGGTTAGGGTTAGTGTTAGGGTTAGGGCTCATTTTAGGGTACGGGTTAGGATTAGAGTACGTGTTAGGTTTAGGGTAGGGGTTAGGGTTAGGGTACGCGTTAGGGTTAGGGTAGTTATTAAACCTATCCCACTCTCTAGATACCCCTTAGCACGTAAAGGAATATTATTTGGGGGTCCAGCCATGGAGAAGAGTTTAGACACTAGGATAAGATAAGGAACACACCCATTATAAAGAAATCACATTAGGATTCTCTTTTTAAGCTGTTCCTTAAAACACTAGTGCTTAGGAAATCTATTGGAGGCAGAAGCAGTCAAGGGTAGCCTAGGGTTAGGGTTAGGCTTAGGGTTAGGGTTAGGGTACGGCTTAGGGTACGGGTTCGGGGAGGGGTCCGTGTACGGTGTAGGGTATGGGTTAGGGTTAGGGTTAGGGTTAGTGTTAGGGTTAGGGCTCATTTTAGGGAACGGGTAAGGATTAGAGTACGTGTTAGGTTTAGGGTAGGGGTTAGGGTTAGGGTACGCGTTAGGGTTAGGGTAGTTATTAAACCTATCCCACTGTCTAGATACCCCTTAGCAAGTAAAGGAATATTATTTGGGGGTCCAGCCATGGAGAAGAATTTAGACACTAGGATAAGATAAGGAACACACCCATTATAAAGAAATCACGTTAGGATTCTCTTTTTAAGCTGTTCCTTAAAACACTAGTGCTTAGGAAATCTATTGGAGGCAGAAGCAGTCAAGGGTAGCCTAGGGTTAGGGTTAGGCTTAGGGTTAGGGTTAGGGTACGGCTTAGGGTACGGGTTCGGGGAGGGGTCCGTGTACGGTGTAGGTTATGGGTTAGGGTTAGGGTTAGGGTTAGTGTTAGGGTTAGGGCTCATTTTAGGGAACGGGTTAGGATTAGAGTACGTGTTAGGTTTAGGGTAGGGGTTAGGGTTAGGGTACGCGTTAGGGTTAGGGTAGTTATTAAACCTATCGCACTCTCTAGATACCCCTTAGCAAGTAAAGGAATATTATTTGGGGGTCCAGCCATGGAGAAGAATTTAGACACTAGGATAAGATAAGGAACACACCCATTATAAAGAAATCACGTTAGGATTCTCTTTTTAAGCTGTTCCTTAAAACACTAGTGCTTAGGAAATCTATTGGAGGCAGAAGCAGTCAAGGGTAGCCTAGGGTAAGGGTTAGGCTTAGGGTTAGGGTTAGGGTACGGCTTAGGGTACGGGTTCGGGGAGGGGTCCGTGTACGGTGTAGGGTATGGTTTAGGGTTAGGGTTAGGGTTAGTGTTAGGTTTAGGGCTCATTTTAGGGTATGGGTTAGGATTAGAGTACGTGTTAGGTTTAGGGTAGGGGTTAGGGTTAGGGTACGCGTTAGGGTTAGGGTAGTTATTAAACCTATCCCACTCTCTAGATACCCCTTAGCAAGTAAAGGAATATTATTTGGGGGTCCAGCCATGGAGAAGAATTTAGACACTAGGATAAGATAAGGAACACACCCATTATAAAGAAATCACATTAGGATTCTCTTTTTAAGCTGTTCCTTAAAACACTAGTGCTTAGGAAATCTATTGGAGGCAGAAGCAGTCAAGGGTAGCCTAGGGTTAGGGTTAGGCTTAGGGTTAGGGTTAGGGTACGGCTTAGGGTACGGGTTCGGGGAGGGGTCCGTGTACGGTGTAGGGTATGGGTTAGGGTTAGGGTTAGGGTTAGTGTTAGGGTTAGGGCTCATTTTAGGGAACGGGTAAGGATTAGAGTACGTGTTAGGTTTAGGGTAGGGGTTAGGGTTAGGGTACGCGTTAGGGTTAGGGTAGTTATTAAACCTATCCCACTGTCTAGATACCCCTTAGCAAGTAAAGGAATATTATTTGGGGGTCCAGCCATGGAGAAGAATTTAGACACTAGGATAAGATAAGGAACACACCCATTATAAAGAAATCACGTTAGGATTCTCTTTTTAAGCTGTTCCTTAAAACACTAGTGCTTAGGAAATCTATTGGAGGCAGAAGCAGTCAAGGGTAGCCTAGGGTTAGGGTTAGGCTTAGGGTTAGGGTTAGGGTACGGCTTAGGGTACGGGTTCGGGGAGGGGTCCGTGTACGGTGTAGGTTATGGGTTAGGGTTAGGGTTAGGGTTAGTGTTAGGGTTAGGGCTCATTTTAGGGAACGGGTTAGGATTAGAGTACGTGTTAGGTTTAGGGTAGGGGTTAGGGTTAGGGTACGCGTTAGGGTTAGGGTAGTTATTAAACCTATCCCACTCTCTAGATACCCCTTAGCAAGTAAAGGAATATTATTTGGGGGTCCAGCCATGGAGAAGAATTTAGACACTAGGATAAGATAAGGAACACACCCATTATAAAGAAATCACGTTAGGATTCTCTTTTTAAGCTGTTCCTTAAAACACTAGTGCTTAGGAAATCTATTGGAGGCAGAAGCAGTCAAGGGTAGCCTAGGGTAAGGGTTAGGCTTAGGGTTAGGGTTAGGGTACGGCTTAGGGTACGGGTTCGGGGAGGGGTCCGTGTACGGTGTAGGGTATGGTTTAGGGTTAGGGTTAGGGTTAGTGTTAGGTTTAGGGCTCATTTTAGGGTATGGGTTAGGATTAGAGTACGTGTTAGGTTTAGGGTAGGGGTTAGGGTTAGGGTACGCGTTAGGGTTAGGGTAGTTATTAAACCTATCCCACTCTCTAGATACCCCTTAGCAAGTAAAGGAATATTATTTGGGGGTCCAGCCATGGAGAAGAATTTAGACACTAGGATAAGATAAGGAACACACCCATTATAAAGAAATCACATTAGGATTCTCTTTTTAAGCTGTTCCTTAAAACACTAGTGCTTAGGAAATCTATTGGAAGCAGAAGCAGTCAAGGGTAGCCTAGGGTTAGGGTTAGGCTTAGGGTTAGGGTTAGGGTACGGCTTAGGGTACGGGTTCGGGGAGGGGTCCGTGAACGGTGTAGGGTATGGGTTAGGGTTAGGGTTAGGGTTAGTGTTAGGGTTAGGGCTCGGTTTAGGGTACGGGTTACGATTAGGGTACATGTTAGGGTTAGGGTAGGGGTTAGGGTTAGGAAACGCGTTAGGGTTAGGGTTGTTATTAAACCTATCCCATTCTCTAGATACCCCTTAGCACGTAAAGGAATATTATTTGGGGGTCCAGCCATGGAGAAGAGTTTAGACACTAGGATAAGATAAGGAACACACCCATTATACAGAAATCACATTAGGATTCTCTTTTTAAGCTGTTCCTTAAAACACTAGGGCTTAGGAAATCTATTGGAGGCAGAAGCAGTCACGGGTAGCCTAGGGTTAGGGTTAGGCTTAGGGTTAGGGTTAGGGTACGGGTTCGGGGAGGGGTCCGTGTACGGTGTAGGGTATGGGTTAGGGTTAGGGTTAGGGTTAGTGTTAGGGTTAGGGCTCATTTTAGGGTACGGGTTAGGATTAGAGTACGTGTTAGGTTTAGGGTAGGGGTTAGGGTTAGGGTAGTTATTAAACCTATCCCACTCTCTAGATACCCCTTAGCACGTAAAGGAATATTATTTGGGGGTCCAGCCATGGAGAAGAATTTAGACACTAGGATAAGATAAGGAACACACCCATTATACAGAAATCACATTAGGATTCTCTTTTTAAGCTGTTCCTTAAAACACTAGTGCTTAGGAAATCTATTGGAAGCAGAAGCAGTCAAGGGTAGCCTAGGGTTAGGGTTAGGCTTAGGGTTAGGTTTAGGGTACGGCTTAGGGTACGGGTTCGGGGAGGGGTCCGTGTACGGTATAGGGTATGGGTTAGGGTTAGGGTTAGGGTTAGTGTTAGGGTTAGGGCTCGGTTTAGGGTACGGGTTAGGATTAGGGTACGTGTTAGGTTTAGGGTAGGGGTTAGGGTTAGGATACGCGTTAGGGTTAGGGTAGTTATTAAACCTATCCCACTCTCTAGATACCCGTTAGCACGTAAAGGAATATTATTTGGGGGTCCAGCCATGGAGAAGAGTTTAGACACTAGGATAAGATAAGGAACACACCCATTATAAAGAAATCACATTAGGATTCTATTTTTAAGCTGTTCCTTAAAACACTAGTGCTTAGGAAATCTATTGGAGGCAGAAGCAGTCAAGGGTAGCCTAGGGTTAGGGTTAGGCTTAGGGTTAGGGTTAGGGTACGGCTTAGGGTACGGGTTCGGGGAGGGGTCCGTGTACGGTGTAGGGTATGGGTTAGGGTTAGGGTTAGGGTTAGTGTTAGGGTTAGGGCTCATTTTAGGGAACGGGTAAGGATTAGAGTACGTGTTAGGTTTAGGGTAGGGGTTAGGGTTAGGGTACGCGTTAGGGTTAGGGTAGTTATTAAACCTATCCCACTGTCTAGATACCCCTTAGCAAGTAAAGGAATATTATTTGGGGGTCCAGCCATGGAGAAGAATTTAGACACTAGGATAAGATAAGGAACACACCCATTATAAAGAAATCACGTTAGGATTCTCTTTTTAAGCTGTTCCTTAAAACACTAGTGCTTAGGAAATCTATTGGAGGCAGAAGCAGTCAAGGGTAGCCTAGGGTTAGGGTTAGGCTTAGGGTTAGGGTTAGGGTACGGCTTAGGGTACGGGTTCGGGGAGGGGTCCGTGTACGGTGTAGGTTATGGGTTAGGGTTAGGGTTAGGGTTAGTGTTAGGGTTAGGGCTCATTTTAGGGAACGGGTTAGGATTAGAGTACGTGTTAGGTTTAGGGTAGGGGTTAGGGTTAGGGTACGCGTTAGGGTTAGGGTAGTTATTAAACCTATCCCACTGTCTAGATACCCCTTAGCAAGTAAAGGAATATTATTTGGGGGTCCAGCCATGGAGAAGAATTTAGACACTAGGATAAGATAAGGAACACACCCATTATAAAGAAATCACGTTAGGATTCTCTTTTTAAGCTGTTCCTTAAAACACTAGTGCTTAGGAAATCTATTGGAGGCAGAAGCAGTCAAGGGTAGCCTAGGGTAAGGGTTAGGCTTAGGGTTAGGGTTAGGGTACGGCTTAGGGTACGGGTTCGGGGAGGGGTCCGTGTACGGTGTAGGGTATGGTTTAGGGTTAGGGTTAGGGTTAGTGTTAGGTTTAGGGCTCATTTTAGGGTATGGGTTAGGATTAGAGTACGTGTTAGGTTTAGGGTAGGGGTTAGGGTTAGGGTACGCGTTAGGGTTAGGGTAGTTATTAAACCTATCCCACTCTCTAGATACCCCTTAGCACGTAAAGGAATATTATTTGGGGGTCCAGCCATGGAGAAGAGTTTAGACACTAGGATAAGATAAGGAACACACCCATTATAAAGAAATCACATTAGGATTCTCTTTTTAAGCTGTTCCTTAAAACACTAGTGCTTAGGAAATCTATTGGAGGCAGAAGCAGTCAAGGGTAGCCTAGGGTTAGGGTTAGGCTTAGGGTTAGGGTTAGGGTACGGCTTAGGGTACGGGTTCGTGGAGGGGTCCGTGTACGGTGTAGGGTATGGGTTAGGGTTAGGGTTAGGGTTAGTGTTAGGGTTAGGGCTCATTTTAGGGAACGGGTTAGGATTAGAGTACGTGTTAGGTTTAGGGTAGGGGTTAGGGTTAGGGTACGCGTTAGGGTTAGGGTAGTTATTAAACCTATCCCACTCTCTAGATACCCCTTAGCAAGTAAAGGAATATTATTTGGGGGTCCAGCCATGGAGAAGAATTTAGACACTAGGATAAGATAAGGAACACACCCATTATAAAGAAATCACGTTAGGATTCTCTTTTTAAGCTGTTCCTTAAAACACTAGTGCTTAGGAAATCTATTGGAGGCAGAAGCAGTCAAGGGTAGCCTAGGGTTAGGGTTAGGCTTAGGGTTAGGGTTAGGGTACGGCTTAGGGTACGGGTTCGGGGAGGGGTCCGTGTACGGTGTAGGGTATGGGTTAGGGTTAGGGTTAGGGTTAGTGTTAGGGTTAGGGCTCATTTTAGGGAACGGGTTAGGATTAGAGTACGTGTTAGGTTTAGGGTAGGGGTTAGGGTTAGGGTACGCGTTAGGGTTAGGGCAGTTATTAAACCTATCCCACTCTCTAGATACCCCTTAGCAAGTAAAGGAATATTATTTGGGGGTCCAGCCATGGAGAAGAATTTAGACACTAGGATAAGATAAGGAACACACCCATTATAAAGAAATCACGTTAGGATTATCTTTTTAAGCTGTTCCTTAAAACACTAGTGCTTAGGAAATCTATTGGAGGCAGAAGCAGTCAAGGGTAGCCTAGGGTTAGGGTTAGGCTTAGGGTTAGGGTTAGGGTACGGCTTAGGGTACGGGTTCGGGGAGGGGTCCGTGTACGGTGTAGGGTATGGGTTAGGGTTAGGGGTAGGGTTAGTGTTAGGGTTAGGGCTCGGTTTAGGGTACGGGTTAGGTTTAGGGTACGTGTTAGGTTTAGGGTAGGGGTTAGGGTTAGGATACGCGTTAGGGTTAGGGTAGTTATTAAACCTATCCCACTCTCTAGATACCCGTTAGCACGTAAAGGAATATTATTTGGGGGTCCAGCCATGGAGAAGAGTTTAGACACTAGGATAAGATAAGGAACACACCCATTATAAAGAAATCACATTAGGATTCTCTTTTTAAGCTGTTCCTTAAAACACTATTGCTTAGGAAATCTATTGGAGGCAGAAGCAGTCAAGGGTAGCCTAGGGTTAGGGTTAGGCTTAGGGTTAGGGTTAGGGTACGGCTTAGGGTACGGGTTCGGGGAGGGGTCCGTGTACGGTGTAGGGTATGGGTTAGGGTTAGGGTTAGGGTTAGTGTTAGGGTTAGGGCTCGGTTTAGGGTACGGGTTAGGATTAGGGTACATGTTAGGGTTAGGGTAGGGGTTAGGGTTAGGATACGCTTTAGGGTTAGGGTTGTTATTAAACCTATCCCATTCTCTAGATACCCCTTAGCACGTAAAGGAATATTATTTGGGGGTCCAGCCATGGAGAAGAGTTTAGACACTAGGATAAGATAAGGAACACACCCATTATAAAGAAATCACATTCGGATTCTCTTTATAAGCTGTTCCTTAAAACACTAGTGCTTAGGAAATCTATTGGAGGCAGAAGCAGTCAAGGGTAGCCTAGGGTTAGGGTTAGGCTTAGGGTTAGGGTTAGGGTACGGCTTAGGGTACGGGTTCGGTGAGGGGTCCGTGTACGGTGTAGGGTATGGGTTAGGGTTAGGGTTAGTGTTAGGGTTAGGGCTCGGTTTAGGGTACGGTTTAGGATTAGGGTACGTGTTAGGGTTAGGGTAAGTGTTAGGGTAAGGGTACGTGTTAGGGTTAGGGTAGTTATTAAACCTATCCCACTCTCTAGCTACCCCTTAGCACGTAAAGGAATATTATTTGGAGGACCAGCCATGGAGAAGAGTTTAGACACTAGGATAAGATAAGGAACACACCCATTATAAAGAAATCACATTAGGATTCTCTTTTTAAGCTGTTCCTTAAAACACTAGTGCTTAGGAAATCTATTGGAGGCAGAAGCAGTCAAGGGTAGCCTAGGGTTAGGGTTAGGCTTAGGGTTAGGGTTAGGGTACGGCTTAGGGTACGGGTTCGGTGAGGGGTCCGTGTACGGTGTAGGGTATGGGTTAGGGTTAGGGTTAGGGTTAGTGTTAGGGTTAGGGCTCGGTTTAGGGTACGGGTTAGGATTAGGGTACATGTTAGGGTTAGGGTAGGGGTTAGGGTTAGGATACGCGTTAGGGTTAGGGTTGTTATTAAACCTATCCCATTCTCTAGATACCCCTTAGCACGTAAAGGAATATTATTTGGGGGTCCAGCCATGGAGAAGAGTTTAGACACTAGGATAAGATAAGGAACACACCCATTATAAAGAAATCACATTAGGATTCTCTTTTTAAGCTGTTCCTTAAAACACTAGTGCTTAGGAAATCTATTGGAGGCAGAAGCAGTCAAGGGTAGCCTAGGGTTAGGGTTAGGCTTAGGGTTAGGGTTAGGGTACGGCTTAGGATACGGGTTCGGGGAGGGGTCCGTGTACGGTGTAGGGTATGGGTTAGGGTTAGGGTTAGGGTTAGTGTTAGGGTTAGGGCTCATTTTAGGGAACGGGTTAGGATTAGAGTACGTGTTAGGTTTAGGGTAGGGGTTAGGGTTAGGGTACGCGTTAGGGTTAGGGTAGTTATTAAACCTATCCCACTCTCTAGATACCCCTTAGCAAGTAAAGGAATATTATTTGGGGGTCAAGCCATGGAGAAGAATTTAGACACTAGGATAAGATAAGGAACACACCCATTATAAAGAAATCACGTTAGGATTCTCTTTTTAAGCTGTTCCTTAAAACACTAGTGCTTAGGAAATCTATTGGAGGCAGAAGCAGTCAAGGGTAGCCTAGGGTTAGGGTTAGGCTTAGGGTTAGGGTTAGGGTACGGCTTAGGGTACGGGTTCGGGGAGGGGTCCGTGTACGGTGTAGGGTATGGGTTAGGGTTAGGGTTAGGGTTAGTGTTAGGGTTAGGGCTCGGTTTACGGTACGGGTTAGGATTAGGGTACGTGTTAGGTTTAGGGTAGGGGTTAGGGTTAGGATACGCGTTAGGGTTAGGGTAGTTATTAAACCTATCCCACTGTCTAGATACCCGTTAGCACGTAAAGGAATATTATTTGGGGGTCCAGCCATGGAGAAGAGTTTAGACACTAGGATAAGATAAGGAACACACCCATTATAAAGAAATCACATTAGGATTCTCTTTTTAAGCTGTTCCTTAAAACACTATTGCTTAGGAAATCTATTGGAGGCAGAAGCAGTCAAGGGTAGCCTAGGGTTAGGGTTAGGCTTAGGGTTAGGGTTAGGGTACGGCTTAGGGTATGGGTTCGGGGAGGGGTCCGTGTACGGTGTAGGGTATGGGTTAGGGTTAGGGTTAGGGTTAGTGTTAGGGTTAGGGCTCGGTTTAGGGTACGGGTTAGGATTAGGGTACGTGTTAGGTTTAGGGTAGGGGTTAGGGTTAGGATACGTGTTAGGGTTAGGGTAGTTATTAAACCTATCCCACTCTCTAGATACCCCTTAGCACGTAAAGGAATATTATTTGGGGGTCCAGCCATGGAGAAGAGTTTAGACACTAGGATAAGATAAGGAACACACCCATTATACAGAAATCACATTAGGATTCTCTTTTTAAGCTGTTCCTTAAAACACTAGTGCTTAGGAAATCTATTGGAGGCAGAAGCAGTCAAGGGTAGCCTAGGGTTAGGGTTAGGCTTAGGGTTAGGGTTAGGGTACGGCTTAGGGTACGGGTTCGGGGAGGGGTCCGTGTACGGTGTAGGGTATGGGTTAGGGTTAGGGTTAGGGTTAGTGTTAGGGTTAGGGCTCGGTTTAGGTTACGGGTTAGGATTAGGGTACATGTTAGGGTTAGGGTAGGGGTTAGGGTTAGGATACGCTTTAGGGTTAGGGTTGTTATTAAACCTATCCCATTCTCTAGATACCCCTTAGCACGTAAAGGAATATTATTTGGGGGTCCAGCCATAGAGAAGAGTTTAGACACTAGGATAAGATAAGGAACACACCCATTATAAAGAAATCACATTCGGATTCTCTTTATAAGCTGTTCCTTAAAACACTAGTGCTTAAGAAATCTATTGGAGGCAGAAGCAGTCAAGGGTAGCCTAGGGTTAGCGTTAGGCTTAGGGTTAGGGTTAGGGTACGGCTTAGGGTACGGGTTCGGAGAGGGGTCCGTTTACGGTGTAGGGTATGGGTTAGGGTTAGGTTTAGGGTTAGTGTTAGGGTTAGGGCTCGGTTTAGGGTACGGGTTAGAATTAGGGTACGTGTTAGGGTTAGGGTAAGTGTTAGGGTAAGGGTACGTGTTAGGGTTAGGGTAGTTATTAAACCTATCCCACTCTCTAGCTACCCCTTAGCACGTAAAGGAATATTATTTGGAGGACCAGCCATGGAGAAGAGTTTAGACACTAGGATAAGATAAGGAACACACCCATTATAAAGAAATCACATTAGGATTCTCTTTTTAAGCTGTTCCTTAAAACACTAGTGCTTAGGAAATCTATTGGAGGCAGAAGCAGTCAAGGGTAGCCTAGGGTTAGGGTTAGGGTTAGGGTACGGCTTAGGGTACGGGTTCGGGGAGGGGTCCGTGTACGGTGTAGGGTATGGGTTAGGGTTAGGGTTAGGGTTAGTGTTAGGGTTAGGGCTCATTTTAGGGTACGGGTTAGGATTAGAGTACTTGTTAGGTTTAGGGTAGGGGTTAGGGTTAGGATACGCGTTAGGGTTAGGGTAGTTATTAAACCTATCCCACTCTCTAGATACCCCTTAGCACGTAAAGGAATATTATTTGGGGGTCCAGCCATGGAGAAGAATTTAGACACTAGGATAAGATAAGGAACACACCCATTATAAAGAAATCACATTAGGATTCTCTTTTTAAGCTGTTCCTTAAAACACTAGTGCTTAGGAAATCTATTGGAAGCAGAAGCAGTCAAGGGTAGCCTAGGGTTAGGGTTAGGCTTAGGGTTAGGGTTAGGGTACGGCTTATGGTACGGGTTCGGGGAGGGGTCCGTGTACGGTGTAGGGTATGGGTTAGGGTTAGGGTTAGGGTTAGTGTTAGGGTTAGGGCTCGGTTTAGGGTACGGGTTACGATTAGGGTACATGTTAGGGTTAGGGTAGGGGTTAGGGTTAGGAAACGCGTTAGGGTTAGGGTTGTTATTAAACCTATCCCATTCTCTAGATACCCCTTAGCACGTAAAGGAATATTATTTGGGGGTCCAGCCATGGAGAAGAGTTTAGACACTAGGATAAGATAAGGAACACACCCATTATACAGAAATCACATTAGGATTCTCTTTTTAAGCTGTTCCTTAAAACACTAGTGCTTAGGAAATCTATTGGAGGCAGAAGCAGTCAAGGGTAGCCTAGGGTTAGGGTTAGGCTTAGGGTTAGGGTTAGGGTACGGCTTAGGGTACGGGTTCGGGGAGGGGTCCGTGTACGGTGTAGGGTATGGGTTAGGGTTAGGGTTAGGGTTAGTGTTAGGGTTAGGGCTCGGTTTAGGGTACGGGTTAGGATTAGGGTACGTGTTAGGGTTAGGGTAGGGGTTAGGGTTAGTATACGCGTTAGGGTTAGGGTTGTTATTAAACCTATCCCATTCTCTAGATACCCCTTAGCACGTAAAGGAATATTATTTGGGGGTCCAGCCATGGAGAAGAGTTTAGACACTAGGATAAGATAAGGAACACACCCATTATACAGAAATCACATTAGGATTCTCTTTTTAAGCTGTTCCTTAAAACACTAGTGCTTAGGAAATCTATTGGAGGCAGAAGCAGTCAAGGGTAGCCTAGGGTTAGGGTTAGGCTTAGGGTTAGGGTTAGGGTACGGCTTAGGGTACGGGTTCGGGGAGGGGTCCGTGTACGGTGTAGGGTATGGGTTAGGGTTAGGGTTAGGGTTAGTGTTAGGGTTAGGGCTCGGTTTAGGGTACGGGTTAGGATTAGGGTACGTGTTAGGGTTAGGGTAGGGGTTAGGGTTAGGATACGCGTTAGGGTTAGGGTTGTTATTAAACCTATCCCATTCTCTAGATACCCGTTAGCACGTAAAGGAATATTATTTGGGGGTCCAGCCATGGAGAAGAGTTTAGACACTAGGATAAGATAAGGAACACACCCATTATAAAGAAATCACATTAGGATTCTCTTTTTAAGCTGTTCCTTAAAACACTAGTGCTTAGGAAATCTATTGGAGGCAGAAGCAGTCAATGGTAGCCTAGGGTTAGGGTTAGGCTTAGGGTTAGGGTTAGGGTACGGCTTAGGGTACGGGTTCGGGGAGGGGTCCGTGTACGGTGTAGGGTATGGGTTAGGGTTAGGGTTAGGGTTAGTGTTAGGGTTAGGGCTCATTTTAGGTTACGGGTTAGGATTAGAGTACGTGTTAGGTTTAGGGTAGGGGTTAGGGTTAGGGTACGCGTTAGGTTTAGGGTAGTTATTAAACCTATCCCACCCTCTAGATACCCCTTAGCACGTAAAGGAATATTATTTGGGGGTCCAGCCATGGAGAAGAATTTAGACACTAGGATAATATAAGGAACACACCCATTATACAGAAATCACATTAGGATTCTCTTTTTAAGCTGTTCCTTAAAACACTAGTGCTTAGGAAATCTATTGGAAGCAGAAGCAGTCAAGGGTAGCCTAGGGTTAGGGTTAGGCTTAGGGTTAGGTTTAGGGTACGGCTTAGGGTACGGGTTCGGGGAGGGGTCCGTGTACGGTGTAGGGTATGGGTTAGGGTTAGGGTTAGGGTTAGTGTTAGGGTTAGGGCTCGGTTTAGTGTACGGCTTAGGATTAGGTTACGTGTTTGGTTTAGGGTAGGGGTTAGGGTTAGGATACGCGTTAGGGTTAGGGTAGTTATTAAACCTATCCCACTCTCTAGATACCCCTTAGCACGTAAAGGAATATTATTTGGGGGTCCAGCCATGGAGAAGAGTTTAGACACTAGGATAAGATAAGGAACACACCCATTATAAAGAAATCACATTAGGATTCTCTTTTTAAGCTGTTCCTTAAAACACTAGTGCTTAGGAAATCTATTGGAGGCAGAAGCAGTCAAGGGTAGCCTAGGGTTAGGGTTAGGCTTAGGGTTAGGGTTAGGGTACGGCTTAGGGTACGGGTTCGGGGAGGGGTCCGTGTACGGTGTAGGGTATGGGTTAGGGTTAGGGTTAGGGTTAGTGTTAGGGTTAGGGCTCATTTTAGGGTACGGGTTAGGATTAGAGTACGTGTTAGGTTTAGGGTAGGGGTTAGGGTTAGGGTACGCGTTAGGGTTAGGGTAGTTATTAAACCTATCCCACTCTCTAGATACCCCTTAGCACGTAAAGGAATATTATTTGGGGGTCCAGCCATGGAGAAGAATTTAGACACTAGGATAATATAAGGAACACACCCATTATACAGAAATCACATTAGGATTCTCTTTTTAAGCTGTTCCTTAAAACACTAGTGCTTAGGAAATCTATTGGAAGCAGAAGCAGTCAAGGGTAGCCTAGGGTTAGGGTTAGGCTTAGGGTTAGGGTTAGGGTACGGCTTAGGGTACGGGTTCGGGGAGGGGTCCTTGTACGGTGTAGGGTATGGGTTAGGGTTAGGGTTAGGGTTAGAGTTAGGGTTAGGGCTCGGTTTAGGGTACGGGTTAGGATTAGGCTACATGTTAGGGTTAGGGTAGGGGTTAGGGTTAGGATACGCGTTAGGGTTAGGGTTGTTATTAAACCTATCCCATTCTCTAGATACCCCTTCGCACGTAAAGGAATATTATTTGGGGGTCCAGCCATGGAGAAGAGTTTAGACACTAGGATAAGATAAGGAACACACCCATTATAAAGAAATCACATTAGGATTCTCTTTTTAAGCTGTTCCTTAAAACACTAGTGCTTAGGAAATCTATTGGAGGCAGAAGCAGTCAAGGGTAGCCTAGGGTTAGGGTTAGGCTTAGGGTTAGGGTTAGGGTACGGCTTAGGGTACGGGTTCGGGGAGGGGTCCGTGTACGGTGTAGGGTATGGTTTAGGGTTAGGGTTAGGGTTAGTGTTAGGGTTAGGGCTCATTTTAGGGTACGGGTTAGGATTAGAGTACGTGTTAGGTTTAGGGTAGGGGTTAGGGTTAGGGTACGTGTTAGGGTTAGGGTAGTTATTAAACCTATCCCACTCTCTAGATACCCCTTAGCACATAAAGGAATAATATTTGGGGGTCCAGCCATGGAGAAGAGTTTAGACACTAGGATAAGATAAGGAACACACCCATTATAAAGAAATCACATTAGGATTCTCTTTTTAAGCTGTTCCTTAAAACACTAGTGCTTAGGAAATCTATTGGAGGCAGAAGCAGTCAAGGGTAGCCTAGGGTTAGGGTTAGGCTTAGGGTTAGGGTTAGGGTACGGCTTAGGGTACGGGTTCGGGGAGGGGTCCGTGTACGGTGTAGGGTATGGGTTAGGGTTAGGGTTAGGGTTAGTGTTAGGGTTAGGGCTCGGTTTAGGGTACGGGTTAGGATTAGGGTACGTGTTAGGTTTAGGGTAGGGGTTAGGGTTAGGATACGCGTTAGGGTTAGGGTAGTTATTAAACCTATCCCACTCTCTAGATACCCGTTAGCACGTAAAGGAATATTATTTGGGGGTCCAGCCATGGAGAAGAGTTTAGACACTAGGATAAGATAAGGAACACACCCATTATACAGAAATCACATTAGGATTCTCTTTTTAAGCTGTTCCTTAAAACACTAGTGCTTAGGAAATCTATTGGAGGCAGAAGCAGTCAAGGGTAGCCTAGGGTTAGGGTTAGGCTTAGGGTTAGGGTTAGGGTACGGCTTAGGGTACGGGTTCGGGGAGGGGTCCGTGTACGGTGTAGGGTATGGTTTAGGGTTAGGGTTAGGGTTAGTGTTAGGGTTAGGGCTCATTTTAGGGTACGGGTTAAGATTAGAGTACGTGTTAGGTTTAGGGTAGGGGTTAGGGTTAGGGTACGCGTTAGGGTTAGGGTAGTTATTTAACCTATCCCACTCTCTAGATACCCCTTAGCACGTAAAGGAATATTATTTGGGGGTCCAGCCATGGAGAAGAGTTTAGACACTAGGATAAGATAAGGAACACACCCATTATAAAGAAATCACATTAGGATTCTCTTTTTAAGCTGTTCCTTAAAACACTAGTGCTTAGGAAATCTATTGGAGGCAGAAGCAGTCAAGGGTAGCCTAGGGTTAGGGTTAGGCTTAGGGTTAGGGTTAGGGTACAGCTTAGGGTACGGGTTCGGGGAGGGGTCCGTGTACGGTGTAGGGTATGGGTTAGGGTTAGGGTTAGGGTTAGTGTTAGGGTTAGGGCTCATTTTAGGGAACGGGTTAGGATTAGAGTACGTGTTAGGTTTAGGGTAGGGGTTAGGGTTAGGGTACGCGTTAGGGTTAGGGTAGTTATTAAACCTATCCCACTCTCTAGATACCCCTTAGCACGTAAAGGAATATTATTTGGGGGACCAGCCATGGAGAAGAATTTAGACACTAGGATAAGATAAGGAACACACCCATTATAAAGAAATCACATTAGGATTCTCTTTTTAAGCTGTTCCTTAAAACACTAGTGCTTAGGAAATCTATTGGAAGCAGAAGCAGTCAAGGGTAGCCTAGGGTTAGGGTTAGGCTTAGGGTTAGGGTTAGGGTACGGCTTAGGGTACGGGTTCGGGGAGGGGTCCGTGAACGGTGTAGGGTATGGGTTAGGGTTAGGGTTAGGGTTAGTGTTAGGGTTAGGGCTCGGTTTAGGGTACGGGTTACGATTAGGGTACATGTTAGGGTTAGGGTAGGGGTTAGGGTTAGGAAACGCGTTAGGGTTAGGGTTGTTATTAAACCTATCCCATTCTCTAGATACCCCTTAGCACGTAAAGGAATATTATTTGGGGGTCCAGCCATGGAGAAGAGTTTAGACACTAGGATAAGATAAGGAACACACCCATTATACAGAAATCACATTAGGATTCTCTTTTTAAGCTGTTCCTTAAAACACTAGGGCTTAGGAAATCTATTGGAGGCAGAAGCAGTCACGGGTAGCCTAGGGTTAGGGTTAGGCTTAGGGTTAGGGTTAGGGTACAGCTTAGGTTACGGGTTCGGGGAGGGGTCCGTGTACGGTGTAGGGTATGGGTTAGGGTTAGGGTTAGGGTTAGTGTTAGGGTTAGGGCTCGGTTTAGGGTACGGGTTAGGATTAGGGTACGTGTTAGGGTTAGGGTAGGGGTTAGGGTTAGTATACGCGTTAGGGTTAGGGTTGTTATTAAACCTATCCCATTCTCTAGATACCCCTTAGCACGTAAAGGAATATTATTTGGGGGTCCAGCCATGGAGAAGAGTTTAGACACTAGGATAAGATAAGGAACACACCCATTATACAGAAATCACATTAGGATTCTCTTTTTAAGCTGTTCCTTAAAACACTAGTGCTTAGGAAATCTATTGGAGGCAGAAGCAGTCAAGGGTAGCCTAGGGTTAGGGTTAGGCTTAGGGTTAGGGTTAGGGTACGGGTTCGGGGAGGGGTCCGTGTACGGTGTAGGGTATGGGTTAGGGTTAGGGTTAGGGTTAGTGTTAGGGTTAGGGCTCATTTTAGGGTACGGGTTAGGATTAGAGTACGTGTTAGGTTTAGGGTAGGGGTTAGGGTTAGGGTAGTTATTAAACCTATCCCACTCTCTAGATACCCCTTAGCACGTAAAGGAATATTATTTGGGGGTCCAGCCATGGAGAAGAATTTAGACAGTAGGATAAGATAAGGAACACACCCATTATACAGAAATCACATTAGGATTCTCTTTTTAAGCTGTTCCTTAAAACACTAGTGCTTAGGAAATCTATTGGAAGCAGAAGCAGTCAAGGGTAGCCTAGGGTTAGGGTTAGGCTTAGGGTTAGGTTTAGGGTACGGCTTAGGGTACGGGTTCGGGGAGGGGTCCGTGTACGGTGTAGGGTATGGGTTAGGGTTAGGGTTAGGGTTAGTGTTAGGGTTAGGGCTCGGTTTAGGGTACGGGTTAGGATTAGGGTACGTGTTAGGTTTAGGGTAGGGGTTAGGGTTAGGATACGCGTTAGGGTTAGGGTAGTTATTAAACCTATCCCACTCTCTAGATACCCGTTAGCACGTAAAGGAATATTATTTGGGGGTCCAGCCATGGAGAAGAGTTTAGACACTAGGATAAGATAAGGAACACACCCATTATAAAGAAATCACATTAGGATTCTCTTTTTAAGCTGTTCCTTAAAACACTAGTGCTTAGGAAATCTATTGGAGGCAGAAGCAGTCAAGGGTAGCCTAGGGTTAGGGTTAGGCTTAGGGTTAGGGTTAGGGTACGGCTTAGGGTACGGGTTCGGGGAGGGGTCCGTGTACGGTGTAGGGTATGGTTTAGGGTTAGGGTTAGGGTTAGTGTTAGGGTTAGGGCTCATTTTAGGGTACGGGTTAGGATTAGAGTACGTGTTAGGTTTAGGGTAGGGGTTAGGGTTAGGGTACGCGTTAGGGTTAGGGTAGTTATTAAACCTATCCCACTCTCTAGATACCCCTTAGCACGTAAAGGAATATTATTTGGGGGTCCAGCCATGGAGAAGAGTTTAGACACTAGGATAAGATAAGGAACACACCCATTATAAAGAAATCACATTAGGATTCTCTTTTTAAGCTGTTCCTTAAAACACTAGTGCTTAGGAAATCTATTGGAGGCAGAAGCAGTCAAGGGTAGCCTAGGGTTAGGGTTAGGCTTAGGGTTAGGGTTAGGGTACGGCTTAGGGTACGGGTTCGGGGAGGGGTCCGTGTACGGTGTAGGGTATGGGTTAGGGTTAGGGTTAGGGTTAGTGTTAGGGTTAGGGCTCATTTTAGGGAACGGGTAAGGATTAGAGTACGTGTTAGGTTTAGGGTAGGGGTTAGGGTTAGGGTACGCGTTAGGGTTAGGGTAGTTATTAAACCTATCCCACTGTCTAGATACCCCTTAGCAAGTAAAGGAATATTATTTGGGGGTCCAGCCATGGAGAAGAATTTAGACACTAGGATAAGATAAGGAACACACCCATTATAAAGAAATCACGTTAGGATTCTCTTTTTAAGCTGTTCCTTAAAACACTAGTGCTTAGGAAATCTATTGGAGGCAGAAGCAGTCAAGGGTAGCCTAGGGTTAGGGTTAGGCTTAGGGTTAGGGTTAGGGTACGGCTTAGGGTACGGGTTCGGGGAGGGGTCCGTGTACGGTGTAGGGTATGGGTTAGGGTTAGGGTTAGGGTTAGTGTTAGGGTTAGGGCTCATTTTAGGGAACGGGTTAGGATTAGAGTACGTGTTAGGTTTAGGGTAGGGGTTAGGGTTAGGGTACGCGTTAGGGTTAGGGTAGTTATTAAACCTATCCCACTCTCTAGATACCCCTTAGCAAGTAAAGGAATATTATTTGGGGGTCCAGCCATGGAGAAGAATTTAGACACTAGGATAAGATAAGGAACACACCCATTATAAAGAAATCACGTTAGGATTATCTTTTTAAGCTGTTCCTTAAAACACTAGTGCTTAGGAAATCTATTGGAGGCAGAAGCAGTCAAGGGTAGCCTAGGGTTAGGGTTAGGCTTAGGGTTAGGGTTAGGGTACGGCTTAGGGTACGGGTTCGGGGAGGGGTCCGTGTACGGTGTAGGGTATGGGTTAGGGTTAGGGTTAGGGTTAGTGTTAGGGTTAGGGCTCGGTTTAGGGTACGGGTTAGGTTTAGGGTACGTGTTAGGTTTAGGGTAGGGGTTAGGGTTAGGATACGCGTTTGGGTTAGGGTAGTTATTAAACCTATCCCACTCTCTAGATACCCGTTAGCACGTAAAGGAATATTATTTGGGGGTCCAGCCATGGAGAAGAGTTTAGACACTAGGATAAGATAAGGAACACACCCATTATAAAGAAATCACATTAGGATTCTCTTTTTAAGCTGTTCCTTAAAACACTATTGCTTAGGAAATCTATTGGAGGCAGAAGCAGTCAAGGGTAGCCTAGGGTTAGGGTTAGGCTTAGGGTTAGGGTTAGGGTACGGCTTAGGGTATGGGTTCGGGGAGGGGTCCGTGTACGGTGTAGGGTATGGGTTAGGGTTAGGGTTAGGGTTAGTGTTAGGGTTAGGGCTCGGTTTAGGGTACGGGTTAGGATTAGGGTACGTGTTAGGTTTAGGGTAGGGGTTAGGGTTAGGATACGTGTTAGGGTTAGGGTAGTTATTAAACCTATCCCACTCTCTAGATACCCCTTAGCACGTAAAGGAATATTATTTGGGGGTCCAGCCATGGAGAAGAGTTTAGACACTAGGATAAGATAAGGAACACACCCATTATACAGAAATCACATTAGGATTCTCTTTTTAAGCTGTTCCTTAAAACACTAGTGCTTAGGAAATCTATTGGAGGCAGAAGCAGTCAAGGGTAGCCTAGGGTTAGGGTTAGGCTTAGGGTTAGGGTTAGGGTACGGCTTATGGTACGGGTTCGGGGAGGGGTCCGTGTACGGTGTAGGGTATGGGTTAGGGTTAGGGTTAGGGTTAGTGTTAGGGTTAGGGCTCGGTTTAGGGTACGGGTTAGGATTAGGGTACATGTTAGGGTTAGGGTAGGGGTTAGGGTTAGGATACGCTTTAGGGTTAGGGTTGTTATTAAACCTATCCCATTCTCTAGATACCCCTTAGCACGTAAAGGAATATTATTTGGGGGTCCAGCCATGGAGAAGAGTTTAGACCCTAGGATAAGATAAGGAACACACCCATTATAAAGAAATCACATTCGGATTCTCTTTATAAGCTGTTCCTTAAAACACTAGTGCTTAGGAAATCTATTGGAGGCAGAAGCAGTCAAGGGTAGCCTAGGGTTAGGGTTAGGCTTAGGGTTAGGGTTAGGGTACGGCTTAGGGTACGGGTTCGGTGAGGGGTCCGTGTACGGTGTAGGGTATGGGTTAGGGTTAGGGTTAGTGTTAGGGTTAGGGCTCGGTTTAGGGTACGGGTTAGGATTAGGGTACGTGTTAGGGTTAGGGTAAGTGTTAGGGTAAGGGTACGTGTTAGGGTTAGGGTAGTTATTAAACCTATCCCACTCTCTAGCTACCCCTTAGCACGTAAAGGAATATTATTTGGAGGACCAGCCATGGAGAAGAGTTTAGACACTAGGATAAGATAAGGAACACACCCATTATAAAGAAATCACATTAGGATTCTCTTTTTAAGCTGTTCCTTAAAACACTAGTGCTTAGGAAATCTATTGGAGGCAGAAGCAGTCAAGGGTAGCCTAGGGTTAGGGTTAGGCTTAGGGTTAGGGTTAGGGTACGGCTTAGGGTACGGGTTCGGGGAGGGGTCCGTGTACGGTGTAGGGTATGGGTTAGGGTTAGGGTTAGGGTTAGTGTTAGGGTTAGGGCTCATTTTAGGGTACGGGTTAGGATTAGAGTACTTGTTAGGTTTAGGGTAGGGGTTAGGGTTAGGGTACGCGTTAGGGTTAGGGTAGTTATTAAACCTATCCCACTCTCTAGATACCCCTTAGCACGTAAAGGAATATTATTTGGGGGTCCAGCCATGGAGAAGAATTTAGACACTAGGATAAGATAAGGAACACACCCATTATAAAGAAATCACATTAGGATTCTCTTTTTAAGCTGTTCCTTAAAACACTAGTGCTTAGGAAATCTATTGGAAGCAGAAGCAGTCAAGGGTAGCCTAGGGTTAGGGTTAGGCTTAGGGTTAGGGTTAGGGTACGGCTTATGGTACGGGTTCGGGGAGGGGTCCGTGTACGGTGTAGGGTATGGGTTAGGGTTAGGGTTAGGGTTAGTGTTAGGGTTAGGGCTCGGTTTAGGGTACGGGTTACGATTAGGGTACATGTTAGGGTTAGGGTAGGGGTTAGGGTTAGGAAACGCGTTAGGGTTAGGGTTGTTATTAAACCTATCCCATTCTCTAGATACCCCTTAGCACGTAAAGGAATATTATTTGGGGGTCCAGCCATGGAGAAGAGTTTAGACACTAGGATAAGATAAGGAACACACCCATTATACAGAAATCACATTAGGATTCTCTTTTTAAGCTGTTCCTTAAAACACTAGTGCTTAGGAAATCTATTGGAGGCAGAAGCAGTCAAGGGTAGCCTAGGGTTAGGGTTAGGCTTAGGGTTAGGGTTAGGGTACGGCTTAGGGTACGGGTTCGGGGAGGGGTCCGTGTACGGTGTAGGGTATGGGTTAGGGTTAGGGTTAGTGTTAGGGTTAGGGCTCGGTTTAGGGTACGGGTTAGGATTAGGGTACGTGTTAGGGTTATGGTAGGGGTTAGGGTTAGTATACGCGTTAGGGTTAGGGTTGTTATTAAACCTATCCCATTCTCTAGATACCGCTTAGCACGTAAAGGAATATTATTTGGGGGTCCAGCCATGGAGAAGAGTTTAGACACTAGGATAAGATAAGGAACACACCCATTATACAGAAATCACATTAGGATTCTCTTTTTAAGCTGTTCCTTAAAACACTAGTGCTTAGGAAATCTATTGGAGGCAGAAGCAGTCAAGGGTAGCCTAGGGTTAGGGTTAGGCTTAGGGTTAGGGTTAGGGTACGACTTAGGGTACGGGTTCGGGGAGGGGTCCGTGTACGGTGTAGGGTATGGGTTAGGGTTAGGGTTAGGGTTAGTGTTAGGGTTAGGGCTCATTTTAGGGTACGGGTTAGGATTAGAGTACTTGTTAGGTTTAGGGTAGGGGTTAGGGTTAGGGTACGCGTTAGGGTTAGGGTAGTTATTAAACCTATCCCACTCTCTAGATACCCCTTAGCACGTAAAGGAATATTATTTGGGGGTCCAGCCATGGAGAAGAATTTAGACACTAGGATAATATAAGGAACACACCCATTATACAGAAATCACATTAGGATTCTCTTTTTAAGCTGTTCCTTAAAACACTAGTGCTTAGGAAATCTATTGGAAGCAGAAGCAGTCAAGGGTAGCCTAGGGTTAGGGTTAGGCTTAGGGTTAGGGTTAGGGTACGGCTTAGGGTACGGGTTCGGGGAGGGGTCCGTGTACGGTGTAGGGTATGGGTTAGGGATAGGGTTAGGGTTAGTGTTAGGGTTAGGGCTCGGTTTAGGGTACGGGTTACGATTAGGGTACATGTTAGGGTTAGGGTAGGGGTTAGGGTTAGGATACGCGTTAGGGTTAGGGTAGTTATTAAACCTATCCCACTCTCTAGATACCCCTTAGCACGTAAAGGAATATTATTTGTGGGTCCAGCCATGGAGAAGAGTTTAGACACTAGGATAAGATAAGGAACACACCCATTATACAGAAATCACATTAGGATTCTCTTTTTAAGCTGTTCCTTAAAACACTAGTGCTTAGGAAATCTATTGGAGGCAGAAGCAGTCAAGGGTAGCCTAGGGTTAGGGTTAGGCTTAGGGTTAGGGTTAGGGTACGGCTTAGGGTACGGGTTCGGGGAGGGGTCCGTGTACGGTGTAGGGTATGGGTTAGGGTTAGGGTTAGGGTTAGTGTTAGGGTTAGGGCTCGGTTTAGGGTACGGGTTAGGATAAGAGTACGTGTTAGGTTTAGGGTAGGGGTTAGGGTTAGGGTACGCGTTAGGGTTAGGGTAGTTATTAAACCTATCCCACTCTCTAGATACCCCTTAGCACGTAAAGGAATATTATTTGGGGGTCCAGCCATGGAGAAGAATTTAGACACTAGGATAAGATAAGGAACACACCCATTATAAAGAAATCACATTAGGATTCTCTTTTTAAGCTGTTCCTTAAAACACTAGTGCTTAGGAAATCTATTGGAAGCAGAAGCAGTCAAGGGTAGCCTAGGGTTAGGGTTAGGCTTAGGGTTAGGGTTAGGGTACGGCTTATGGTACGGGTTCGGGGAGGGGTCCGTGTACGGTGTAGGGTATGGGTTAGGGTTAGGGTTAGGGTTAGTGTTAGGGTTAGGGCTCGGTTTAGGGTACGGGTTACGATTAGGGTACATGTTAGGGTTAGGGTAGGGGTTAGGGTTAGGATACGCGTTAGGGTTAGGGTAGTTATTAAACCTATCCCACTCTCTAGATACCCCTTAGCACGTAAAGGAATATTATTTGGGGGTCCAGCCATGGAGAAGAGTTTAGACACTAGGATAAGATAAGGAACACACCCATTATACAGAAATCACATTAGGATTCTCTTTTTAAGCTGTTCCTTAAAACACTAGTGCTTAGGAAATCTATTGGAGGCAGAAGCAGTCAAGGGTAGCCTAGGGTTAGGGTTAGGCTTAGGGTTAGGGTTAGGGTACGGCTTAGGGTACGGGTTCGGGGAGGGGTCCGTGTACGGTGTAGGGTATGGGTTAGGGTTAGGGTTAGGGTTAGTGTTAGGGTTAGGGCTCGGTTTAGGGTACGGGTTAGGATTAGGGTACATGTTAGGGTTAGGGTAGGGGTTAGGGTTAGGATACGCGTTAGGGTTAGGGTTTTTATTAAACCTATCCCATTCTCTAGATACCCCTTAGCACGTAAAGGAATATTATTTGGGGGTCCAGCCATGGAGAAGAGTTTAGACACTAGGATAAGATAAGGAACACACCCATTATAAAGAAATCACATTAGGATTCTCTTTTTAAGCTGTTCCTTAAAACACTAGTGCTTAGGAAATCTATTGGAGGCAGAAGCAGTCAAGGGTAGCCTAGGGTTAGGGTTAGGCTTAGGGTTAGGGTTAGGGTACGGCTTAGGATACGGGTTCGGGGAGGGGTCCGTGTACGGTGTAGGGTATGGGTTAGGGTTAGGGTTAGGGTTAGTGTTAGGGTTAGGGCTCATTTTAGGGAACGGGTTAGGATTAGAGTACGTGTTAGGTTTAGGGTAGGGGTTAGGGTTAGGGTACGCGTTAGGGTTAGGGTAGTTATTAAACCTATCCCACTCTCTAGATACCCCTTAGCAAGTAAAGGAATATTATTTGGGGGTCCAGCCATGGAGAAGAATTTAGACACTAGGATAAGATAAGGAACACACCCATTATAAAGAAATCACGTTAGGATTCTCTTTTTAAGCTGTTCCTTAAAACACTAGTGCTTAGGAAATCTATTGGAGGCAGAAGCAGTCAAGGGTAGCCTAGGGTTAGGGTTAGGCTTAGGGTTAGGGTTAGGGTACGGCTTAGGTTACGGGTTCGGGGAGGGGTCCGTGTACGGTGTAGGGTATGGGTTAGGGTTAGGGTTAGGGTTAGTGTTAGGGTTAGGGCTCGGTTTACGGTACGGGTTAGGATTAGGGTACGTGTTAGGTTTAGGGTAGGGGTTAGGGTTAGGATACGCGTTAGGGTTAGGGTAGTTATTAAACCTATCCCACTCTCTAGATACCCCTTAGCACGTAAAGGAATATTATTTGGGGGTCCAGCCATGGAGAAGAGTTTAGACACTAGGATAAGATAAGGAACACACCCATTATACAGAAATCACATTAGGATTCTCTTTTTAAGCTGTTCCTTAAAACACTAGTGCTTAGGAAATCTATTGGAGGCAGAAGCAGTCAAGGGTAGCCTAGGGTTAGGGTTAGGCTTAGGGTTAGGGTTAGGGTACGGCTTAGGGTACGGGTTCGGGGAGGGGTCCGTGTACGGTGTAGGGTATGGGTTAGGGTTAGGGTTAGGGTTAGTGTTAGGGTTAGGGCTCGGTTTAGGTTACGGGTTAGGATTAGGGTACATGTTAGGGTTAGGGTAGGGGTTAGGGTTAGGATACGCTTTAGGGTTAGGGTTGTTATTAAACCTATCCCATTCTCTAGATACCCCTTAGCACGTAAAGGAATATTATTTGGGGGTCCAGCCATGGAGAAGAGTTTAGACACTAGGATAAGATAAGGAACACACCCATTATAAAGAAATCACATTCGGATTCTCTTTATAAGCTGTTCCTTAAAACACTAGTGCTTAAGAAATCTATTGGAGGCAGAAGCAGTCAAGGGTAGCCTAGGGTTAGCGTTAGGCTTAGGGTTAGGGTTAGGGTACGGCTTAGGGTACGGGTTCGGTGAGGGGTCCGTGTACGGTGTAGGGTATGGGTTAGGGTTAGGTTTAGGGTTAGTGTTAGGGTTAGGGCTCGGTTTAGGGTACGGGTTAGAATTAGGGTACGTGTTAGGGTTAGGGTAAGTGTTAGGGTAAGGGTACGTGTTAGGGTTAGGGTAGTTATTAAACCTATCCCACTCTCTAGCTACCCCTTAGCACGTAAAGGAATATTATTTGGAGGACCAGCCATGGAGAAGAGTTTAGACACTAGGATAAGATATGGAACACACCCATTATAAAGAAATCACATTAGGATTCTCTTTTTAAGCTGTTCCTTAAAACACTAGTGCTTAGGAAATCTATTGGAGGCAGAAGCAGTCAAGGGTAGCCTAGGGTTAGGGTTAGGCTTAGGGTTAGGGTTAGGGTACGGCTTAGGGTACGGGTTCGGGGAGGGGTCCGTGTACGGTGTAGGGTATGGGTTAGGGTTAGGGTTAGGGTTAGTGTTAGGGTTAGGGCTCATTTTAGGGTACGGGTTAGGATTAGAGTACTTGTTAGGTTTAGGGTAGGGGTTAGGGTTAGGGTACGCGTTAGGGTTAGGGTAGTTATTAAACCTATCCCACTCTCTAGATACCCCTTAGCACGTAAAGGAATATTATTTGGGGGTCCAGCCATGGAGAAGAATTTAGACACTAGGATAAGATAAGGAACACACCCATTATAAAGAAATCACATTAGGATTCTCTTTTTAAGCTGTTCCTTAAAACACTAGTGCTTAGGAAATCTATTGGAAGCAGAAGCAGTCAAGGGTAGCCTAGGGTTAGGGTTAGGCTTAGGGTTAGGGTTAGGGTACGGCTTATGGTACGGGTTCGGGGAGGGGTCCGTGTACGGTGTAGGGTATGGGTTAGGGTTAGGGTTAGGGTTAGTGTTAGGGTTAGGGCTCGGTTTAGGGTACGGGTTACGATTAGGGTACATGTTAGGGTTAGGGTAGGGGTTAGGGTTAGGAAACGCGTTAGGGTTAGGCTTGTTATTAAACCTATCCCATTCTCTAGATACCCCTTAGCACGTAAAGGAATATTATTTGGGGGTCCAGCCATGGAGAAGAGTTTAGACACTAGGATAAGATAAGGAACAAACCCATTATACAGAAATCACATTAGGATTCTCTTTTTAAGCTGTTCCTTAAAACACTAGTGCTTAGGAAATCTATTGGAGGCAGAAGCAGTCAAGGGTAGCCTAGGGTTAGGGTTAGGCTTAGGGTTAGGGTTAGGGTACGGCTTAGGGTACGGGTTCGGGGAGGGGTCCGTGTACGGTGTAGGGTATGGGTTAGGGTTAGGGTTAGGGTTAGTGTTAGTGTTAGGGCTCGGTTTAGGGTACGGGTTAGGATTAGGGTACGTGTTAGGGTTAGGGTAGGGGTTAGGGTTAGTATACGCGTTAGGGTTAGGGTTGTTATTAAACCTATCCCATTCTCTAGATACCCCTTAGCACGTAAAGGAATATTATTTGGGGGTCCAGCCATGGAGAAGAGTTTAGACACTAGGATAAGATAAGGAACACACCCATTATACAGAAATCACATTAGGATTCTCTTTTTAAGCTGTTCCTTAAAACACTAGTGCTTAGGAAATCTATTGGAGGCAGAAGCAGTCAAGGGTAGCCTAGGGTTAGGGTTAGGCTTAGGGTTAGGGTTAGGGTACGGCTTAGGGTACGGGTTCGGGGAGGGGTCCGTGTACGGTGTAGGGTATGGGTTAGGGTTAGGGTTAGGGTTAGTGTTAGGGTTAGGGCTCGGATTAGGGTACGGCTTAGGATTAGGTTACGTGTTTGGTTTAGGGTAGGGGTTAGGGTTAGGATACGCGTTAGGGTTAGGGTAGTTATTAAACCTATCCCACTCTCTAGATACCCCTTAGCACGTAAAGGAATATTATTTGGGGGTCCAGCCATGGAGAAGAGTTTAGACACTAGGATAAGATAAGGAACACACCCATTATAAAGAAATCACATTAGGATTCTCTTTTTAAGCTGTTCCTTAAAACACTAGTGCTTAGGAAATCTATTGGAGGCAGAAGCAGTCAAGGGTAGCCTAGGGTTAGGGTTAGGCTTAGGGTTAGGGTTAGGGTACGGCTTAGGGTACGGGTTCGGGGAGGGGTCCGTGTACGGTGTAGGGTATGGGTTAGGGTTAGGGTTAGGGTTAGTGTTAGGGTTAGGGCTCATTTTAGGGTACGGGTTAGGATTAGAGTACGTGTTAGGTTTAGGGTAGGGGTTAGGGTTAGGGTACGCGTTAGGGTTAGGGTAGTTATTAAACCTATCCCACTCTCTAGATACCCCTTAGCACGTAAAGGAATATTATTTGGGGGTCCAGCCATGGAGAAGAATTTAGACACTAGGATAATATAAGGAACACACCCATTATACAGAAATCACATTAGGATTCTCTTTTTAAGCTGTTCCTTAAAACACTAGTGCTTAGGAAATCTATTGGAAGCAGAAGCAGTCAAGGGTAGCCTAGGGTTAGGGTTAGGCTTAGGGTTAGGGTTAGGGTACGGCTTAGGGTACGGGTTCGGGGAGGGGTCCGTGTACGGTGTAGGGTATGGGTTAGGGTTAGGGTTAGGGTTAGTGTTAGGGTTAGGGCTCATTTTAGGGAACGGGTTAGGATTAGAGTACGTGTTAGGGTTAGGGTAGGGGTTAGGGTTAGGATACGCGTTAGGGTTAGGGTTGTTATTAAACCTATCCCATTCTCTAGATACCCCTTCGCACGTAAAGGAATATTATTTGGGGGTCCAGCCATGGAGAAGAGTTTAGACACTAGGATAAGATAAGGAACACACCCATTATAAAGAAATCACGTTAGGATTATCTTTTTAAGCTGTTCCTTAAAACACTAGTGCTTAGGAAATCTATTGGAGGCAGAAGCAGTCAAGGGTAGCCTAGGGTTAGGGTTAGGCTTAGGGTTAGGGTTAGGGTACGGCTTAGGGTACGGGTTCGGGGAGGGGTCCGTGTACGGTGTAGGGTATGGGTTAGGGTTAGGGTTAGGGTTAGTGTTAGGGTTAGGGCTCGGTTTAGGGTACGGGTTAGGTTTAGGGTACGTGTTAGGTTTAGGGTAGGGGTTAGGGTTAGGATACGCGTTAGGGTTAGGGTAGTTATTAAACCTATCCCACTCTCTAGATACCCGTTAGCACGTAAAGGAATATTATTTGGGGGTCCAGCCATGGAGAAGAGTTTAGACACTAGGATAAGATAAGGAACACACCCATTATAAAGAAATCACATTAGGATTCTCTTTTTAAGCTGTTCCTTAAAACACTATTGCTTAGGAAATCTATTGGAGGCAGAAGCAGTCAAGGGTAGCCTAGGGTTAGGGTTAGGCTTAGGGTTAGGGTTAGGGTACGGCTTAGGGTACGGGTTCGGGGAGGGGTCCGTGTACGGTGTAGGGTATGGGTTAGGGTTAGGGTTAGGGTTAGTGTTAGGGTTAGGGCTCGGTTTAGGGTACGGGTTAGGATTAGGGTACATGTTAGGGTTAGGGTAGGGGTTAGGGTTAGGATACGCTTTAGGGTTAGGGTTGTTATTAAACCTATCCCATTCTCTAGATACCCCTTAGCACGTAAAGGAATATTATTTGGGGGTCCAGCCATGGAGAAGAGTTTAGACACTAGGATAAGATAAGGAACACACCCATTATAAAGAAATCACATTCGGATTCTCTTTATAAGCTGTTCCTTAAAACACTAGTGCTTAGGAAATCTATTGGAGGCAGAAGCAGTCAAGGGTAGCCTAGGGTTAGGGTTAGGCTTAGGGTTAGGGTTAGGGTACGGCTTAGGGTACGGGTTCGGTGAGGGGTCCGTGTACGGTGTAGGGTATGGGTTAGGGTTAGGGTTAGTGTTAGGGTTAGGGCTCGGTTTAGGGTACGGTTTAGGATTAGGGTACGTGTTAGGGTTAGGGTAAGTGTTAGGGTAAGGGTACGTGTTAGGGTTAGGGTAGTTATTAAACCTATCCCACTCTCTAGCTACCCCTTAGCACGTAAAGGAATATTATTTGGAGGACCAGCCATGGAGAAGAGTTTAGACACTAGGATAAGATAAGGAACACACCCATTATAAAGAAATCACATTAGGATTCTCTTTTTAAGCTGTTCCTTAAAACACTAGTGCTTAGGAAATCTATTGGAGGCAGAAGCAGTCAAGGGTAGCCTAGGGTTAGGGTTAGGCTTAGGGTTAGGGTTAGGGTACGGCTTAGGGTACGGGTTCGGGGAGGGGTCCGTGTACGGTGTAGGGTATGGGTTAGGGTTAGGGTTAGGGTTAGTGTTAGGGTTAGGGCTCATTTTAGGGTACGGGTTAGGATTAGAGTACTTGTTAGGTTTAGGGTAGGGGTTAGGGTTAGGGTACGCGTTAGGGTTAGGGTAGTTATTAAACCTATCCCACTCTCTAGATACCCCTTAGCACGTAAAGGAATATTATTTGGGGGTCCAGCCATGGAGAAGAGTTTAGACACTAGGATAAGATAAGGAACACACCCATTATAAAGAAATCACATTCGGATTCTCTTTATAAGCTGTTCCTTAAAACACTAGTGCTTAAGAAATCTATTGGAGGCAGAAGCAGTCAAGGGTAGCCTAGGGTTAGCGTTAGGCTTAGGGTTAGGGTTAGGGTACGGCTTAGGGTACGGGTTCGGTGAGGGGTCCGTGTACGGTGTAGGGTATGGGTTAGGGTTAGGGTTAGGGTTAGTGTTAGGGTTAGGGCTCGGTTTAGGGTACGGGTTAGGATTAGGGTACATGTTAGGGTTAGGGTAGGGGTTAGGGTTAGGATACGCGTTAGGGTTAGGGTTGTTATTAAACCTATCCCATTCTCTAGATACCCCTTAGCACGTAAAGGAATATTATTTGGGGGTCCAGCCATGGAGAAGAGTTTAGACACTAGGATAAGATAAGGAACACACCCATTATAAAGAAATCACATTAGGATTCTCTTTTTAAGCTGTTCCTTAAAACACTAGTGCTTAGGAAATCTATTGGAGGCAGAAGCAGTCAAGGGTAGCCTAGGGTTAGGGTTAGGCTTAGGGTTAGGGTTAGGGTACGGCTTAGGATACGGGTTCGGGGAGGGGTCCGTGTACGGTGTAGGGTATGGGTTAGGGTTAGGGTTAGGGTTAGTGTTAGGGTTAGGGCTCATTTTAGGGAACGGGTTAGGATTAGAGTACGTGTTAGGTTTAGGGTAGGGGTTAGGGTTAGGGTACGCGTTAGGGTTAGGGTAGTTATTAAACCTATCCCACTCTCTAGATACCCCTTAGCAAGTAAAGGAATATTATTTGGGGGTCCAGCCATGGAGAAGAATTTAGACACTAGGATAAGATAAGGAACACACCCATTATAAAGAAATCACGTTAGGATTCTCTTTTTAAGCTGTTCCTTAAAACACTAGTGCTTAGGAAATCTATTGGAGGCAGAAGCAGTCAAGGGTAGCCTAGGGTTAGGGTTAGGCTTAGGGTTAGGGTTAGGGTACGGCTTAGGGTACCGGTTCGGGGAGGGGTCCGTGTACGGTGTAGGGTATGGGTTAGGGTTAGGGTTAGGGTTAGTGTTAGGGTTAGGGCTCGGTTTACGGTACGGGTTAGGATTAGGGTACGTGTTAGGTTTAGGGTAGGGGTTAGGGTTAGGATACGCGTTAGGGTTAGGGTAGTTATTAAACCTATCCCACTCTCTAGATACCCGTTAGCACGTAAAGGAATATTATTTGGGGGTCCAGCCATGGAGAAGAGTTTAGACACTAGGATAAGATAAGGAACACACCCATTATAAAGAAATCACATTAGGATTCTCTTTTTAAGCTGTTCCTTAAAACACTATTGCTTAGGAAATCTATTGGAGGCAGAAGCAGTCAAGGGTAGCCTAGGGTTAGGGTTAGGCTTAGGGTTAGGGTTAGGGTACGGCTTAGGGTATGGGTTCGGGGAGGGGTCCGTGTACGGTGTAGGGTATGGGTTAGGGTTAGGGTTAGGGTTAGTGTTAGGGTTAGGGCTCGGTTTAGGGTACGGGTTAGGATTAGGGTACGTGTTAGGTTTAGGGTAGGGGTTAGGGTTAGGATACGTGTTAGGGTTAGGGTAGTTATTAAACCTATCCCACTCTCTAGATACCCCTTAGCACGTAAAGGAATATTATTTGGGGGTCCAGCCATGGAGAAGAGTTTAGACACTAGGATAAGATAAGGAACACACCCATTATACAGAAATCACATTAGGATTCTCTTTTTAAGCTGTTCCTTAAAACACTAGTGCTTAGGAAATCTATTGGAGGCAGAAGCAGTCAAGGGTAGCCTAGGGTTAGGGTTAGGCTTAGGGTTAGGGTTAGGGTACGGCTTAGGGTACGGGTTCGGGGAGGGGTCCGTGTACGGTGTAGGGTATGGGTTAGGGTTAGGGTTAGGGTTAGTGTTAGGGTTAGGGCTCGGTTTAGGTTACGGGTTAGGATTAGGGTACATGTTAGGGTTAGGGTAGGGGTTAGGGTTAGGATACGCTTTAGGGTTAGGGTTGTTATTAAACCTATCCCATTCTCTAGATACCCCTTAGCACGTAAAGGAATATTATTTGGGGGTCCAGCCATGGAGAAGAGTTTAGACACTAGGATAAGATAAGGAACACACCCATTATAAAGAAATCACATTCGGATTCTCTTTATAAGCTGTTCCTTAAAACACTAGTGCTTAAGAAATCTATTGGAGGCAGAAGCAGTCAAGGGTAGCCTAGGGTTAGCGTTAGGCTTAGGGTTAGGGTTAGGGTACGGCTTAGGGTACGGGTTCGGTGAGGGGTCCGTGTACGGTGTAGGGTATGGGTTAGGGTTAGGTTTAGGGTTAGTGTTAGGGTTAGGGCTCGGTTTAGGGTACGGGTTAGAATTAGGGTACGTGTTAGGGTTAGGGTAAGTGTTAGGGTAAGGGTACGTGTTAGGGTTAGGGTAGTTATTAAACCTATCCCACTCTCTAGCTACCCCTTAGCACGTAAAGGAATATTATTTGGAGGACCAGCCATGGAGAAGAGTTTAGACACTAGGATAAGATAAGGAACACACCCATTATAAAGAAATCACATTAGGATTCTCTTTTTAAGCTGTTCCTTAAAACACTAGTGCTTAGGAAATCTATTGGAGGCAGAAGCAGTCAAGGGTAGCCTAGGGTTAGGGTTAGGCTTAGGGTTAGGGTTAGGGTACGGCTTACGGTACGGGTTCGGGGAGGGGTCCGTGTACGGTGTAGGGTATGGGTTAGGGTTAGGGTTAGGGTTAGTGTTAGGGTTAGGGCTCATTTTAGGGTACGGGTTAGGATTAGAGTACTTGTTAGGTTTAGGGTAGGGGTTAGGGTTAGGGTACGCGTTAGGGTTAGGGTAGTTATTAAACCTATCCCACTCTCTAGATACCCCTTAGCACGTAAAGGAATATTATTTGGGGGTCCAGCCATGGAGAAGAGTTTAGACACTAGGATAAGATAAGGAACACACCCATTATACAGAAATCACATTAGGATTCTCTTTTTAAGCTGTTCCTTAAAACACTAGTGCTTAGGAAATCTATTGGAGGCAGAAGCAGTCAAGGGTAGCCTAGGGTTAGGGTTAGGCTTAGGGTTAGGGTTAGGGTACGGCTTAGGGTACGGGTTCGGGGAGGGGTCCGTGTACGGTGTAGGGTATGGGTTAGGGTTAGGGTTAGGGTTAGTGTTAGGGTTAGGGCTCGGTTTAGGGTACGGGTTAGGATTAGGGTACGTGTTAGGGTTAGGGTAGGGGTTAGGGTTAGTATACGCGTTAGGGTTAGGGTTGTTATTAAACCTATCCCATTCTCTAGATACCCCTTAGCACGTAAAGGAATATTATTTGGGGGTCCAGCCATGGAGAAGAGTTTAGACACTAGGATAAGATAAGGAACACACCCATTATACAGAAATCACATTAGGATTCTCTTTTTAAGCTGTTCCTTAAAACACTAGTGCTTAGGAAATCTATTGGAGGCAGAAGCAGTCAAGGGTAGCCTAGGGTTAGGGTTAGGCTTAGGGTTAGGGTTAGGGTACGGCTTAGGGTACGGGTTCGGGGAGGGGTCCGTGTACGGTGTAGGGTATGGGTTAGGGTTAGGGTTAGGGTTAGTGTTAGGGTTAGGGCTCGGTTTAGGGTACGGGTTAGGATTAGGGTACGTGTTAGGGTTAGGGTAGGGGTTAGGGTTAGGATACGCGTTAGGGTTAGGGTTGTTATTAAACCTATCCCATTCTCTAGATACCCGTTAGCACGTAAAGGAATATTATTTGGGGGTCCAGCCATGGAGAAGAGTTTAGACACTAGGATAAGATAAGGAACACACCCATTATAAAGAAATCACATTAGGATTCTCTTTTTAAGCTGTTCCTTAAAACACTAGTGCTTAGGAAATCTATTGGAGGCAGAAGCAGTCAAGGGTAGCCTAGGGTTAGGGTTAGGCTTAGGGTTAGGGTTAGGGTACGGCTTAGGGTACGGGTTCGGGGAGGGGTCCGTGTACGGTGTAGGGTATGGGTTAGGGTTAGGGTTAGGGTTAGTGTTAGGGTTAGGGCTCATTTTAGGTTACGGGTTAGGATTAGAGTACGTGTTAGGTTTAGGGTAGGGGTTAGGGTTAGGGTACGCGTTAGGTTTAGGGTAGTTATTAAACCTATCCCACCCTCTAGATACCCCTTAGCACGTAAAGGAATATTATTTGGGGGTCCAGCCATGGAGAAGAATTTAGACACTAGGATAATATAAGGAACACACCCATTATACAGAAATCACATTAGGATTCTCTTTTTAAGCTGTTCCTTAAAACACTAGTGCTTAGGAAATCTATTGGAAGCAGAAGCAGTCAAGGGTAGCCTAGGGTTAGGGTTAGGCTTAGGGTTAGGGTTAGGGTACGGCTTAGGGTACGGGTTCGGGGAGGGGTCCGTGTACGGTGTAGGGTATGGGTTAGGGTTAGGGTTAGGGTTAGTGTTAGGGTTAGGGCTCGGTTTAGTGTACGGCTTAGGATTAGGTTACGTGTTTGGTTTAGGGTAGGGGTTAGGGTTAGGATACGCGTTAGGGTTAGGGTAGTTATTAAACCTATCCCACTCTCTAGATACCCCTTAGCACGTAAAGGAATATTATTTGGGGGTCCAGCCATGGAGAAGAGTTTAGACACTAGGATAAGATAAGGAACACACCCATTATAAAGAAATCACATTAGGATTCTCTTTTTAAGCTGTTCCTTAAAACACTAGTGCTTAGGAAATCTATTGGAGGCAGAAGCAGTCAAGGGTAGCCTAGGGTTAGGGTTAGGCTTAGGGTTAGGGTTAGGGTACGGCTTAGGGTACGGGTTCGGGGAGGGGTCCGTGTACGGTGTAGGGTATGGGTTAGGGTTAGGGTTAGGGTTAGTGTTAGGGTTAGGGCTCATTTTAGGGTACGGGTTAGGATTAGAGTACGTGTTAGGTTTAGGGTAGGGGTTAGGGTTAGGGTACGCGTTAGGGTTAGGGTAGTTATTAAACCTATCCCACTCTCTAGATACCCCTTAGCACGTAAAGGAATATTATTTGGGGGTCCAGCCATGGAGAAGAATTTAGACACTAGGATAATATAAGGAACACACCCATTATACAGAAATCACATTAGGATTCTCTTTTTAAGCTGTTCCTTAAAACACTAGTGCTTAGGAAATCTATTGGAAGCAGAAGCAGTCAAGGGTAGCCTAGGGTTAGGGTTAGGCTTAGGGTTAGGGTTAGGGTACGGCTTAGGGTACGGGTTCGGGGAGGGGTCCTTGTACGGTGTAGGGTATGGGTTAGGGTTAGGGTTAGGGTTAGAGTTAGGGTTAGGGCTCGGTTTAGGGTACGGGTTAGGATTAGGCTACATGTTAGGGTTAGGGTAGGGGTTAGGGTTAGGATACGCGTTAGGGTTAGGGTTGTTATTAAACCTATCCCATTCTCTAGATACCCCTTCGCACGTAAAGGAATATTATTTGGGGGTCCAGCCATGGAGAAGAGTTTAGACACTAGGATAAGATAAGGAACACACCCATTATAAAGAAATCACATTAGGATTCTCTTTTTAAGCTGTTCCTTAAAACACTAGTGCTTAGGAAATCTATTGGAGGCAGAAGCAGTCAAGGGTAGCCTAGGGTTAGGGTTAGGCTTAGGGTTAGGGTTAGGGTACGGCTTAGGGTACGGGTTCGGGGAGGGGTCCGTGTACGGTGTAGGGTATGGTTTAGGGTTAGGGTTAGGGTTAGTGTTAGGGTTAGGGCTCATTTTAGGGTACGGGTTAGGATTAGAGTACGTGTTAGGTTTAGGGTAGGGGTTAGGGTTAGGGGTACGTGTTAGGGTTAGGGTAGTTATTAAACCTATCCCACTCTCTAGATACCCCTTAGCACATAAAGGAATAATATTTGGGGGTCCAGCCATGGAGAAGAGTTTAGACACTAGGATAAGATAAGGAACACACCCATTATAAAGAAATCACATTAGGATTCTCTTTTTAAGCTGTTCCTTAAAACACTAGTGCTTAGGAAATCTATTGGAGGCAGAAGCAGTCAAGGGTAGCCTAGGGTTAGGGTTAGGCTTAGGGTTAGGGTTAGGGTACGGCTTAGGGTACGGGTTCGGGGAGGGGTCCGTGTACGGTGTAGGGTATGGGTTAGGGTTAGGGTTAGGGTTAGTGTTAGGGTTAGGGCTCGGTTTAGGGTACGGGTTAGGATTAGGGTACGTGTTAGGTTTAGGGTAGGGGTTAGGGTTAGGATACGCGTTAGGGTTAGGGTAGTTATTAAACCTATCCCACTCTCTAGATACCCGTTAGCACGTAAAGGAATATTATTTGGGGGTCCAGCCATGGAGAAGAGTTTAGACACTAGGATAAGATAAGGAACACACCCATTATAAAGAAATCACATTAGGATTCTCTTTTAAGCTGTTCCTTAAAACACTAGTGCTTAGGAAATCTATTGGAGGCAGAAGCAGTCAAGGGTAGCCTAGGGTTAGGGTTAGGCTTAGGGTTAGGGTTAGGGTACGGCTTAGGGTACGGGTTCGGGGAGGGGTCCCGTGTACGGTGTAGGGTATGGTTTAGGGTTAGGGTTAGGGTTAGTGTTAGGGTTAGGGCTCATTTTAGGGTACGGGTTAAGATTAGAGTACGTGTTAGGTTTAGGGTAGGGGTTAGGGTTAGGGTACGCGTTAGGGTTAGGGTAGTTATTAAACCTATCCCACTCTCTAGATACCCCTTAGCACGTAAAGGAATATTATTTGGGGGTCCAGCCATGGAGAAGAGTTTAGACACTAGGATAAGATAAGGAACACACCCATTATAAAGAAATCACATTAGGATTCTCTTTTTAAGCTGTTCCTTAAAACACTAGTGCTTAGGAAATCTATTGGAGGCAGAAGCAGTCAAGGGTAGCCTAGGGTTAGCGTTAGGCTTAGGGTTAGGGTTAGGGTACGCTTAGGGTACGGGTTCGGTGAGGGGTCCGTGTACGGTGTAGGGTATGGGTTAGGGTTAGGTTTAGGGTTCGTGTTAGGGTTAGGGCTCGGTTTAGGGTACGGGTTAGAATTAGGGTACGTGTTAGGGTTAGGGTAAGTGTTAGGGTAAGGGTACGTGTTAGGGTTAGGGTAGTTATTAAACCTATCCCACTCTCTAGCTACCCCTTAGCACGTAAAGGAATATTATTTGGAGGACCAGCCATGGAGAAGAGATTAGACACTAGGATAAGATAAGGAACACACCCATTATAAAGAAATCACATTAGGATTCTCTTTTTAAGCTGTTCCTTAAAACACTAGTGCTTAGGAAATCTATTGGAGGCAGAAGCAGTCAAGGGTAGCCTAGGGTTAGGGTTAGGCTTAGGGTTAGGGTTAGGGTACGGCTTAGGGTACGGGTTCGGGGAGGGGTCCGTGTACGGTGTAGGGTATGGGTTAGGGTTAGGGTTAGGGTTAGTGTTAGGGTTAGGGCTCATTTTAGGGTACGGGTTAGGATTAGAGTACTTGTTAGGTTTAGGGTAGGGGTTAGGGTTAGGGTACGCGTTAGGGTTAGGGTAGTTATTAAACCTATCCCACTCTCTAGATACCCCTTAGCACGTAAAGGAATATTATTTGGGGGTCCAGCCATGGAGAAGAATTTAGACACTAGGATAAGATAAGGAACACACCCATTATAAAGAAATCACATTAGGATTCTCTTTTTAAGCTGTTCCTTAAAACACTAGTGCTTAGGAAATCTATTGGAAGCAGAAGCAGTCAAGGGTAGCCTAGGGTTAGGGTTAGGCTTAGGGTTAGGGTTAGGGTACGGCTTATGGTACGGGTTCGGGGAGGGGTCCGTGTACGGTGTAGGGTATGGGTTAGGGTTAGGGTTAGGGTTAGTGTTAGGGTTAGGGCTCGGTTTAGGGTACGGGTTACGATTAGGGTACATGTTAGGGTTAGGGTAGGGGTTAGGGTTAGGAAACGCGTTAGGGTTAGGGTTGTTATTAAACCTATCCCATTCTCTAGATACCCCTTAGCACGTAAAGGAATATTATTTGGGGGTCCAGCCATGGAGAAGAGTTTAGACACTAGGATAAGATAAGGAACACACCCATTATACAGAAATCACATTAGGATTCTCTTTTTAAGCTGTTCCTTAAAACACTAGTGCTTAGGAAATCTATTGGAGGCAGAAGCAGTCAAGGGTAGCCTAGGGTTAGGGTTAGGCTTAGGGTTAGGGTTAGGGTACGGCTTAGGGTACGGGTTCGGGGAGGGGTCCGTGTACGGTGTAGGGTATGGGTTAGGGTTAGGGTTAGGGTTAGTGTTAGGGTTAGGGCTCGGTTTAGGGTACGGGTTAGGATTAGGGTACGTGTTAGGGTTAGGGTAGGGGTTAGGGTTAGTATACGCGTTAGGGTTAGGGTTGTTATTAAACCTATCCCATTCTCTAGATACCCCTTAGCACGTAAAGGAATATTATTTGGGGGTCCAGCCATGGAGAAGAGTTTAGACACTAGGATAAGATAAGGAACACACCCATTATACAGAAATCACATTAGGATTCTCTTTTTAAGCTGTTCCTTAAAACACTAGTGCTTAGGAAATCTATTGGAGGCAGAAGCAGTCAAGGGTAGCCTAGGGTTAGGGTTAGGCTTAGGGTTAGGGTTAGGGTACGGCTTAGGGTACGGGTTCGGGGAGGGGTCCGTGTACGGTGTAGGGTATGGGTTAGGGTTAGGGTTAGGGTTAGTGTTAGGGTTAGGGCTCGGTTTAGGGTACGGGTTAGGATTAGGGTACGTGTTAGGGTTAGGGTAGGGGTTAGGGTTAGGATACGCGTTAGGGTTAGGGTTGTTATTAAACCTATCCCATTCTCTAGATACCCGTTAGCACGTAAAGGAATATTATTTGGGGGTCCAGCCATGGAGAAGAGTTTAGACACTAGGATAAGATAAGGAACACACCCATTATAAAGAAATCACATTAGGATTCTCTTTTTAAGCTGTTCCTTAAAACACTAGTGCTTAGGAAATCTATTGGAGGCAGAAGCAGTCAAGGGTAGCCTAGGGTTAGGGTTAGGCTTAGGGTTAGGGTTAGGGTACGGCTTAGGGTACGGGTTCGGGGAGGGGTCCGTGTACGGTGTAGGGTATGGGTTAGGGTTAGGGTTAGGGTTAGTGTTAGGGTTAGGGCTCATTTTAGGTTACGGGTTAGGATTAGAGTACGTGTTAGGTTTAGGGTAGGGGTTAGGGTTAGGGTACGCGTTAGGTTTAGGGTAGTTATTAAACCTATCCCACCCTCTAGATACCCCTTAGCACGTAAAGGAATATTATTTGGGGGTCCAGCCATGGAGAAGAATTTAGACACTAGGATAATATAAGGAACACACCCATTATACAGAAATCACATTAGGATTCTCTTTTTAAGCTGTTCCTTAAAACACTAGTGCTTAGGAAATCTATTGGAAGCAGAAGCAGTCAAGGGTAGCCTAGGGTTAGGGTTAGGCTTAGGGTTAGGGTTAGGGTACGGCTTAGGGTACGGGTTCGGGGAGGGGTCCGTGTACGGTGTAGGGTATGGGTTAGGGTTAGGGTTAGGGTTAGTGTTAGGGTTAGGGCTCGGTTTAGTGTACGGCTTAGGATTAGGTTACGTGTTTGGTTTAGGGTAGGGGTTAGGGTTAGGATACGCGTTAGGGTTAGGGTAGTTATTAAACCTATCCCACTCTCTAGATACCCCTTAGCACGTAAAGGAATATTATTTGGGGGTCCAGCCATGGAGAAGAGTTTAGACACTAGGATAAGATAAGGAACACACCCATTATAAAGAAATCACATTAGGATTCTCTTTTTAAGCTGTTCCTTAAAACACTAGTGCTTAGGAAATCTATTGGAGGCAGAAGCAGTCAAGGGTAGCCTAGGGTTAGGGTTAGGCTTAGGGTTAGGGTTAGGGTACGGCTTAGGGTACGGGTTCGGGGAGGGGTCCGTGTACGGTGTAGGGTATGGGTTAGGGTTAGGGTTAGGGTTAGTGTTAGGGTTAGGGCTCATTTTAGGGTACGGGTTAGGATTAGAGTACGTGTTAGGTTTAGGGTAGGGGTTAGGGTTAGGGTACGCGTTAGGGTTAGGGTAGTTATTAAACCTATCCCACTCTCTAGATACCCCTTAGCACGTAAAGGAATATTATTTGGGGGTCCAGCCATGGAGAAGAATTTAGACACTAGGATAATATAAGGAACACACCCATTATACAGAAATCACATTAGGATTCTCTTTTTAAGCTGTTCCTTAAAACACTAGTGCTTAGGAAATCTATTGGAAGCAGAAGCAGTCAAGGGTAGCCTAGGGTTAGGGTTAGGCTTAGGGTTAGGGTTAGGGTACGGCTTAGGGTACGGGTTCGGGGAGGGGTCCTTGTACGGTGTAGGGTATGGGTTAGGGTTAGGGTTAGGGTTAGAGTTAGGGTTAGGGCTCGGTTTAGGGTACGGGTTAGGATTAGGCTACATGTTAGGGTTAGGGTAGGGGTTAGGGTTAGGATACGCGTTAGGGTTAGGGTTGTTATTAAACCTATCCCATTCTCTAGATACCCCTTCGCACGTAAAGGAATATTATTTGGGGGTCCAGCCATGGAGAAGAGTTTAGACACTAGGATAAGATAAGGAACACACCCATTATAAAGAAATCACATTAGGATTCTCTTTTTAAGCTGTTCCTTAAAACACTAGTGCTTAGGAAATCTATTGGAGGCAGAAGCAGTCAAGGGTAGCCTAGGGTTAGGGTTAGGCTTAGGGTTAGGGTTAGGGTACGGCTTAGGGTACGGGTTCGGGGAGGGGTCCGTGTACGGTGTAGGGTATGGTTTAGGGTTAGGGTTAGGGTTAGTGTTAGGGTTAGGGCTCATTTTAGGGTACGGGTTAGGATTAGAGTACGTGTTAGGTTTAGGGTAGGGGTTAGGGTTAGGGTACGTGTTAGGGTTAGGGTAGTTATTAAACCTATCCCATTCTCTAGATACCCCTTAGCACATAAAGGAATAATATTTGGGGGTCCAGCCATGGAGAAGAGTTTAGACACTAGGATAAGATAAGGAACACACCCATTATAAAGAAATCACATTAGGATTCTCTTTTTAAGCTGTTCCTTAAAACACTAGTGCTTAGGAAATCTATTGGAGGCAGAAGCAGTCAAGGGTAGCCTAGGGTTAGGGTTAGGCTTAGGGTTAGGGTTAGGGTACGGCTTAGGGTACGGGTTCGGGGAGGGGTCCGTGTACGGTGTAGGGTATGGGTTAGGGTTAGGGTTAGGGTTAGTGTTAGGGTTAGGGCTCGGTTTAGGGTACCGGTTAGGATTAGGGTACGTGTTAGGTTTAGGGTAGGGGTTAGGGTTAGGATACGCGTTAGGGTTAGGGTAGTTATTAAACCTATCCCACTCTCTAGATACCCGTTAGCACGTAAAGGAATATTATTTGGGGGTCCAGCCATGGAGAAGAGTTTAGACACTAGGATAAGATAAGGAACACACCCATTATACAGAAATCACATTAGGATTCTCTTTTTAAGCTGTTCCTTAAAACACTAGTGCTTAGGAAATCTATTGGAGGCAGAAGCAGTCAAGGGTAGCCTAGGGTTAGGGTTAGGCTTAGGGTTAGGGTTAGGGTACGGCTTAGGGTACGGGTTCGGGGAGGGGTCCGTGTACGGTGTAGGGTATGGTTTAGGGTTAGGGTTAGGGTTAGTGTTAGGGTTAGGGCTCATTTTAGGGTACGGGTTAAGATTAGAGTACGTGTTAGGTTTAGGGTAGGGGTTAGGGTTAGGGTACGCGTTAGGGTTAGGGTAGTTATTAAACCTATCCCACTCTCTAGATACCCCTTAGCACGTAAAGGAATATTATTTGGGGGTCCAGCCATGGAGAAGAGTTTAGACACTAGGATAAGATAAGGAACACACCCATTATAAAGAAATCACATTAGGATTCTCTTTTTAAGCTGTTCCTTAAAACACTAGTGCTTAGGAAATCTATTGGAGGCAGAAGCAGTCAAGGGTAGCCTAGGGTTAGGGTTAGGCTTAGGGTTAGGGTTAGGGTACAGCTTAGGGTACGGGTTCGGGGAGGGGTCCGTGTACGGTGTAGGGTATGGGTTAGGGTTAGGGTTAGGGTTAGTGTTAGGGTTAGGGCTCATTTTAGGGAACGGGTTAGGATTAGAGTACGTGTTAGGTTTAGGGTAGGGGTTAGGGTTAGGGTACGCGTTAGGGTTAGGGTAGTTATTAAACCTATCCCACTCTCTAGATACCCCTTAGCACGTAAAGGAATATTATTTGGGGGACCAGCCATGGAGAAGAATTTAGACACTAGGATAAGATAAGGAACACACCCATTATAAAGAAATCACATTAGGATTCTCTTTTTAAGCTGTTCCTTAAAACACTAGTGCTTAGGAAATCTATTGGAAGCAGAAGCAGTCAAGGGTAGCCTAGGGTTAGGGTTAGGCTTAGGGTTAGGGTTAGGGTACGGCTTAGGGTACGGGTTCGGGGAGGGGTCCGTGAACGGTGTAGGGTATGGGTTAGGGTTAGGGTTAGGGTTAGTGTTAGGGTTAGGGCTCGGTTTAGGGTACGGGTTACGATTAGGGTACATGTTAGGGTTAGGGTAGGGGTTAGGGTTAGGAAACGCGTTAGGGTTAGGGTTGTTATTAAACCTATCCCATTCTCTAGATACCCCTTAGCACGTAAAGGAATATTATTTGGGGGTCCAGCCATGGAGAAGAGTTTAGACACTAGGATAAGATAAGGAACACACCCATTATACAGAAATCACATTAGGATTCTCTTTTTAAGCTGTTCCTTAAAACACTAGGGCTTAGGAAATCTATTGGAGGCAGAAGCAGTCACGGGTAGCCTAGGGTTAGGGTTAGGCTTAGGGTTAGGGTTAGGGTACAGCTTAGGTTACGGGTTCGGGGAGGGGTCCGTGTACGGTGTAGGGTATGGGTTAGGGTTAGGGTTAGGGTTAGTGTTAGGGTTAGGGCTCGGTTTAGGGTACGGGTTAGGATTAGGGTACGTGTTAGGGTTAGGGTAGGGGTTAGGGTTAGTATACGCGTTAGGGTTAGGGTTGTTATTAAACCTATCCCATTCTCTAGATACCCCTTAGCACGTAAAGGAATATTATTTGGGGGTCCAGCCATGGAGAAGAGTTTAGACACTAGGATAAGATAAGGAACACACCCATTATACAGAAATCACATTAGGATTCTCTTTTTAAGCTGTTCCTTAAAACACTAGTGCTTAGGAAATCTATTGGAGGCAGAAGCAGTCAAGGGTAGCCTAGGGTTAGGGTTAGGCTTAGGGTTAGGGTTAGGGTACGGGTTCGGGGAGGGGTCCGTGTACGGTGTAGGGTATGGGTTAGGGTTAGGGTTAGGGTTAGTGTTAGGGTTAGGGCTCATTTTAGGGTACGGGTTAGGATTAGAGTACGTGTTAGGTTTAGGGTAGGGGTTAGGGTTAGGGTAGTTATTAAACCTATCCCACTCTCTAGATACCCCTTAGCACGTAAAGGAATATTATTTGGGGGTCCAGCCATGGAGAAGAATTTAGACACTAGGATAAGATAAGGAACACACCCATTATACAGAAATCACATTAGGATTCTCTTTTTAAGCTGTTCCTTAAAACACTAGTGCTTAGGAAATCTATTGGAAGCAGAAGCAGTCAAGGGTAGCCTAGGGTTAGGGTTAGGCTTAGGGTTAGGTTTAGGGTACGGCTTAGGGTACGGGTTCGGGGAGGGGTCCGTGTACGGTGTAGGGTATGGGTTAGGGTTAGGGTTAGGGTTAGTGTTAGGGTTAGGGCTCGGTTTAGGGTACGGGTTAGGATTAGGGTACGTGTTAGTTTTAGGGTAGGGGTTAGGGTTAGGATACGCGTTAGGGTTAGGGTAGTTATTAAACCTATCCCACTCTCTAGATACCCGTTAGCACGTAAAGGAATATTATTTGGGGGTCCAGCCATGGAGAAGAGTTTAGACACTAGGATAAGATAAGGAACACACCCATTATAAAGAAATCACATTAGGATTCTCTTTTTAAGCTGTTCCTTAAAACACTAGTGCTTAGGAAATCTATTGGAGGCAGAAGCAGTCAAGGGTAGCCTAGGGTTAGGGTTAGGCTTAGGGTTAGGGTTAGGGTACGGCTTAGGGTACGGGTTCGGGGAGGGGTCCGTGTACGGTGTAGGGTATGGTTTAGGGTTAGGGTTAGGGTTAGTGTTAGGGTTAGGGCTCATTTTAGGGTACGGGTTAGGATTAGAGTACGTGTTAGGTTTAGGGTAGGGGTTAGGGTTAGGGTACGCGTTAGGGTTAGGGTAGTTATTAAACCTATCCCACTCTCTAGATACCCCTTAGCACGTAAAGGAATATTATTTGGGGGTCCAGCCATGGAGAAGAGTTTAGACACTAGGATAAGATAAGGAACACACCCATTATAAAGAAATCACATTAGGATTCTCTTTTTAAGCTGTTCCTTAAAACACTAGTGCTTAGGAAATCTATTGGAGGCAGAAGCAGTCAAGGGTAGCCTAGGGTTAGGGTTAGGCTTAGGGTTAGGGTTAGGGTACGGCTTAGGGTACGGGTTCGGGGAGGGGTCCGTGTACGGTGTAGGGTATGGGTTAGGGTTAGGGTTAGGGTTAGTGTTAGGGTTAGGGCTCATTTTAGGGAACGGGTAAGGATTAGAGTACGTGTTAGGTTTAGGGTAGGGGTTAGGGTTAGGGTACGCGTTAGGGTTAGGGTAGTTATTAAACCTATCCCACTGTCTAGATACCCCTTAGCACGTAAAGGAATATTATTTGGGGGTCCAGCCATGGAGAAGAGTTTAGACACTAGGATAAGATAAGGAACACACCCATTATAAAGAAATCACATTCGGATTCTCTTTATAAGCTGTTCCTTAAAACACTAGTGCTTAAGAAATCTATTGGAGGCAGAAGCAGTCAAGGGTAGCCTAGGGTTAGCGTTAGGCTTAGGGTTAGGGTTAGGGTACGGCTTAGGGTACGGGTTCGGTGAGGGGTCCGTGTACGGTGTAGGGTATGGGTTAGGGTTAGGGTTAGGGTTAGTGTTAGGGTTAGGGCTCGGTTTAGGGTACGGGTTAGGATTAGGGTACATGTTAGGGTTAGGGTAGGGGTTAGGGTTAGGATACGCGTTAGGGTTAGGGTTGTTATTAAACCTATCCCATTCTCTAGATACCCCTTAGCACGTAAAGGAATATTATTTGGGGGTCCAGCCATGGAGAAGAGTTTAGACACTAGGATAAGATAAGGAACACACCCATTATAAAGAAATCACATTAGGATTCTCTTTTTAAGCTGTTCCTTAAAACACTAGTGCTTAGGAAATCTATTGGAGGCAGAAGCAGTCAAGGGTAGCCTAGGGTTAGGGTTAGGCTTAGGGTTAGGGTTAGGGTACGGCTTAGGATACGGGTTCGGGGAGGGGTCCGTGTACGGTGTAGGGTATGGGTTAGGGTTAGGGTTAGGGTTAGTGTTAGGGTTAGGGCTCATTTTAGGGAACGGGTTAGGATTAGAGTACGTGTTAGGTTTAGGGTAGGGGTTAGGGTTAGGGTACGCGTTAGGGTTAGGGTAGTTATTAAACCTATCCCACTCTCTAGATACCCCTTAGCAAGTAAAGGAATATTATTTGGGGGTCCAGCCATGGAGAAGAATTTAGACACTAGGATAAGATAAGGAACACACCCATTATAAAGAAATCACGTTAGGATTCTCTTTTTAAGCTGTTCCTTAAAACACTAGTGCTTAGGAAATCTATTGGAGGCAGAAGCAGTCAAGGGTAGCCTAGGGTTAGGGTTAGGCTTAGGGTTAGGGTTAGGGTACGGGTTCGGGGAGGGGTCCGTGTACGGTGTAGGGTATGGGTTAGGGTTAGGGTTAGGGTTAGTGTTAGGGTTAGGGCTCATTTTAGGGTACGGGTTAGGATTAGAGTACGTGTTAGGTTTAGGGTAGGGGTTAGGGTTAGGGTAGTTATTAAACCTATCCCACTCTCTAGATACCCCTTAGCACGTAAAGGAATATTATTTGGGGGTCCAGCCATGGAGAAGAATTTAGACACTAGGATAAGATAAGGAACACACCCATTATACAGAAATCACATTAGGATTCTCTTTTTAAGCTGTTCCTTAAAACACTAGTGCTTAGGAAATCTATTGGAAGCAGAAGCAGTCAAGGGTAGCCTAGGGTTAGGGTTAGGCTTAGGGTTAGGTTTAGGGTACGGCTTAGGGTACGGGTTCGGGGAGGGGTCCGTGTACGGTGTAGGGTATGGGTTAGGGTTAGGGTTAGGGTTAGTGTTAGGGTTAGGGCTCGGTTTAGGGTACGGGTTAGGATTAGGGTACGTGTTAGGTTTAGGGTAGGGGTTAGGGTTAGGATACGCGTTAGGGTTAGGGTAGTTATTAAACCTATCCCACTCTCTAGATACCCGTTAGCACGTAAAGGAATATTATTTGGGGGTCCAGCCATGGAGAAGAGTTTAGACACTAGGATAAGATAAGGAACACACCCATTATAAAGAAATCACATTAGGATTCTCTTTTTAAGCTGTTCCTTAAAACACTAGTGCTTAGGAAATCTATTGGAGGCAGAAGCAGTCAAGGGTAGCCTAGGGTTAGGGTTAGGCTTAGGGTTAGGGTTAGGGTACGGCTTAGGGTACGGGTTCGGGGAGGGGTCCGTGTACGGTGTAGGGTATGGTTTAGGGTTAGGGTTAGGGTTAGTGTTAGGGTTAGGGCTCATTTTAGGGTACGGGTTAGGATTAGAGTACGTGTTAGGTTTAGGGTAGGGGTTAGGGTTAGGGTACGCGTTAGGGTTAGGGTAGTTATTAAACCTATCCCACTCTCTAGATACCCCTTAGCACGTAAAGGAATATTATTTGGGGGTCCAGCCATGGAGAAGAGTTTAGACACTAGGATAAGATAAGGAACACACCCATTATAAAGAAATCACATTAGGATTCTCTTTTTAAGCTGTTCCTTAAAACACTAGTGCTTAGGAAATCTATTGGAGGCAGAAGCAGTCAAGGGTAGCCTAGGGTTAGGGTTAGGCTTAGGGTTAGGGTTAGGGTACGGCTTAGGGTACGGGTTCGGGGAGGGGTCCGTGTACGGTGTAGGGTATGGGTTAGGGTTAGGGTTAGGGTTAGTGTTAGGGTTAGGGCTCATTTTAGGGAACGGGTAAGGATTAGAGTACGTGTTAGGTTTAGGGTAGGGGTTAGGGTTAGGGTACGCGTTAGGGTTAGGGTAGTTATTAAACCTATCCCACTGTCTAGATACCCCTTAGCACGTAAAGGAATATTATTTGGGGGTCCAGCCATGGAGAAGAGTTTAGACACTAGGATAAGATAAGGAACACACCCATTATAAAGAAATCACATTCGGATTCTCTTTATAAGCTGTTCCTTAAAACACTAGTGCTTAAGAAATCTATTGGAGGCAGAAGCAGTCAAGGGTAGCCTAGGGTTAGCGTTAGGCTTAGGGTTAGGGTTAGGGTACGGCTTAGGGTACGGGTTCGGTGAGGGGTCCGTGTACGGTGTAGGGTATGGGTTAGGGTTAGGGTTAGGGTTAGTGTTAGGGTTAGGGCTCGGTTTAGGGTACGGGTTAGGATTAGGGTACATGTTAGGGTTAGGGTAGGGGTTAGGGTTAGGATACGCGTTAGGGTTAGGGTTGTTATTAAACCTATCCCATTCTCTAGATACCCCTTAGCACGTAAAGGAATATTATTTGGGGGTCCAGCCATGGAGAAGAGTTTAGACACTAGGATAAGATAAGGAACACACCCATTATAAAGAAATCACATTAGGATTCTCTTTTTAAGCTGTTCCTTAAAACACTAGTGCTTAGGAAATCTATTGGAGGCAGAAGCAGTCAAGGGTAGCCTAGGGTTAGGGTTAGGCTTAGGGTTAGGGTTAGGGTACGGCTTAGGATACGGGTTCGGGGAGGGGTCCGTGTACGGTGTAGGGTATGGGTTAGGGTTAGGGTTAGGGTTAGTGTTAGGGTTAGGGCTCATTTTAGGGAACGGGTTAGGATTAGAGTACGTGTTAGGTTTAAGGTAGGGGTTAGGGTTAGGGTACGCGTTAGGGTTAGGGTAGTTATTAAACCTATCCCACTCTCTAGATACCCCTTAGCAAGTAAAGGAATATTATTTGGGGGTCCAGCCATGGAGAAGAATTTAGACACTAGGATAAGATAAGGAACACACCCATTATAAAGAAATCACGTTAGGATTCTCTTTTTAAGCTGTTCCTTAAAACACTAGTGCTTAGGAAATCTATTGGAGGCAGAAGCAGTCAAGGGTAGCCTAGGGTTAGGGTTAGGCTTAGGGTTAGGGTTAGGGTACGGCTTAGGGTACGGGTTCGGGGAGGGGTCCGTGTACGGTGTAGGGTATGGGTTAGGGTTAGGGTTAGGGTTAGTGTTAGGGTTAGGGCTCGGTTTACGGTACGGGTTAGGATTAGGGTACGTGTTAGGTTTAGGGTAGGGGTTAGGGTTAGGATACGCGTTAGGGTTAGGGTAGTTATTAAACCTATCCCACTCTCTAGATACCCGTTAGCACGTAAAGGAATATTATTTGGGGGTCCAGCCATGGAGAAGAGTTTAGACACTAGGATAAGATAAGGAACACACCCATTATAAAGAAATCACATTAGGATTCTCTTTTTAAGCTGTTCCTTAAAACACTATTGCTTAGGAAATCTATTGGAGGCAGAAGCAGTCAAGGGTAGCCTAGGGTTAGGGTTAGGCTTAGGGTTAGGGTTAGGGTACGGCTTAGGGTATGGGTTCGGGGAGGGGTCCGTGTACGGTGTAGGGTATGGGTTAGGGTTAGGGTTAGGGTTAGTGTTAGGGTTAGGGCTCGGTTTAGGGTACGGGTTAGGATTAGGGTACGTGTTAGGTTTAGGGTAGGGGTTAGGGTTAGGATACGTGTTAGGGTTAGGGTAGTTATTAAACCTATCCCACTCTCTAGATACCCGTTAGCACGTAAAGGAATATTATTTGGGGGTCCAGCCATGGAGAAGAGTTTAGACACTAGGATAAGATAAGGAACACACCCATTATACAGAAATCACATTAGGATTCTCTTTTTAAGCTGTTCCTTAAAACACTAGTGCTTAGGAAATCTATTGGAGGCAGAAGCAGTCAAGGGTAGCCTAGGGTTAGGGTTAGGCTTAGGGTTAGGGTTAGGGTACGGCTTAGGGTACGGGTTCGGGGAGGGGTCCGTGTACGGTGTAGGGTATGGGTTAGGGTTAGGGTTAGGGTTAGTGTTAGGGTTAGGGCTCGGTTTAGGTTACGGGTTAGGATTAGGGTACATGTTAGGGTTAGGGTAGGGGTTAGGGTTAGGATACGCTTTAGGGTTAGGGTTGTTATTAAACCTATCCCATTCTCTAGATACCCCTTAGCACGTAAAGGAATATTATTTGGGGGTCCAGCCATGGAGAAGAGTTTAGACACTAGGATAAGATAAGGAACACACCCATTATAAAGAAATCACATTCGGATTCTCTTTATAAGCTGTTCCTTAAAACACTAGTGCTTAAGAAATCTATTGGAGGCAGAAGCAGTCAAGGGTAGCCTAGGGTTAGCGTTAGGCTTAGGGTTAGGGTTAGGGTACGGCTTAGGGTACGGGTTCGGTGATGGGTCCGTGTACGGTGTAGGGTATGGGTTAGGGTTAGGTTTAGGGTTAGTGTTAGGGTTAGGGCTCGGTTTAGGGTACGGGTTAGAATTAGGGTACGTGTTAGGGTTAGGGTAAGTGTTAGGGTAAGGGTACGTGTTAGGGTTAGGGTAGTTATTAAACCTATCCCACTCTCTAGCTACCCCTTAGCACGTAAAGGAATATTATTTGGAGGACCAGCCATGGAGAAGAGTTTAGACACTAGGATAAGATAAGGAACACACCCATTATAAAGAAATCACATTAGGATTCTCTTTTTAAGCTTTTCCTTAAAACACTAGTGCTTAGGAAATCTATTGGAGGCAGAAGCAGTCAAGGGTAGCCTAGGGTTAGGGTTAGGCTTAGGGTTAGGGTTAGGGTACGGCTTAGGGTACGGGTTCGGGGAGGGGTCCGTGTACGGTGTAGGGTATGGGTTAGGGTTAGGGTTAGGGTTAGTGTTAGGGTTAGGGCTCATTTTAGGGTACGGGTTAGGATTAGAGTACTTGTTAGGTTTAGGGTAGGGGTTAGGGTTAGGGTACGCGTTAGGGTTAGGGTAGTTATTAAACCTATCCCACTCTCTAGATACCCCTTAGCACGTAAAGGAATATTATTTGGGGGTCCAGCCATGGAGAAGAATTTAGACACTAGGATAAGATAAGGAACACACCCATTATAAAGAAATCACATTAGGATTCTCTTTTTAAGCTGTTCCTTAAAACACTAGTGCTTAGGAAATCTATTGGAAGCAGAAGCAGTCAAGGGTAGCCTAGGGTTAGGGTTAGGCTTAGGGTTAGGGTTAGGGTACGGCTTATGGTACGGGTTCGGGGAGGGGTCCGTGTACGGTGTAGGGTATGGGTTAGGGTTAGGGTTAGGGTTAGTGTTAGGGTTAGGGCTCGGTTTAGGGTACGGGTTACGATTAGGGTACATGTTAGGGTTAGGGTAGGGGTTAGGGTTAGGAAACGCGTTAGGGTTAGGGTTGTTATTAAACCTATCCCATTCTCTAGATACCCCTTAGCACGTAAAGGAATATTATTTGGGGGTCCAGCCATGGAGAAGAGTTTAGACACTAGGATAAGATAAGGAACACACCCATTATACAGAAATCACATTAGGATTCTCTTTTTAAGCTGTTCCTTAAAACACTAGTGCTTAGGAAATCTATTGGAGGCAGAAGCAGTCAAGGGTAGCCTAGGGTTAGGGTTAGGCTTAGGGTACGGGTTCGGGGAGGGGTCCGTGTACGGTGTAGGGTATGGGTTAGGGTTAGGGTTAGGGTTAGTGTTAGGGTTAGGGCTCGGTTTAGGGTACGGGTTAGGATTAGGGTACGTGTTAGGGTTAGGGTAGGGGTTAGGGTTAGTATACGCGTTAGGGTTAGGGTTGTTATTAAACCTATCCCATTCTCTAGATACCCCTTAGCACGTAAAGGAATATTATTTGGGGGTCCAGCCATGGAGAAGAGTTTAGACACTAGGATAAGATAAGGAACACACCCATTATACAGAAATCACATTAGGATTCTCTTTTTAAGCTGTTCCTTAAAACACTAGTGCTTAGGAAATCTATTGGAGGCAGAAGCAGTCAAGGGTAGCCTAGGGATAGGGTTAGGCTTAGGGTTAGGGTTAGGGTACGGCTTAGGGTACGGGTTCGGGGAGGGGTCCGTGTACGGTGTAGGGTATGGGTTAGGGTTAGGGTTAGGGTTAGTGTTAGGGTTAGGGCTCGGTTTAGGGTACGGGTTAGGATTAGGGTACGTGTTAGGGTTAGGGTAGGGGTTAGGGTTAGGATACGCGTTAGGGTTAGGGTTGTTATTAAACCTATCCCATTCTCTAGATACCCGTTAGCACGTAAAGGAATATTATTTGGGGGTCCAGCCATGGAGAAGAGTTTAGACACTAGGATAAGATAAGGAACACACCCATTATAAAGAAATCACATTAGGATTCTCTTTTTAAGCTGTTCCTTAAAACACTAGTGCTTAGGAAATCTATTGGAGGCAGAAGCAGTCAAGGGTAGCCTAGGGTTAGGGTTAGGCTTAGGGTTAGGGTTAGGGTACGGCTTAGGGTACGGGTTCGGGGAGGGGTCCGTGTACGGTGTAGGGTATGGGTTAGGGTTAGGGTTAGGGTTAGTGTTAGGGTTAGGGCTCATTTTAGGGTACGGGTTAGGATTAGAGTACGTGTTAGGTTTAGGGTAGGGGTTAGGGTTAGGGTACGCGTTAGGTTTAGGGTAGTTATTAAACCTATCCCACCCTCTAGATACCCCTTAGCACGTAAAGGAATATTATTTGGGGGTCCAGCCATGGAGAAGAATTTAGACACTAGGATAATATAAGGAACACACCCATTATACAGAAATCACATTAGGATTCTCTTTTTAAGCTGTTCCTTAAAACACTAGTGCTTAGGAAATCTATTGGAAGCAGAAGCAGTCAAGGGTAGCCTAGGGTTAGGGTTAGGCTTAGGGTTAGGGTTAGGGTACGGCTTAGGGTACGGGTTCGGGGAGGGGTCCGTGTACGGTGTAGGGTATGGGTTAGGGTTAGGGTTAGGGTTAGGGTTAGGGTTAGGGCTCGGTTTAGTGTACGGCTTAGGATTAGGTTACGTGTTTGGTTTAGGGTAGGGGTTAGGGTTAGGATACGCGTTAGGGTTAGGGTAGTTATTAAACCTATCCCACTCTCTAGATACCCCTTAGCACGTAAAGGAATATTATTTGGGGGTCCAGCCATGGAGAAGAGTTTAGACACTAGGATAAGATAAGGAACACACCCATTATAAAGAAATCACATTAGGATTCTCTTTTTAAGCTGTTCCTTAAAACACTAGTGCTTAGGAAATCTATTGGAGGCAGAAGCAGTCAAGGGTAGCCTAGGGTTAGGGTTAGGCTTAGGGTTAGGGTTAGGGTACGGCTTAGGGTACGGGTTCGGGGAGGGGTCCGTGTACGGTGTAGGGTATGGGTTAGGGTTAGGGTTAGGGTTAGTGTTAGGGTTAGGGCTCATTTTAGGGTACGGGTTAGGATTAGAGTACGTGTTAGGTTTAGGGTAGGGGTTAGGGTTAGGGTACGCGTTAGGGTTAGGGTAGTTATTAAACCTATCCCACTCTCTAGATACCCCTTAGCACGTAAAGGAATATTATTTGGGGGTCCAGCCATGGAGAAGAATTTAGACACTAGGATAATATAAGGAACACACCCATTATACAGAAATCACATTAGGATTCTCTTTTTAAGCTGTTCCTTAAAACACTAGTGCTTAGGAAATCTATTGGAAGCAGAAGCAGTCAAGGGTAGCCTAGGGTTAGGGTTAGGCTTAGGGTTAGGGTTAGGGTACGGCTTAGGGTACGGGTTCGGGGAGGGGTCCTTGTACGGTGTAGGGTATGGGTTAGGGTTAGGGTTAGGGTTAGAGTTAGGGTTAGGGCTCGGTTTAGGGTACGGGTTAGGATTAGGCTACATGTTAGGGTTAGGGTAGGGGTTAGGGTTAGGATACGCGTTAGGGTTAGGGTTGTTATTAAACCTATCCCATTCTCTAGATACCCCTTCGCACGTAAAGGAATATTATTTGGGGGTCCAGCCATGGAGAAGAGTTTAGACACTAGGATAAGATAAGGAACACACCCATTATAAAGAAATCACATTAGGATTCTCTTTTTAAGCTGTTCCTTAAAACACTAGTGCTTAGGAAATCTATTGGAGGCAGAAGCAGTCAAGGGTAGCCTAGGGTTAGGGTTAGGCTTAGGGTTAGGGTTAGGGTACGGCTTAGGGTACGGGTTCGGGGAGGGGTCCGTGTACGGTGTAGGGTATGGTTTAGGGTTAGGGTTAGGGTTAGTGTTAGGGTTAGGGCTCATTTTAGGGTACGGGTTAGGATTAGAGTACGTGTTAGGTTTAGGGTAGGGGTTAGGGTTAGGGTACGTGTTAGGGTTAGGGTAGTTATTAAACCTATCCCACTCTCTAGATACCCCTTAGCACATAAAGGAATAATATTTGGGGGTCCAGCCATGGAGAAGAGTTTAGACACTAGGATAAGATAAGGAACACACCCATTATAAAGAAATCACATTAGGATTCTCTTTTTAAGCTGTTCCTTAAAACACTAGTGCTTAGGAAATCTATTGGAGGCAGAAGCAGTCAAGGGTAGCCTAGGGTTAGGGTTAGGCTTAGGGTTAGGGTTAGGGTACGGCTTAGGGTACGGGTTCGGGGAGGGGTCCGTGTACGGTGTAGGGTATGGGTTAGGGTTAGGGTTAGGGTTAGTGTTAGGGTTAGGGCTCGGTTTAGGGTACGGGTTAGGATTAGGGTACGTGTTAGGTTTAGGGTAGGGGTTAGGGTTAGGATACGCGTTAGGGTTAGGGTAGTTATTAAACCTATCCCACTCTCTAGATACCCGTTAGCACGTAAAGGAATATTATTTGGGGGTCCAGCCATGGAGAAGAGTTTAGACACTAGGATAAGATAAGGAACACACCCATTATACAGAAATCACATTAGGATTCTCTTTTTAAGCTGTTCCTTAAAACACTAGTGCTTAGGAAATCTATTGGAGGCAGAAGCAGTCAAGGGTAGCCTAGGGTTAGGGTTAGGCTTAGGGTTAGGGTTAGGGTACGGCTTAGGGTACGGGTTCGGGGAGGGGTCCGTGTACGGTGTAGGGTATGGTTTAGGGTTAGGGTTAGGGTTAGTGTTAGGGTTAGGGCTCATTTTAGGGTACGGGTTAAGATTAGAGTACGTGTTAGGTTTAGGGTAGGGGTTAGGGTTAGGGTACGCGTTAGGGTTAGGGTAGTTATTAAACCTATCCCACTCTCTAGATACCCCTTAGCACGTAAAGGAATATTATTTGGGGGTCCAGCCATGGAGAAGAGTTTAGACACTAGGATAAGATAAGGAACACACCCATTATAAAGAAATCACATTAGGATTCTCTTTTTAAGCTGTTCCTTAAAACACTAGTGCTTACGAAATCTATTGGAGGCAGAAGCAGTCAAGGGTAGCCTAGGGTTAGGGTTAGGCTTAGGGTTAGGGTTAGGGTACAGCTTAGGGTACGGGTTCGGGGAGGGGTCCGTGTACGGTGTAGGGTATGGGTTAGGGTTAGGGTTAGGGTTAGTGTTAGGGTTAGGGCTCATTTTAGGGAACGGGTTAGGATTAGAGTACGTGTTAGGTTTAGGGTAGGGGTTAGGGTTAGGGTACGCGTTAGGGTTAGGGTAGTTATTAAACCTATCCCACTCTCTAGATACCCCTTAGCACGTAAAGGAATATTATTTGGGGGACCAGCCATGGAGAAGAATTTAGACACTAGGATAAGATAAGGAACACACCCATTATAAAGAAATCACATTAGGATTCTCTTTTTAAGCTGTTCCTTAAAACACTAGTGCTTAGGAAATCTATTGGAAGCAGAAGCAGTCAAGGGTAGCCTAGGGTTAGGGTTAGGCTTAGGGTTAGGGTTAGGGTACGGCTTAGGGTACGGGTTCGGGGAGGGGTCCGTGAACGGTGTAGGGTATGGGTTAGGGTTAGGGTTAGGGTTAGTGTTAGGGTTAGGGCTCGGTTTAGGGTACGGGTTACGATTAGGGTACATGTTAGGGTTAGGGTAGGGGTTAGGGTTAGGAAACGCGTTAGGGTTAGGGTTGTTATTAAACCTATCCCATTCTCTAGATACCCCTTAGCACGTAAAGGAATATTATTTGGGGGTCCAGCCATGGAGAAGAGTTTAGACACTAGGATAAGATAAGGAACACACCCATTATACAGAAATCACATTAGGATTCTCTTTTTAAGCTGTTCCTTAAAACACTAGTGCTTAGGAAATCTATTGGAGGCAGAAGCAGTCACGGGTAGCCTAGGGTTAGGGTTAGGCTTAGGGTTAGGGTTAGGGTACAGCTTAGGTTACGGGTTCGGGGAGGGGTCCGTGTACGGTGTAGGGTATGGGTTAGGGTTAGGGTTAGGGTTAGTGTTAGGGTTAGGGCTCGGTTTAGGGTACGGGTTAGGATTAGGGTACGTGTTAGGGTTAGGGTAGGGGTTAGGGTTAGTATACGCGTTAGGGTTAGGGTTGTTATTAAACCTATCCCATTCTCTAGATACCCCTTAGCACGTAAAGGAATATTATTTGGGGGTCCAGCCATGGAGAAGAGTTTAGACACTAGGATAAGATAAGGAACACACCCATTATACAGAAATCACATTAGGATTCTCTTTTTAAGCTGTTCCTTAAAACACTAGTGCTTAGGAAATCTATTGGAGGCAGAAGCAGTCAAGGGTAGCCTAGGGTTAGGGTTAGGCTTAGGGTTAGGGTTAGGGTACGGGTTCGGGGAGGGGTCCGTGTACGGTGTAGGGTATGGGTTAGGGTTAGGGATAGGGTTAGTGTTAGGGTTAGGGCTCATTTTAGGGTACGGGTTAGGATTAGAGTACGTGTTAGGTTTAGGGTAGGGGTTAGGGTTAGGGTAGTTATTAAACCTATCCCACTCTCTAGATACCCCTTAGCACGTAAAGGAATATTATTTGGGGGTCCAGCCATGGAGAAGAATTTAGACACTAGGATAAGATAAGGAACACACCCATTATACAGAAATCACATTAGGATTCTCTTTTTAAGCTGTTCCTTAAAACACTAGTGCTTAGGAAATCTATTGGAAGCAGAAGCAGTCAAGGGTAGCCTAGGGTTAGGGTTAGGCTTAGGGTTAGGTTTAGGGTACGGCTTAGGGTACGGGTTCGGGGAGGGGTCCGTGTACGGTGTAGGGTATGGGTTAGGGTTAGGGTTAGGGTTAGTGTTAGGGTTAGGGCTCGGTTTAGGGTACGGGTTAGGATTAGGGTACGTGTTAGGTTTAGGGTAGGGGTTAGGGTTAGGATACGCGTTAGGGTTAGGGTAGTTATTAAACCTATCCCACTCTCTAGATACCCGTTAGCACGTAAAGGAATATTATTTGGGGGTCCAGCCATGGAGAAGAGTTTAGACACTAGGATAAGATAAGGAACACACCCATTATAAAGAAATCACATTAGGATTCTCTTTTTAAGCTGTTCCTTAAAACACTAGTGCTTAGGAAATCTATTGGAGGCAGAAGCAGTCAAGGGTAGCCTAGGGTTAGGGTTAGGCTTAGGGTTAGGGTTAGGGTACGGCTTAGGGTACGGGTTCGGGGAGGGGTCCGTGTACGGTGTAGGGTATGGTTTAGGGTTAGGGTTAGGGTTAGTGTTAGGGTTAGGGCTCATTTTAGGGTACGGGTTAGGATTAGAGTACGTGTTAGGTTTAGGGTAGGGGTTAGGGTTAGGGTACGCGTTAGGGTTAGGGTAGTTATTAAACCTATCCCACTCTCTAGATACCCCTTAGCACGTAAAGGAATATTATTTGGGGGTCCAGCCATGGAGAAGAGTTTAGACACTAGGATAAGATAAGGAACACACCCATTATAAAGAAATCACATTAGGATTCTCTTTTTAAGCTGTTCCTTAAAACACTAGTGCTTAGGAAATCTATTGGAGGCAGAAGCAGTCAAGGGTAGCCTAGGGTTAGGGTTAGGCTTAGGGTTAGGGTTAGGGTACGGCTTAGGGTACGGGTTCGGGGAGGGGTCCGTGTACGGTGTAGGGTATGGGTTAGGGTTAGGGTTAGGGTTAGTGTTAGGGTTAGGGCTCATTTTAGGGAACGGGTAAGGATTAGAGTACGTGTTAGGTTTAGGGTAGGGGTTAGGGTTAGGGTACGCGTTAGGGTTAGGGTAGTTATTAAACCTATCCCACTGTCTAGATAACCCTTAGCAAGTAAAGGAATATTATTTGGGGGTCCAGCCATGGAGAAGAATTTAGACACTAGGATAAGATAAGGAACACACCCATTATAAAGAAATCACGTTAGGATTCTCTTTTTAAGCTGTTCCTTAAAACACTAGTGCTTAGGAAATCTATTGGAGGCAGAAGCAGTCAAGGATAGCCTAGGGTTAGGGTTAGGCTTAGGGTTAGGGTTAGGGTACGGCTTAGGGTACGGGTTCGGGGAGGGGTCCGTGTACGGTGTAGGTTATGGGTTAGGGTTAGGGTTAGGGTTAGTGTTAGGGTTAGGGCTCATTTTAGGGAACGGGTTAGGATTAGAGTACGTGTTAGGTTTAGGGTAGGGGTTAGGGTTAGGGTACGCGTTAGGGTTAGGGTAGTTATTAAACCTATCCCACTCTCTAGATACCCCTTAGCAAGTAAAGGAATATTATTTGGGGGTCCAGCCATGGAGAAGAATTTAGACACTAGGATAAGATAAGGAACACACCCATTATAAAGAAATCACGTTAGGATTCTCTTTTTAAGCTGTTCCTTAAAACACTAGTGCTTAGGAAATCTATTGGAGGCAGAAGCAGTCAAGGGTAGCCTAGGGTAAGGGTTAGGCTTAGGGTTAGGGTTAGGGTACGGCTTAGGGTACGGGTTCGGGGAGGGGTCCGTGTACGGTGTAGGGTATGGTTTAGGGTTAGGGTTAGGGTTAGTGTTAGGTTTAGGGCTCATTTTAGGGTATGGGTTAGGATTAGAGTACGTGTTAGGTTTAGGGTAGGGGTTAGGGTTAGGGTACGCGTTAGGGTTAGGGTAGTTATTAAACCTATCCCACTCTCTAGATACCCCTTAGCAAGTAAAGGAATATTATTTGGGGGTCCAGCCATGGAGAAGAATTTAGACACTAGGATAAGATAAGGAACACACCCATTATAAAGAAATCACATTAGGATTCTCTTTTTAAGCTGTTCCTTAAAACACTAGTGCTTAGGAAATCTATTGGAAGCAGAAGCAGTCAAGGGTAGCCTAGGGTTAGGGTTAGGCTTAGGGTTAGGGTTAGGGTACGGCTTAGGGTACGGGTTCGGGGAGGGGTCCGTGAACGGTGTAGGGTATGGGTTAGGGTTAGGGTTAGGGTTAGTGTTAGGGTTAGGGCTCGGTTTAGGGTACGGGTTACGATTAGGGTACATGTTAGGGTTAGGGTAGGGGTTAGGGTTAGGAAACTCGTTAGGGTTAGGGTTGTTATTAAACCTATCCCATTCTCTAGATACCCCTTAGCACGTAAAGGAATATTATTTGGGGGTCCAGCCATGGAGAAGAGTTTAGACACTAGGATAAGATAAGGAACACACCCATTATACAGAAATCACATTAGGATTCTCTTTTTAAGCTGTTCCTTAAAACACTAGGGCTTAGGAAATCTATTGGAGGCAGAAGCAGTCACGGGTAGCCTAGGGTTAGGGTTAGGCTTAGGGTTAGGGTTAGGGTACGGGTTCGGGGAGGGGTCCGTGTACGGTGTAGGGTATGGGTTAGGGTTAGGGTTAGGGTTAGTGTTAGGGTTAGGGCTCATTTTAGGGTACGGGTTAGGATTAGACTACGTGTTAGGTTTAGGGTAGGGGTTAGGGTTAGGGTAGTTATTAAACCTATCCCACTCTCTAGATACCCCTTAGCACGTAAAGGAATATTATTTGGGGGTCCAGCCATGGAGAAGAATTTAGACACTAGGATAAGATAAGGAACACACCCATTATACAGAAATCACATTAGGATTCTCTTTTTAAGCTGTTCCTTAAAACACTAGTGCTTAGGAAATCTATTGGAAGCAGAAGCAGTCAAGGGTAGCCTAGGGTTAGGGTTAGGCTTAGGGTTAGGTTTAGGGTACGGCTTAGGGTACGGGTTCGGGGAGGGGTCCGTGTACGGTGTAGGGTATGGGTTAGGGTTAGGGTTAGGGTTAGTGTTAGGGTTAGGGCTCGGTTTAGGGTACGGGTTAGGATTAGGGTACGTGTTAGGTTTAGGGTAGGGGTTAGGGTTAGGATACGCGTTAGGGTTAGGGTAGTTATTAAACCTATCCCACTCTCTAGATACCCGTTAGCACGTAAAGGAATATTATTTGGGGGTCCAGCCATGGAGAAGAGTTTAGACACTAGGATAAGATAAGGAACACACCCATTATAAAGAAATCACATTAGGATTCTCTTTTTAAGCTGTTCCTTAAAACACTAGTGCTTAGGAAATCTATTGGAGGCAGAAGCAGTCAAGGGTAGCCTAGGGTTAGGGTTAGGCTTAGGGTTAGGGTTAGGGTACGGCTTAGGGTACGGGTTCGGGGAGGGGTCCGTGTACGGTGTAGGGTATGGTTTAGGGTTAGGGTTAGGGTTAGTGTTAGGGTTAGGGCTCATTTTAGGGTACGGGTTAGGATTAGAGTACGTGTTAGGTTTAGGGTAGGGGTTAGGGTTAGGGTACGCGTTAGGGTTAGGGTAGTTATTAAACCTATCCCACTCTCTAGATACCCCTTAGCACGTAAAGGAATATTATTTGGGGGTCCAGCCATGGAGAAGAGTTTAGACACTAGGATAAGATAAGGAACACACCCATTATAAAGAAATCACATTAGGATTCTCTTTTTAAGCTGTTCCTTAAAACACTAGTGCTTAGGAAATCTATTGGAGGCAGAAGCAGTCAAGGGTAGCCTAGGGTTAGGGTTAGGCTTAGGGTTAGGGTTAGGGTACGGCTTAGGGTACGGGTTCGGGGAGGGGTCCGTGTACGGTGTAGGGTATGGGTTAGGGTTAGGGTTAGGGTTAGTGTTAGGGTTAGGGCTCATTTTAGGGAACGGGTAAGGATTAGAGTACGTGTTAGGTTTAGGGTAGGGGTTAGGGTTAGGGTACGCGTTAGGGTTAGGGTAGTTATTAAACCTATCCCACTGTCTAGATACCCCTTAGCAAGTAAAGGAATATTATTTGGGGGTCCAGCCATGGAGAAGAATTTAGACACTAGGATAAGATAAGGAACACACCCATTATAAAGAAATCACGTTAGGATTCTCTTTTTAAGCTGTTCCTTAAAACACTAGTGCTTAGGAAATCTATTGGAGGCAGAAGCAGTCAAGGGTAGCCTAGGGTTAGGGTTAGGCTTAGGGTTAGGGTTAGGGTACGGCTTAGGGTACGGGTTCGGGGAGGGGTCCGTGTACGGTGTAGGTTATGGGTTAGGGTTAGGGTTAGGGTTAGTGTTAGGGTTAGGGCTCATTTTAGGGAACGGGTTAGGATTAGAGTACGTGTTAGGTTTAGGGTAGGGGTTAGGGTTAGGGTACGCGTTAGGGTTAGGGTAGTTATTAAACCTATCCCACTCTCTAGATACCCCTTAGCAAGTAAAGGAATATTATTTGGGGGTCCAGCCATGGAGAAGAATTTAGACACTAGGATAAGATAAGGAACACACCCATTATAAAGAAATCACGTTAGGATTCTCTTTTTAAGCTGTTCCTTAAAACACTAGTGCTTAGGAAATCTATTGGAGGCAGAAGCAGTCAAGGGTAGCCTAGGGTAAGGGTTAGGCTTAGGGTTAGGGTTAGGGTACGGCTTAGGGTACGGGTTCGGGGAGGGGTCCGTGTACGGTGTAGGGTATGGTTTAGGGTTAGGGTTAGGGTTAGTGTTAGGTTTAGGGCTCATTTTAGGGTATGGGTTAGGATTAGAGTACGTGTTAGGTTTAGGGTAGGGGTTAGGGTTAGGGTACGCGTTAGGGTTAGGGTAGTTATTAAACCTATCCCACTCTCTAGATACCCCTTAGCACGTAAAGGAATATTATTTGGGGGACCAGCCATGGAGAAGAATTTAGACACTAGGATAAGATAAGGAACACACCCATTATAAAGAAATCACATTAGGATTCTCTTTTTAAGCTGTTCCTTAAAACACTAGTGCTTAGGAAATCTATTGGAAGCAGAAGCAGTCAAGGGTAGCCTAGGGTTAGGGTTAGGCTTAGGGTTAGGGTTAGGGTACGGCTTAGGGTACGGGTTCGGGGAGGGGTCCGTGAACGGTGTAGGGTATGGGTTAGGGTTAGGGTTAGGGTTAGTGTTAGGGTTAGGGCTCGGTTTAGGGTACGGGTTACGATTAGGGTACATGTTAGGGTTAGGGTAGGGGTTAGGGTTAGGAAACGCGTTAGGGTTAGGGTTGTTATTAAACCTATCCCATTCTCTAGATACCCCTTAGCACGTAAAGGAATATTATTTGGGGGTCCAGCCATGGAGAAGAGTTTAGACACTAGGATAAGATAAGGAACACACCCATTATACAGAAATCACATTAGGATTCTCTTTTTAAGCTGTTCCTTAAAACACTAGTGCTTAGGAAATCTATTGGAGGCAGAAGCAGTCACGGGTAGCCTAGGGTTAGGGTTAGGCTTAGGGTTAGGGTTAGGGTACAGCTTAGGTTACGGGTTCGGGGAGGGGTCCGTGTACGGTGTAGGGTATGGGTTAGGGTTAGGGTTAGGGTTAGTGTTAGGGTTAGGGCTCGGTTTAGGGTACGGGTTAGGATTAGGGTACGTGTTAGGGTTAGGGTAGGGGTTAGGGTTAGTATACGCGTTAGGGTTAGGGTTGTTATTAAACCTATCCCATTCTCTAGATACCCCTTAGCACGTAAAGGAATATTATTTGGGGGTCCAGCCATGGAGAAGAGTTTAGACACTAGGATAAGATAAGGAACACACCCATTATACAGAAATCACATTAGGATTCTCTTTTTAAGCTGTTCCTTAAAACACTAGTGCTTAGGAAATCTATTGGAGGCAGAAGCAGTCAAGGGTAGCCTAGGGTTAGGGTTAGGCTTAGGGTTAGGGTTAGGGTACGGGTTCGGGGAGGGGTCCGTGTACGGTGTAGGGTATGGGTTAGGGTTAGGGATAGGGTTAGTGTTAGGGTTAGGGCTCATTTTAGGGTACGGGTTAGGATTAGAGTACGTGTTAGGTTTAGGGTAGGGGTTAGGGTTAGGGTAGTTATTAAACCTATCCCACTCTCTAGATACCCCTTAGCACGTAAAGGAATATTATTTGGGGGTCCAGCCATGGAGAAGAATTTAGACACTAGGATAAGATAAGGAACACACCCATTATACAGAAATCACATTAGGATTCTCTTTTTAAGCTGTTCCTTAAAACACTAGTGCTTAGGAAATCTATTGGAAGCAGAAGCAGTCAAGGGTAGCCTAGGGTTAGGGTTAGGCTTAGGGTTAGGTTTAGGGTACGGCTTAGGGTACGGGTTCGGGGAGGGGTCCGTGTACGGTGTAGGGTATGGGTTAGGGTTAGGGTTAGGGTTAGTGTTAGGGTTAGGGCTCGGTTTAGGGTACGGGTTAGGATTAGGGTACGTGTTAGGTTTAGGGTAGGGGTTAGGGTTAGGATACGCGTTAGGGTTAGGGTAGTTATTAAACCTATCCCACTCTCTAGATACCCGTTAGCACGTAAAGGAATATTATTTGGGGGTCCAGCCATGGAGAAGAGTTTAGACACTAGGATAAGATAAGGAACACACCCATTATAAAGAAATCACATTAGGATTCTCTTTTTAAGCTGTTCCTTAAAACACTAGTGCTTAGGAAATCTATTGGAGGCAGAAGCAGTCAAGGGTAGCCTAGGGTTAGGGTTAGGCTTAGGGTTAGGGTTAGGGTACGGCTTAGGGTACGGGTTCGGGGAGGGGTCCGTGTACGGTGTAGGGTATGGTTTAGGGTTAGGGTTAGGGTTAGTGTTAGGGTTAGGGCTCATTTTAGGGTACGGGTTAGGATTAGAGTACGTGTTAGGTTTAGGGTAGGGGTTAGGGTTAGGGTACGCGTTAGGGTTAGGGTAGTTATTAAACCTATCCCACTCTCTAGATACCCCTTAGCACGTAAAGGAATATTATTTGGGGGTCCAGCCATGGAGAAGAGTTTAGACACTAGGATAAGATAAGGAACACACCCATTATAAAGAAATCACATTAGGATTCTCTTTTTAAGCTGTTCCTTAAAACACTAGTGCTTAGGAAATCTATTGGAGGCAGAAGCAGTCAAGGGTAGCCTAGGGTTAGGGTTAGGCTTAGGGTTAGGGTTAGGGTACGGCTTAGGGTACGGGTTCGGGGAGGGGTCCGTGTACGGTGTAGGGTATGGGTTAGGGTTAGGGTTAGGGTTAGTGTTAGGGTTAGGGCTCATTTTAGGGAACGGGTAAGGATTAGAGTACGTGTTAGGTTTAGGGTAGGGGTTAGGGTTAGGGTACGCGTTAGGGTTAGGGTAGTTATTAAACCTATCCCACTGTCTAGATAACCCTTAGCAAGTAAAGGAATATTATTTGGGGGTCCAGCCATGGAGAAGAATTTAGACACTAGGATAAGATAAGGAACACACCCATTATAAAGAAATCACGTTAGGATTCTCTTTTTAAGCTGTTCCTTAAAACACTAGTGCTTAGGAAATCTATTGGAGGCAGAAGCAGTCAAGGATAGCCTAGGGTTAGGGTTAGGCTTAGGGTTAGGGTTAGGGTACGGCTTAGGGTACGGGTTCGGGGAGGGGTCCGTGTACGGTGTAGGTTATGGGTTAGGGTTAGGGTTAGGGTTAGTGTTAGGGTTAGGGCTCATTTTAGGGAACGGGTTAGGATTAGAGTACGTGTTAGGTTTAGGGTAGGGGTTAGGGTTAGGGTACGCGTTAGGGTTAGGGTAGTTATTAAACCTATCCCACTCTCTAGATACCCCTTAGCAAGTAAAGGAATATTATTTGGGGGTCCAGCCATGGAGAAGAATTTAGACACTAGGATAAGATAAGGAACACACCCATTATAAAGAAATCACGTTAGGATTCTCTTTTTAAGCTGTTCCTTAAAACACTAGTGCTTAGGAAATCTATTGGAGGCAGAAGCAGTCAAGGGTAGCCTAGGGTAAGGGTTAGGCTTAGGGTTAGGGTTAGGGTACGGCTTAGGGTACGGGTTCGGGGAGGGGTCCGTGTACGGTGTAGGGTATGGTTTAGGGTTAGGGTTAGGGTTAGTGTTAGGTTTAGGGCTCATTTTAGGGTATGGGTTAGGATTAGAGTACGTGTTAGGTTTAGGGTAGGGGTTAGGGTTAGGGTACGCGTTAGGGTTAGGGTAGTTATTAAACCTATCCCACTCTCTAGATACCCCTTAGCAAGTAAAGGAATATTATTTGGGGGTCCAGCCATGGAGAAGAATTTAGACACTAGGATAAGATAAGGAACACACCCATTATAAAGAAATCACATTAGGATTCTCTTTTTAAGCTGTTCCTTAAAACACTAGTGCTTAGGAAATCTATTGGAAGCAGAAGCAGTCAAGGGTAGCCTAGGGTTAGGGTTAGGCTTAGGGTTAGGGTTAGGGTACGGCTTAGGGTACGGGTTCGGGGAGGGGTCCGTGAACGGTGTAGGGTATGGGTTAGGGTTAGGGTTAGGGTTAGTGTTAGGGTTAGGGCTCGGTTTAGGGTACGGGTTACGATTAGGGTACATGTTAGGGTTAGGGTAGGGGTTAGGGTTAGGAAACTCGTTAGGGTTAGGGTTGTTATTAAACCTATCCCATTCTCTAGATACCCCTTAGCACGTAAAGGAATATTATTTGGGGGTCCAGCCATGGAGAAGAGTTTAGACACTAGGATAAGATAAGGAACACACCCATTATACAGAAATCACATTAGGATTCTCTTTTTAAGCTGTTCCTTAAAACACTAGGGCTTAGGAAATCTATTGGAGGCAGAAGCAGTCACGGGTAGCCTAGGGTTAGGGTTAGGCTTAGGGTTAGGGTTAGGGTACGGGTTCGGGGAGGGGTCCGTGTACGGTGTAGGGTATGGGTTAGGGTTAGGGTTAGGGTTAGTGTTAGGGTTAGGGCTCATTTTAGGGTACGGGTTAGGATTAGAGTACGTGTTAGGTTTAGGGTAGGGGTTAGGGTTAGGGTAGTTATTAAACCTATCCCACTCTCTAGATACCCCTTAGCACGTAAAGGAATATTATTTGGGGGTCCAGCCATGGAGAAGAATTTAGACACTAGGATAAGATAAGGAACACACCCATTATACAGAAATCACATTAGGATTCTCTTTTTAAGCTGTTCCTTAAAACACTAGTGCTTAGGAAATCTATTGGAAGCAGAAGCAGTCAAGGGTAGCCTAGGGTTAGGGTTAGGCTTAGGGTTAGGTTTAGGGTACGGCTTAGGGTACGGGTTCGGGGAGGGGTCCGTGTACGGTGTAGGGTATGGGTTAGGGTTAGGGTTAGGGTTAGTGTTAGGGTTAGGGCTCGGTTTAGGGTACGGGTTAGGATTAGGGTACGTGTTAGGTTTAGGGTAGGGGTTAGGGTTAGGATACGCGTTAGGGTTAGGGTAGTTATTAAACCTATCCCACTCTCTAGATACCCGTTAGCACGTAAAGGAATATTATTTGGGGGTCCAGCCATGGAGAAGAGTTTAGACACTAGGATAAGATAAGGAACACACCCATTATAAAGAAATCACATTAGGATTCTCTTTTTAAGCTGTTCCTTAAAACACTAGTGCTTAGGAAATCTATTGGAGGCAGAAGCAGTCAAGGGTAGCCTAGGGTTAGGGTTAGGCTTAGGGTTAGGGTTAGGGTACGGCTTAGGGTACGGGTTCGGGGAGGGGTCCGTGTACGGTGTAGGGTATGGTTTAGGGTTAGGGTTAGGGTTAGTGTTAGGGTTAGGGCTCATTTTAGGGTACGGGTTAGGATTAGAGTACGTGTTAGGTTTAGGGTAGGGGTTAGGGTTAGGGTACGCGTTAGGGTTAGGGTAGTTATTAAACCTATCCCACTCTCTAGATACCCCTTAGCACGTAAAGGAATATTATTTGGGGGTCCAGCCATGGAGAAGAGTTTAGACACTAGGATAAGATAAGGAACACACCCATTATAAAGAAATCACATTAGGATTCTCTTTTTAAGCTGTTCCTTAAAACACTAGTGCTTAGGAAATCTATTGGAGGCAGAAGCAGTCAAGGGTAGCCTAGGGTTAGGGTTAGGCTTAGGGTTAGGGTTAGGGTACGGCTTAGGGTACGGGTTCGTGGAGGGGTCCGTGTACGGTGTAGGGTATGGGTTAGGGTTAGGGTTAGGGTTAGTGTTAGGGTTAGGGCTCATTTTAGGGAACGGGTTAGGATTAGAGTACGTGTTAGGTTTAGGGTAGGGGTTAGGGTTAGGGTACGCGTTAGGGTTAGGGTAGTTATTAAACCTATCCCACTCTCTAGATACCCCTTAGCAAGTAAAGGAATATTATTTGGGGGTCCAGCCATGGAGAAGAATTTAGACACTAGGATAAGATAAGGAACACACCCATTATAAAGAAATCACGTTAGGATTCTCTTTTTAAGCTGTTCCTTAAAACACTAGTGCTTAGGAAATCTATTGGAGGCAGAAGCAGTCAAGGGTAGCCTAGGGTTAGGGTTAGGGTTAGGGTACGGCTTAGGGTACGGGTTCGGGGAGGGGTCCGTGTACGGTGTAGGGTATGGGTTAGGGTTAGGGTTAGGGTTAGTGTTAGGGTTAGGGCTCATTTTAGGGAACGGGTTAGGATTAGAGTACGTGTTAGGTTTAGGGTAGGGGTTAGGGTTAGGGTACGCGTTAGGGTTAGGGTAGTTATTAAACCTATCCCACTCTCTAGATACCCCTTAGCAAGTAAAGGAATATTATTTGGGGGTCCAGCCATGGAGAAGAATTTAGACACTAGGATAAGATAAGGAACACACCCATTATAAAGAAATCACGTTAGGATTATCTTTTTAAGCTGTTCCTTAAAACACTAGTGCTTAGGAAATCTATTGGAGGCAGAAGCAGTCAAGGGTAGCCTAGGGTTAGGGTTAGGCTTAGGGTTAGGGTTAGGGTACGGCTTAGGGTACGGGTTCGGGGAGGGGTCCGTGTACGGTGTAGGGTATGGGTTAGGGTTAGGGTTAGGGTTAGTGTTAGGGTTAGGGCTCGGTTTAGGGTACGGGTTAGGTTTAGGGTACGTGTTAGGTTTAGGGTAGGGGTTAGGGTTAGGATACGCGTTAGGGTTAGGGTAGTTATTAAACCTATCCCACTCTCTAGATACCCGTTAGCACGTAAAGGAATATTATTTGGGGGTCCAGCCATGGAGAAGAGTTTAGACACTAGGATAAGATAAGGAACACACCCATTATAAAGAAATCACATTAGGATTCTCTTTTTAAGCTGTTCCTTAAAACACTATTGCTTAGGAAATCTATTGGAGGCAGAAGCAGTCAAGGGTAGCCTAGGGTTAGGGTTAGGCTTAGGGTTAGGGTTAGGGTACGGCTTAGGGTATGGGTTCGGGGAGGGGTCCGTGTACGGTGTAGGGTATGGGTTAGGGTTAGGGTTAGGGTTAGTGTTAGGGTTAGGGCTCGGTTTAGGGTACGGGTTAGGATTAGGGTACGTGTTAGGTTTAGGGTAGGGGTTAGGGTTAGGATACGTGTTAGGGTTAGGGTAGTTATTAAACCTATCGCACTCTCTAGATACCCCTTAGCACGTAAAGGAATATTATTTGGGGGTCCAGCCATGGAGAAGAGTTTAGACACTAGGATAAGATAAGGAACACACCCATTATACAGAAATCACATTAGGATTCTCTTTTTAAGCTGTTCCTTAAAACACTAGTGCTTAGGAAATCTATTGGAGGCAGAAGCAGTCAAGGGTAGCCTAGGGTTAGGGTTAGGCTTAGGGTTAGGGTTAGGGTACGGCTTAGGGTACGGGTTCGGGGAGGGGTCCGTGTACGGTGTAGGGTATGGGTTAGGGTTAGGGTTAGGGTTAGTGTTAGGGTTAGGGCTCGGTTTAGGGTACGGGTTAGGATTAGGGTACATGTTAGGGTTAGGGTAGGGGTTAGGGTTAGGATACGCTTTAGGGTTAGGGTTGTTATTAAACCTATCCCATTCTCTAGATACCCCTTAGCACGTAAAGGAATATTATTTGGGGGTCCAGCCATGGAGAAGAGTTTAGACACTAGGATAAGATAAGGAACACACCCATTATAAAGAAATCACATTCGGATTCTCTTTATAAGCTGTTCCTTAAAACACTAGTGCTTAGGAAATCTATTGGAGGCAGAAGCAGTCAAGGGTAGCCTAGGGTTAGGGTTAGGCTTAGGGTTAGGGTTAGGGTACGGCTTAGGGTACGGGTTCGGTGAGGGGTCCGTGTACGGTGTAGGGTATGGGTTAGGGTTAGGGTTAGTGTTAGGGTTAGGGCTCGGTTTAGGGTACGGGTTAGGATTAGGGTACGTGTTAGGGTTAGGGTAAGTGTTAGGGTAAGGGTACGTGTTAGGGTTAGGGTAGTTATTAAACCTATCCCACTCTCTAGCTACCCCTTAGCACGTAAAGGAATATTATTTGGAGGACCAGCCATGGAGAAGAGTTTAGTCACTAGGATAAGATAAGGAACACACCCATTATAAAGAAATCACATTAGGATTCTCTTTTTAAGCTGTTCCTTAAAACACTAGTGCTTAGGAAATCTATTGGAGGCAGAAGCAGTCAAGGGTAGCCTAGGGTTAGGGTTAGGCTTAGGGTTAGGGTTAGGGTACGGCTTAGGGTACGGGTTCGGGGAGGGGTCCGTGTACGGTGTAGGGTATGGGTTAGGGTTAGGGTTAGGGTTAGTGTTAGGGTTAGGGCTCATTTTAGGGTACGGGTTAGGATTAGAGTACTTGTTAGGTTTAGGGTAGGGGTTAGGGTTAGGGTACGCGTTAGGGTTAGGGTAGTTATTAAACCTATCCCACTCTCTAGATACCCCTTAGCACGTAAAGGAATATTATTTGGGGGTCCAGCCATGGAGAAGAGTTTAGACACTAGGATAAGATAAGGAACACACCCATTATACAGAAATCACATTAGGATTCTCTTTTTAAGCTGTTCCTTAAAACACTAGTGCTTAGGAAATCTATTGGAGGCAGAAGCAGTCAAGGGTAGCCTAGGGTTAGGGTTAGGCTTAGGGTTAGGGTTAGGGTACGGCTTAGGGTACGGGTTCGGGGAGGGGTCCATGTACGGTGTAGGGTATGGGTTAGGGTTAGGGTTAGTGTTAGGGTTAGGGCTCGGTTTAGGGTACGGGTTAGGATTAGGGTACGTGTTAGGGTTAGGGTAGGGGTTAGGGTTAGTATACGCGTTAGGGTTAGGGTTGTTATTAAACCTATCCCATTCTCTAGATACCGCTTAGCACGTAAAGGAATATTATTTGGGGGTCCAGCCATGGAGAAGAGTTTAGACACTAGGATAAGATAAGGAACACACCCATTATACAGAAATCACATTAGGATTCTCTTTTTAAGCTGTTCCTTAAAACACTAGTGCTTAGGAAATCTATTGGAGGCAGAAGCAGTCAAGGGTAGCCTAGGGTTAGGGTTAGGCTTAGGGTTAGGGTTAGGGTACGGCTTAGGGTACGGGTTCGGGGAGGGGTCCGTGTACGGTGTAGGGTATGGGTTAGGGTTAGGGTTAGGGTTAGTGTTAGGGTTAGGGCTCATTTTAGGGTACGGGTTAGGATTAGAGTACTTGTTAGGTTTAGGGTAGGGGTTAGGGTTAGGGTACGCGTTAGGGTTAGGGTAGTTATTAAACCTATCCCACTCTCTAGATACCCCTTTGCACGTAAAGGAATATTATTTGGGGGTCCAGCCATGGAGAAGAATTTAGACACTAGGATAATATAAGGAACACACCCATTATACAGAAATCACATTAGGATTCTCTTTTTAAGCTGTTCCTTAAAACACTAGTGCTTAGGAAATCTATTGGAAGCAGAAGCAGTCAAGGGTAGCCTAGGGTTAGGGTTAGGCTTAGGGTTAGGGTTAGGGTACGGCTTAGGGTACGGGTTCGGGGAGGGGTCCGTGTACGGTGTAGGGTATGGGTTAGGGTTAGGGTTAGGGTTAGTGTTAGGGTTAGGGCTCGGTTTAGGGTACGGCTTAGGATTAGGTTACGTGTTTGGTTTAGGGTAGGGGTTAGGGTTAGGATACGCGTTAGGGTTAGGGTAGTTATTAAACCTATCCCACTCTCTAGATACCCCTTTGCACGTAAAGGAATATTATTTGGGGGTCCAGCCATGGAGAAGAATTTAGACACTAGGATAATATAAGGAACACACCCATTATACAGAAATCACATTAGGATTCTCTTTTTAAGCTGTTCCTTAAAACACTAGTGCTTAGGAAATCTATTGGAAGCAGAAGCAGTCAAGGGTAGCCTAGGGTTAGGGTTAGGCTTAGGGTTAGGGTTAGGGTACGGCTTAGGGTACGGGTTCGGGGAGGGGTCCGTGTACGGTGTAGGGTATGGGTTAGGGTTAGGGTTAGGGTTAGTGTTAGGGTTAGGGCTCGGTTTAGGGTACGGCTTAGGATTAGGTTACGTGTTTGGTTTAGGGTAGGGGTTAGGGTTAGGATACGCGTTAGGGTTAGGGTTGTTATTAAACCTATCCCATTCTCTAGATACCCCTTAGCACGTAAAGGAATATTATTTGGGGGTCCAGCCATGGAGAAGAGTTTAGACACTAGGATAAGATAAGGAACACACCCATTATACAGAAATCACATTAGGATTCTCTTTTTAAGCTGTTCCTTAAAACACTAGTGCTTAGGAAATCTATTGGAGGCAGAAGCAGTCAAGGGTAGCCTAGGGTTAGGGTTAGGCTTAGGGTTAGGGTTAGGGTACGGCTTAGGGTACGGGTTCGGGGAAGGGTCCGTGTACGGTGTAGGGTATGGGTTAGGGTTAGGGTTAGTGTTAGGGTTAGGGCTCGGTTTAGGGTACGGGTTAGGATTAGGGTACGTGTTAGGGTTAGGGTAGGGGTTAGGGTTAGTATACGCGTTAGGGTTAGGGTTGTTATTAAACCTATCCCATTCTCTAGATACCGCTTAGCACGTAAAGGAATATTATTTGGGGGTCCAGCCATGGAGAAGAGTTTAGACACTAGGATAAGATAAGGAACACACCCATTATACAGAAATCACATTAGGATTCTCTTTTTAAGCTGTTCCTTAAAACACTAGTGCTTAGGAAATCTATTGGAGGCAGAAGCAGTCAAGGGTAGCCTAGGGTTAGGGTTAGGCTTAGGGTTAGGGTTAGGGTACGGCTTAGGGTACGGGTTCGGGGAGGGGTCCGTGTACGGTGTAGGGTATGGGTTAGGGTTAGGGTTAGGGTTAGTGTTAGGGTTAGGGCTCATTTTAGGGTACGGGTTAGGATTAGAGTACTTGTTAGGTTTAGGGTAGGGGTTAGGGTTAGGGTACGCGTTAGGGTTAGGGTAGTTATTAAACCTATCCCACTCTCTAGATACCCCTTTGCACGTAAAGGAATATTATTTGGGGGTCCAGCCATGGAGAAGAATTTAGACACTAGGATAATATAAGGAAAACACCCATTATACAGAAATCACATTAGGATTCTCTTTTTAAGCTGTTCCTTAAAACACTAGTGCTTAGGAAATCTATTGGAAGCAGAAGCAGTCAAGGGTAGCCTAGGGTTAGGGTTAGGCTTAGGGTTAGGGTTAGGGTACGGCTTAGGGTACGGGTTCGGGGAGGGGTCCGTGTACGGTGTAGGGTATGGGTTAGGGTTAGGGTTAGGGTTAGTGTTAGGGTTAGGGCTCGGTTTAGGGTACGGCTTAGGATTAGGTTACGTGTTTGGTTTAGGGTAGGGGTTAGGGTTAGGATACGCGTTAGGGTTAGGGTAGTTATTAAACCTATCCCACTCTCTAGATACCCCTTAGCACGTAAAGGAATATTATTTGGGGGTCCAGCCATGGAGAAGAGTTTAGACACTAGGATAAGATAAGGAACACACCCATTATAAAGAAATCACGTTAGGATTCTCTTTTTAAGCTGTTCCTTAAAACACTAGTGCTTAGGAAATCTATTGGAGGCAGAAGCAGTCAAGGGTAGCCTAGGGTAAGGGTTAGGCTTAGGGTTAGGGTTAGGGTACGGCTTAGGGTACGGGTTCGGGGAGGGGTCCGTGTACGGTGTAGGGTATGGTTTAGGGTTAGGGTTAGGGTTAGTGTTAGGTTTAGGGCTCATTTTAGGGTATGGGTTAGGATTAGAGTACGTGTTAGGTTTAGGGTAGGGGTTAGGGTTAGGGTACGCGTTAGGGTTAGGGTAGTTATTAAACCTATCCCACTCTCTAGATACCCCTTAGCACGTAAAGGAATATTATTTGGGGGTCCAGCCATGGAGAAGAGTTTAGACACTAGGATAAGATAAGGAACACACCCATTATAAAGAAATCACATTAGGATTCTCTTTTTAAGCTGTTCCTTAAAACACTAGTGCTTAGGAAATCTATTGGAGGCAGAAGCAGTCAAGGGTAGCCTAGGGTTAGGGTTAGGCTTAGGGTTAGGGTTAGGGTACGGCTTAGGGTACGGGTTCGGGGAGGGGTCCGTGTACGGTGTAGGGTATGGGTTAGGGTTAGGGTTAGGGTTAGTGTTAGGGTTAGGGCTCATTTTAGGGAACGGGTTAGGATTAGAGTACGTGTTAGGTTTAGGGTAGGGGTTAGGGTTAGGGTACGCGTTAGGGTTAGGGTAGTTATTAAACCTATCCCACTCTCTAGATACCCCTTAGCAAGTAAAGGAATATTATTTGGGGGTCCAGCCATGGAGAAGAATTTAGACACTAGGATAAGATAAGGAACACACCCATTATAAAGAAATCACGTTAGGATTCTCTTTTTAAGCTGTTCCTTAAAACACTAGTGCTTAGGAAATCTATTGGAGGCAGAAGCAGTCAAGGGTAGCCTAGGGTTAGGGTTAGGCTTAGGGTTAGGCTTAGGGTACGGCTTAGGGTACGGGTTCGGGGAGGGGTCCGTGTACGGTGTAGGGTATGGGTTAGGGTTAGGGTTAGGGTTAGTGTTAGGGTTAGGGCTCATTTTAGGGAACGGGTTAGGATTAGAGTACGTGTTAGGTTTAGGGTAGGGGTTAGGGTTAGGGTACGCGTTAGGGTTAGGGTAGTTATTAAACCTATCGCACTCTCTAGATACCCCTTAGCAAGTAAAGGAATATTATTTGGGGGTCCAGCCATGGAGAAGAATTTAGACACTAGGATAAGATAAGGAACACACCCATTATAAAGAAATCACGTTAGGATTATCTTTTTAAGCTGTTCCTTAAAAAACTAGTGCTTAGGAAATCTATTGGAGGCAGAAGCAGTCAAGGGTAGCCTAGGGTTAGGGTTAGGCTTAGGGTTAGGGTTAGGGTACGGCTTAGGGTACGGGTTCGGGGAGGGGTCCGTGTACGGTGTAGGGTATGGGTTAGGGTTAGGGTTAGGGTTAGTGTTAGGGTTAGGGCTCGGTTTAGGGTACGGGTTAGGTTTAGGGTACGTGTTAGGTTTAGGGTAGGGGTTAGGGTTAGGATACGCGTTAGGGTTAGGGTAGTTATTAAACCTATCCCACTCTCTAGATACCCGTTAGCACGTAAAGGAATATTATTTGGGGGTCCAGCCATGGAGAAGAATTTAGACACTAGGATAAGATAAGGAACACACCCATTATAAAGAAATCACATTAGGATTGTCTTTTTAAGCTGTTCCTTAAAACACTAGTGCTTAGGAAATCTATTGGAAGCAGAAGCAGTCAAGGGTAGCCTAGGGTTAGGGTTAGGCTTAGGGTTAGGGTTAGGGTACGGCTTAGGGTACGGGTTCGGGGAGGGGTCCGTGTACGGTGTAGGGTATGGGTTAGGGTTAGGGTTAGGGTTAGTGTTAGGGTTAGGGCTCGGTTTAGGGTACGGGTTACGATTAGGCTACATGTTAGGGTTAGGGTAGGGGTTAGGGTTAGGAAACGCGTTAGGGTTAGGGTTGTTATTAAACCTATCCCATTCTCTAGATACCCCTTAGCACGTAAAGGAATATTATTTGGGGGTCCAGCCATGGAGAAGAGTTTAGACACTAGGATAAGATAAGGAACACACCCATTATACAGAAATCACATTAGGATTCTCTTTTTAAGCTCTTCCTTAAAACACTAGGGCTTAGGAAATCTATTGGAGGCAGAAGCAGTCAAGGGTAGCCTAGGGTTAGGGTTAGGCTTAGGGTTAGGGTTAGGGTACAGCTTATGGTACGGGTTCGGGGAGGGGTCCGTGTACGGTGTAGGGTATGGGTTAGGGTTAGGGTTAGGGTTAGTGTTAGGGTTAGGGCTCGGTTTAGGGTACGGGTTAGGATTAGGGTACGTGTTAGGGTTAGGGTAGGGGTTAGGGTTAGTATACGCGTTAGGGTTAGGGTTGTTATTAAACTTATCC